>NC_142031.1:5977500-6277500 GCF_982192425.1 Myodes glareolus
CTGAGCTGGGAGCAAGCAGGCTCGAGGGAATGAAAGAGCCAGGAATGTCAGGAGCTGAGGCAGGAGAAATTCAAGTTTGAGGCCATTCTGGACTACACAGAATGTTTCTCAAAATCACACACACACACACAAACATGAGAGAGAGAGAGAGAGAGAGAGAGAGAGAGAGAGAGAGATATCAAATGACAAACTGCCTCTATCACAAGAAACCCTAGGTTTCATACCTAGCCACATAGACCAAGTACGGCGATGTCTGCCTGTGATCCCAACACTCAGAAAGTAGAGGCAGGAAGGAAGAAGCCCAAAGTGCCCTGACCCACATCAGCTACTTGTCTCAAATTAAAAGTAAAGTGAACCAGGCAAGGGTGACATTTTATTATATCTGTTATTTATTTTCTCATTTATAATTTGCATGAATCTTGCAGTGGTGTGTGTGCACGCGCACGTGTGTGTGTGTGTGTGTGTGTGTGTGTGTGTGTGTGTGTAGGCTCAAAATTGACCGTGATTGATATCTACTTTATTTATTGAGGGGGTCTCTTGCTTGAACCTGGAGCTGGCAATCAATTCTGACTAGATAGGTAGCTTGTCCCATGATTCCCCTGTCTCTGCCTCCTGAGTATTGTAATTACAGGTGCCCAACAAAAATGAACTGCAGACCTCATACTGGCGAAGCAAGGGCTTTGCCCATGAGCCACCTCCCCAGCCTCCCAAAGGCTGACATTTTTTATTGTTTGAGCTATACATTTTTCTCCACTCCCCTCCCTTCCTCCCCTTTCCCCTTTTACCCTTTCCCATGACCCCCACGCTCCCGATGCACTCAGGAGATCTTGTCTTTTTCACCTTCCTTTGTAGATCCATATGTGTCTCTCTTAGGGTCCTCTTGGTTGTCTAGTTTCTCTGGGTTTGTGGCCCATCAGCTGGTTTTTCTTTGTTTTTCTTTTTTCTTTTTGTATAAAAGGCACTTATGAATGAATACATATTATATTTGTCTTTCTGGGTTACCTCGCTCAATATGAGGGCTGACATTTTAAGGAAAAAAAACAAATGAACACATCCTGGGGACCATCATCTCCAAGAAGCAGTATGAGCAGCAGGGGAAGAAGGGCACAGGTTGTGTGGGTTGAGTCTGTGATAGACAGGAAGACGGAGCTTGTGGATGACCATGTGTGAGAGACACCACCTCAGCATGGAAAGTTGTTATCACCAGCGTGGTAGAGACCAGCTGGCCACTGTCATCTGGGACCTTGACCTCTAGGTGTGTGCTGGCTCAGTAGAAGCCTGGCGCTGGCCAGAGCCTCACCCCCTGGAGTGTGACCTGCTCTCCGGCTGCTGCTGTTTGGATTTATGTCCCCTGGTGTCCATGTCAGCGTGGCAGCGGACATTAGCGCAGCTCTGCTGGAGAATAAAGGTCACGTCTGTACGTGCTCGCTTCCAAACGAGCTATAATTATATCCCATCCCCGGGACCATGTGACTCACCTCAGCTCTCATTTACTCCACCCAGTGAGCTATCTGCCTCTTGCGTTCAGATGTGAAGTCACTTCATCGTCTCCACTTGGCTTTAAAGATGATTTCTCTCTTGAAAAGGATCCAAAAATTCAGACACCAAACTCTCAGATGATCCTTCAGAACACATAGGGAGACACACCCCTTCCTAAATGTCGATTAATGTTTGTCACTGGGCCGCAGTGATGAGTCCCTTCAGGTCACCGCCACCTGTGAGGCGTGAGGCAGCTCACGGGCTTCAGGCAGAAGTTAAGAGGCAGAGCAGAGATTTGGGCTGTTTCTTGCTCTTTTTATTTTATTTATTGTGGTGCTAGGCATTGAACCTGTGGCCTTTTGAATGCTAAGCAGGCACCCACTGGGAGTTTGGTTTCTCAATCTAAGCTGGGTTGAACTCCTGGCTAGAGGGAGAAGTAAACGAACAGCACCCTGCTGCCCAGCGCTGAGCTGCAGCTCTTGGAAAAGGGCTGTAAACCTGAGGAGTCTGCGGCCCTTGTCCGGCAGTCAACACATGTAACCTTTTCCGCGAGGGAACAAGCGCGTGGCAGTTAAGGCTGGAAAACAAGAATCCCTTCAAATTCCTTGCTGTAAACACTCATCTCAGCAAGTACGTGTTGAGCCTTAGCTGAGGTCTGGAGATGGCTAGGCAGACACTGTTCTTTGAGGCTTGCATGGACCGGCTGCTAAGGTCACTGGGAGCACCGGCGGTCATCTGGGGCCTGGGAATGCAACCTCACAGAAGCCAAGTTTCAAACAGGCACCCTGGCTGACAATGCTGAGTGTGTCTTCCCCTCAAAAGAATGCGATTTCTCTTGAGCATCAAATGACAGCGAGGTAGAATAATGGTTCTCGTTAGCTTTTAGAGCTCGTGGTCCCAAGGCTAAAGAGATGGGTCAGTGGTTAAGAGTGGTGGATGCTCTTGTTGAGGTCCTGGGTTCAGTTCCCATCACCCACACCATCCTTAACTCCCTAACTGGGGGAGCTGTTGTCCTCTTCTGACTCCACAGGCACCAGGCACGCTTGTGGTGCACTGACATACGTGCAGGCCAAGCAACCATAAAATAAAATGAATTTGAAAAAAAAAGTTGCAGGGTTCCCGTACCAAGTCACATGGCTTGTTGTGTTCCTGACCAAAGCAATCCTGTGAGGTAGTCCTGACATCTCCATTTAAAACAAATTTATTTAATTTTTAAAAAACACGTTGTGTAAAATAATACAGTTCACATATTAAATAACACCACAATGAACTGATCTGATAAAGATTTAAACAGGAGAAAAAAAGGAAGAATTTCAGATTATAAAACTTGGTGGGAGTAGAGATTAATGCAGTCAGTGGAAATCTGTTGGGAGATTCCAAAAGAAAGAAAGAAAGAAAGAAAGAAAGGAAGGAAGGAAGGAAGGAAGGAAGGAAGGAAGGAAGGAAGGAAGGAAGAAAAGGAAAGGAAAAGCAGACCTGCCATCTGACCCAGCTCTGCTGCTCCTGGGTGTATACTTAGTGTCCCTGACTGCCCGTAGAGATATTCGCACGCCAGTGTTTATTGCTGCTTTATTTATGTCGAAAGGGAAATGGAAGCAGATGCTGGTAATGCAAATGTGGTGTGTACACAGCCCAGACTGTTATCCAGAAAAAAGAACTAGGAAATTTGCAGGAAAATGTGCAGATCTTGGGAGTATAATATCGAGGTGACACAAACTCAGAAGAAAGCTGAGCATTCGGACACAGCCTGTAGAGTATATGTGTATGTGTGTGAACAGGTATAAGTGCACATACAGTCTAAGTAGACATGTGTGTGTGAACAGGTATAAGTGCACATACAGTCTAAGTAGACATGTGTGTGTAAACAGATATAGGTGCCCATACAGTCTACGTGTGTGTAAACAGGTATAGGTGCCCATACAGTCTAAGTATATATGTGTGTGTTTGTGTGTGTGTGTTTGTAAACAGGTATAGGTGCCCATACAGTGTAAGTATGTGTGTGTGTGTGTGTAACAGGTATAGGTGCACATACAGTCTAAGTATATATGTGTGTGTTTGTGTGTGTGTGTTTGTAAACAGGTATAGGTGCCCATACAGTGTAAGTATATGCGTGTGTGTTTGTGTGTGTGTGTTTGTAAACAGGTATAGGTGCCCATACAGTGTAAGTATATGCGTGTGTGTTTGTGTGTGTGTGTTTGCAAACAGGTATAGGTGCCCATACAGTGTAAGTATATGCGTGTGTGTGTGTAACAGGCATAGGTGCACATGAAGTCCAAGATGTGCAGAGGAGACCAAGGAAGAGTGGTACCAGTGATGAGAGCAGAAGATCTGGAATGCAGGCAAAGGACACCTAAGTCAAGAAAGAGGATCCTAAGTTGAAACTTTCCCCCTTGTTTCAACTCTGTCACGTTTTTCTTTTGTGCAGTGGATCTGTGAGTTCAGCTTTCTGGGTGTTGAGTCGCAAGATCTACTGTTGCATTTCCGAAGACTCTGGTGTTGGCATTCTTTTGTGGCAGTGATCGTGAAGATTGGGCTTTCTTTTTAATTCCTTTGACCATCAGGGCCCTAGGAAGCAAGCGACGACGAGTCACCGGATGTATTTGCCACACTGACCCACTTAGAAGAGGCACCCCCATCTTATAGACGAGAACACTGGCTCAGAGAGGTTGAACGGCTCCCTTTGCCCTCATTCTGGTAAGTGATAAACTAGGAATTGAAACCGCTATGGAGTTCACCTCTGTTGGAAATGCTCCAGGACATCTTTGGATCTGTGGGAAACCCTGCTTGTGCCCTGAAGTTAACGAAAGCTAAAATTCTCTCGTCATGGGTCTGGAGTGATGGCTCGGCGGTTCAGAGTACTTGCTGCTCTTGAGGAGAGCTTGGGTTTGGTTCCCAGCACCTATGACTCTAGTTCCAGGGCATCTAAAGCCTTCTTCTGACTTCCGTGGGCACACGGTACACATTCATTCATTCTCATCACAGGGTTTAATGTCCAATGACATGACCACAGGTAACACCCGTGGGAAAATCTCAGGAAATTTTCACAGGAAAGTGTAATTCATAACATTTACATGGTCCAGTTAATGTTTACTCAAATTTCAGTTTTCTGAGTACTAATAAAAATTGCCTCCAAACTTCTCCTGAACTGTCTTTATACATTCATAAAAAACATTCTCAGCACTTCAATATTGGTTTTATCTACATCAACTATCTCCAAGCTTTCCAGTTACACGCTCTGTTTTATCTCTGATGGATACCATTGTCCTGGCTCTTGGACCTGGGTATCAGCCTGAAGGTCAGTTCGAAGTTAATGATTGAAATCTCAGGGCGGACATTATTCCTTGTCACTTGGAAATTTTCTGGGTCATCATTTTCTTCATATCCGTAACACAGATTCTGAAGCATCTCAATATGAACTGATCTCTGGGAAAATCCCCCCGCTCATTGACAGTTCCACCTTGTAGGCTCTATCCCCCTATTGATTGGCAATTGTACTTATCTTTATTTTTTTAAAAACGATTTATTTATTTTTAATTATGTGTGTAAGAATGGGCGTATGTACTTAAGTACAGATGTCATCAGAAACTACAAGTGTGGGATCTCCTAGAACTAGAGTCACAGGTGGCTGTGGTCTGCCTGATGTGGGTGCTGGAAACTAAACCCAGGTCCTTTGAAAGAGTTGCCTGTGCTTTTAACTGCTGAGCCATCAAAGCGGCCACTTCTTGTTTCTTTTTCCTCGACACAGACCTACCCAGCCCACTGTGCTGTGCCCCAGTCCTCTTTTTACTGTTCACTGAGTTACTTAGGCTGGCTTTAGACTCCCCAGTCCTCATACCTCAAGCTCCTGAGTAGCTGCAGTGACAGGCCGCTCCATTACGCCTAGCTTTGGTGAGCAGGTTTGATAGCCCAGGCCACTCTGCCCTTTCTCAGGTCCCGCATCCCCCGAGCCTGTTCTCCAGGGTCCAGAAGCTGCTTTCTATTAGGGGCGGCTCTGTGCCTTTGCCCGCCGCCTGTTTGGAGCCTGTCTCTCTCTCTGCATAAATCTTTTTTATCATCTAGATTCTTATGATTCATTCAAAAGAAATTTGGAGCCCCGTCTGGCCTTTGAGCAAACATTTCTAGCAAACTGACCTATTTTAATGTCGCTTTCGGGTTACTTTAGGCCGGTGAATAAGGACATATTCACGGGCAGCTAAGACCTCAGCTATCGATTCCTAAAAGACGACTCAGACTTTGGAGAGCTGAGGTTTTTTTTTTTTTTTTCCTTCAATGATTCAGAATCAGTTTTGCAACTTGAAAGCAGTCTGTGAGTCACACGTTTATGGATGGGCTGTGTTTCCTCAGAACAGGCCTCACTTCCTTATGGCTTTAGTTCAGCTATCTGAAAGTTGCCTTTCAAACTCTCCCCCCTCCCCCATGCTTGAAGGAGGATGCGCTCCGGGGCTTTGCGACCAGGTTCTGGAAGAGTATCAGCCCTGCTTTCTAAACTCTAAATATAAACCCTGCTTCCGGGTCCTGGGGGGGGTGGGGTGGGGGGGGAGGAGGGAGGGCAGGTGGCGGGGAGCGGGTCTGTGAGCGCAGGGCAGCAGACCTCACCTTTCTCCAGAATGCATTACAACAGGACAAAATAATACACCTTTGACTATTTAAGGGATAGGCTCAATAACACTTACGTTGCCAAAGCCACGGAGAAGAGAGAAAAGCCCCTCTTCAGGTCTAGACAGACCATTTACAGTATTTCTGGTTTCCCTTTTTGATCAGGAAATTAGATCAACAGCCTTATAGGGAAAAGTTCATTTGGGTCACAGGTGGGGCCCTTGTTAAAGTGTCGACTACTTCATCCATATTAGGTAACAGGAACTGCCTGAAAGGCATTTATTTTTCATTCTGTGTCATTCAACCATAAATGACTCAGTTCTGATATTATTTACCAAGCTCAGGCTGAACTCACCAGGGAGGCAGCTGGGAGATACACTTTTAATTCAGTCTCCGCAGGGCGTGCAGTGGCTGTGAGAGCCAAGGGGCTCCTGTTCACACCCCAGGGTCCAAATGCTTCAGTACTCTAATAGCGTAGATGTCATCAAAGTGATTTTTCCCGTCACTAAGTAAAGCTTGTTCAAGTTAAGGGGGATCGCACAAAGTCAGCCTGGAAACCACATGGATCAAAGAAGCTAATTAGTGACAGCCACAAGCATGTAACCGCAGCACCTAAATGTTAGCCTAACATTCTGGACGACGGGGCATCCTATGATTGGCCCTTTAAAGTAGGCTTTAGTTTCTGGGTCGTTTTAGATTCATGACAACATGGAATGAAACATGCAAGGTTCCCCAGCACCACAGCCCCTGTCCCCAGGCACAGTTTCCCACTATCCGCATCTGGTACCAGGGCAGAACCTTTGTCACAATCGATAGACTGACAGCCATGCCACTGTCAGCCCAAGTCCATAGTTTCCCTGAGGGCTACACCTGCGACTGTGTGCTCCGTGGCTGTTGGCCAATGTGAGAAGACCCAGAGTGAGCACCATTAAGGTGTCTGCCTACAACCCTTCTCCTGGGCTGACCTCCTCAGAGACCAGAGGTCTTTGTGTCAATGTAATTATCTAAATGTGAGCTAAAGTCAGAAGCTTAAGCAAAAAAACTAATGTGGAACTTAAATCATGGCTGTTAAAAATTGGTAACATTTTACTACTGCCAAAAGTGTCACCGTTGGTGTTAAGATTTAATGAGTTCAGAAAACATGCCTGAGTCTTAGAGGCGGCTTAGAGGTTAAGAGCACTGGTTGTTCGTTCAGAGGATGCAGGTTCAATTCCCAGCTCCCACGTGGCAGCTCATAATCTGATGCTGCCCTCTGGCTTCTGTGGGCACCAGGCATAGGACACATCCTTACATGCAGGCAAACACTCGTAAACAGAAAACACGTCTGACATTTACCTTTGCAGCTGCCACAAAAAGTTTATTGGTTAAATAAATTTAATACTCTTTACATTTTTAGCCAAGGGACCGGAGAAATTTTTCCCAACACCTGTCAGGAATTTAGCTAAAGTTAAGCAAAACAACAACAAAGGAACTAAAAAAAAAAAAAATCTCCAAGAGGCAGGACAATAAATCATCCTGGATAACCCGAGTCAAAGAAGTCACAGTGTAAACTAGAATGTATTTTGAACGGGGATGGAAATGAAATCAGTCTATCAAAAAATGAGTTATGAGGCTAAAGACATCCTTTGCTTGTTTGTTTCTTTTTCAAGATAGGGTTTCTCTGTGTCTGTCCTGGAACTCACTCTGCAGAGCAGGCTGGCCTTGGACTAAAGACACCCTTAGAGGTGGGGGCTGGAGAGAGGGCTTGCAGTTAAGAGCACTTGCTGCCATTCCAGAGGGCCCGGTTCAGTTCTCAGAGAGCTAACAGCCATCTGTTACTCCAGTTCCAGGGGATCTGAAACTTCTTCCAGCTTCAAGGCGGCTGCACACATGTGACAAACACTCAGACATACAAATATACTTGATTTAAAGTAAAACAGATCTTTAAAAACCTCTCCAACAAGAGGTCTAGGACCTGGCTCAGTGGTGGAAGTCTTGCCTAGCACCTTCGAGACCCTGGGTTCGAGCCCAGCATTTCCCACCCCTCCATGAGAGTTGCTCCATCGTGCACGCAGGCTCAGGGGGCTTCACTGGAGGGTACTGCAGTTTGAATGATTGTTTCTTCCGCAGCTAGTACTGAACTTTAATTGCCATTACAGCATCATTGGGAAGCTCAGCTGTGAGGAGACTTTAGTCCAGTGGGTTTTACCCTCCTCGTCTCGGGCGTTGGCTCCGTTTCTCACTCTGGCTCATCCTGGCCTTGCCTTTTCTTCACGTGATGCCCTCTTCTGTGTCTTGGTGCAGTCAGAAGGCTGTGTCTGGTGCTGGCCTCTGGATCGTGAACTTCTCGGCCTCTAGAGCTGTGAGTCAGTTCTTTCTTTCTTTCTTTCTTTCTTTCTTTCTTTCTTTCTTTCTTTCTTTCTTTCCTTCCTTCTTTCCTTCTTTCCCCCTTCCTCCCCCCTTCCTCCTTCCCTCCATCCCTCCCTCCCTCCCTCCCTTCTTTCTTTCTGTTTGTCTTCTTCTTTTGGTTTTTCGAGTCAGGGCTACTCTGTGTAACCCTGGCTGACCTGGAACTTGCTTTGTAGCCCAGGCTGTCCTTGACCTCACAGAGATCCAGCTGTCTGTCTCCCAAGCACTGGGATTAAAGGTGTGTGCCACCACCATGGGCACACCATGGATGTGCCCATCTTCAGGCCACCTCTGCCCAGCAAACAAACGTGACAATACTCAGTTCCCATTCAGAAACGTTCAGCAAACCTGGAACAGAAGGAAAGTTCCTTGGCTTGAGAAAGCACATTTGTAAAAAACCAAAAATCCAAACCACAGCTAGCCATATCATCCATGGTGAAACCCCAGGTGCTTGTGCCTGATGACGGACAGGACCGGTCTGTTTGCGCCCGCCTTTCTTCCTCAAGCTTGTCCTGGGGACCTTAGCTTCCTCAGTGGTACAAGAAGAATAAAGACATACAGATTAGTTAGATGTTTTTGTTGCCGTGACAAAATGCCTAATAGAACATTGCCTTTACACACGTGCACATGTCTGTGTGTGTGTGTGCACACGTGCGTGTGTGTGCGTACACCTGTACATGGACTTTTACATGGATCTGGAAATCAAACTGAAGTCCCCATGCAAGCTCTTTACTACCTGAGCTGTCTCTCTAGTCCCAGAAGGCAACTGAGGAGGACACCCAAAGTTAAACACTAGCGTCTGCATGCATGTGCATGTGTACACACGTGCTTGTGCGCTCTCTTTCTCTCCCTCCCTCCCTCTCTCTCTCTCTCTCTCTCTCTCTCTCTCTCACACACACACACACACACACACAGGCAGTAAGCCTTCCACTGCCGTCTCACAGAGGGAACATTTTCTCATTCGCCCAGAATTTAAAAATGTCCACTGAATAAGCAGGTCCAGGGGCTGGGAAGAAAGGATATTGGTGAGGAGAATTCCTGCCTGAGGGAGGAGAGCCAGAAAGCCTTTCACTAGGAGACAAGAGAAAGTTGGAGCAGGCTATACTAGGATTAAGACATTGCCTGGGGCCCTTGGGTAAATAGTGAGCTATGCTCTCTGCGCCCAGCTCAGGTCCCCTTTCAGACACACCTTGGAATGCCTGAAATGACACCTTGCCTGCAGAAGAAACGTGTCCCGAATCACCTGGGTCAGTGTTGTCACTGGCAGACAGGTGTCATGGCCGTGAGTAATCACAGTCTGCTGACCACACACAGACGCCAAGACGACTGTTCATTAATTGTTAGTCAGTGATGCCAAGGACGGAGTCTGTTGTTAGTGCCTTGCTTGCTGAGGACCCACCCCGTGCCACACTCTTGTCCCCATCAGCGTTGAGGAGCAGCGATGTGGCCCCAGTGGGCGCAGGGATGTCTAGACACCTGCTGCATGAGCATCACGTGGCTGAGTACCGGGAGCATGGATTTAAGGATGTGTTATGTAAACTGTAGTTAGGAGGGAGACAGAGTCTCGGGTGCTGACTAGGAGGCTAGAAGCAGAGCCGTAGCCCAGAGCAACCAAGGTGAGCAGATCACTGGGGACCTCAGGAGGGGGTTGGAGACAAATCTCCCCATTGTGTCTTTCAAGAAATCTGTGGTGAGTGAACGAATAAAATTACCCAATCTTCTGTCCTCTTGGCCCTCAGGACAAAGTGACCTATTTCAAAAGAAAGCTTTTTGACCAAGCTTAAAGCTTAAAGCACAGTTTTCTTAACTGTGGCTCCCAGTGTGAGGCCCAAGAGAAGGGCATCCATCACTAACGAGCAACATCTGGACCAGGGGCCAGGTCAGAATGAAGGCAAGAAAGAGGAAGATGGGTTTATTGGTTTGGGTTTGGTTTTGTTTTCTTGGTTTTTTGAGACAGGGTTTCTCTGCATAGCCCTGGCTATCCTGGAACTTGCTCTGTAGACCAGGCTGACCTTGAACTCAGAGATCCGCCTGCCTCTGCCTCCTGGGCGCTGGGATTAAAGGCGTGCGCCACCACTTGGCTACTTTATTGGTTTCAATCTTGTGTCTATGGTTGTATGATGTGTATAAATTAGGCATACACGTGGCGGCCAGAGGATAGCCTCAAATGCTGGTCCTCATCTTCCACCTCGCTTGAGTGCTTGCTACTGCATACTCTAGGCGACCTGGCCCCACGTTCCCAGAATTCCATCTCCACCTCCCATTTCACTGCAGTATGCAGGCATGCTGGGATTATAGGTGCATGCTACCATGCCTGAGGTCCTTGTACGCGTGTAGTGGGGATCTGGACCGAGGTCCTTGTACGCGTGTAGCAAGCACTTCTGCCTACTGAGCCATCTCCTCAGCCCAGGAAAATGTTTTTAGAGTTCCCCCCCATTTAGAATCAATGGGTTGTGACTTAAGGGAAAATATACAGATTGCAGATTTTTCTTTTTGATTCACTCATACACTATTGTTGAGAAGAAAATGATCTATATTATTAACATGTTATAAAATGAAAGAGCTTTGAAAATCTTTTATGGTCTGAATTGGTCTACGTGTTTCACATGGCTGACACAGCCCTCTGTAGCTCAGGTAATGGGCTCTGACCATTGCCAGGGAGATCTGCCCCCGCCTCTCATCTCATGTTATTTGCCCAGATATCATGTGTTGCTTAAAATAAGGCATTTAATGACTGCTACAAAATGTAATAGCACTTTAGCCATATTATGCATAATAAACGTAACTATAATGTATGCATCCATAACACACATGTGAGAATTAGAAACCTGCTGTAATTAGGAGGATCGTAACCTATTTATAATTAAGCATTGAGGTCAGGCCATGTGCCGAGCACAGTGCAGGATGCTGGCACACAGGAGTAAGACCTCTAATACAAGCAACCTAATGACACGTGACGCCAAGCACCTGGAAAATGAGCACCTTCCAGCCTTGCTGGTGGCTTTGTCAAATGGTGCCACTGCAGTTAAGGGTGGAGTTACCATGTGACCCAGTACGTCTACAGCCGGGAGTCACTCAAGAGAACAAAGTGTGTGTCCACAAAAGACTTGTCACGAAAGCTCGCCGTCCACAGTGTTGTTCGCCCCTACCCCTGCCACGTGGCAACTGTCCAGTTGCTCGACTGATGGACAGACAGTAAAATGTGCTCTGTCCACAAAGCGGGGTGCAGCTTGCCAGTTCAGTGCTGATGCAGGTTACGCTATGACTGGAACACCCGTGTCCTCAAAACTCGTACATTAAACCCTAACTCCCAGTGCACAGTGTGATAAGATGGGGGGTTAGCGGGTGAGTAGAGCATGAAGGGAGAGGGGTCAAGGGCAGAATTTGCGACCTTACCTGAGAGACGTCCTCCACCCAGCCTGGTGTGGTGGTGCCCATCTGTAATCTCAGCACTTGGGAGACCCAGACAGGAGGATTTTTGACAAGTTCCAGGCCAACCAGGACTGCTGACTGAGACTCTGAAAATACCCAAAACAAACGGGGGAGGGGCTCTCTGACATCCATTCCCTCTTCTGCCACACAAGGACACAGGCATGTGACCACGGCACCTGTGAACCAGTGAGTGACACCACAGCACACACCGAAGCTGCTGGCATCTTGATTTTGGGCTATCAGCATCCATAGCTATGAGAAGAAGTATAAGGAAGAGACCCCAAGAGCCAGGTGTGGCGGTACACTCCTGGAAACACAGCCCTTGGGAGACACGGGAATTGGGAGCTTGCAGTCAGCCTGTGTTATGAGACTCACTGCCTCACTAAATAAACAAATTTCTGTTGCTTACAAATCACCCAGTCAAAACTACTTGTTGTCGTGGCCCAAATGGACCAGGTCATGTGGGAAGGTCTTGCAAACACGCCGAGTAAAAGAAAACGCCAGTCACATAATATATCAAGGGAGAGGAGCTGGTCACAACGGCCACTTCTATGTGATTCCACGTGTGTGGACCCAGAACAAGGAAAAGCACACAGGCAGCAGAGTCAAGGTTTCTGTGTGCTGAGTGGGGAGGTGACTGCTGACAGATATGGGTTTCTTTTTAGGGTTATTAAAACGTCCTAAAGCTCTCTGAATATACACAAAGCCTTTGTGCTGTACATGTCCTTGGTGACATGTGAATTTTTACCTTAATATAATTAGGTAATTAATATAATTCAGTGGACAAACTGTGAATTTTATGAATCGTATGCCAAGCCCTGGTTTTGATTCCTGGTATGACCAAAAAGAAAACAAATTTAGAAACACATTTTAAAAATGACTAAGTAGTGGCTACAGAGGTGGCTCAGTCTGCAGGGTGCTCACTCATCGTGTACAAAGCCCTAAGTTCCATTTCCAGTACCACATAAATGGGGCGTGGCAGCATATACCTCCAATCCCAGAACTCAGGAGGTAGAGGCAGGGGGATCAGAAATTCAAGATCATCTTGACTATGTGACAAATTTGAGATCAGTCTGGGCTACATGAGACTCAACTGAAAAAAATGTAAATAAAAGAAATTCCTGCCTTGATAGAGACAAGTGGGACAAGCAACAGGAAAGGCAGAGTGCAGCAGTGCCTGGGGATACTTCAAGGAAATGCTGTCCATGCAAAATTGTCTACTCCCACACACAGTGCACACATGCACACACACAGAGGAGAGAGATACCCCATACTCTCTCTCTCTCTCTCTCTCTCTCTCTCACACACACACACACACACACACACACACACACAGAAAGAGACCACACACACTCCATGCACACATGCACAAACACACACATGAACACATATACAGGAAAGAGACACTCTACATACACACCATTTATAGAGACTCATACACACAGAGAGAGAAAGAGACCACACACATGCCATGCACGCATAGCACACACCATGCACATATACTTACACACACACACACACACACACACAGAGAGACATGACAAGTGCATGAGATGGTAGATACGTTAGCTTCACTTATTTGGTTATCATATAAGTGTGTACATGTATCAAAACACCAGAGTACACTCCTAAGTATGTAAAAGTATGAAGTATCAAACTTAAGAAATCACCTAATAGCTAAAAATAATGGACTGGAGAAATGGCTCCACAGTTAAGGCCACTTGATCCTGCAGAGGACTCAGGTTAGGCTCCTGGCACCCACAGAGAAGCTCGTAACTGTCTGCAGCTCTGGTTCCAGGGGATACAATGCCCTCATCTGACCACTGTGGCACCATGCATGCATGGAATACACATACCCATATGCAGGCAAAAACTCACATGCATAGAATAAATTGATTTAAAAAAATAAAAATCATGACATCGGAATTGAAGGCTGTTACTAACCCAGCTAAACAGAATTTTAGTTTAAATATTTCCATCAGAAAAGAATACCGTGAAGCAGCTGTGCATTCTGCACAACAAGTTAGAGTAAAGCGGCAGGATAAACACAAAGAGACAAGAGAAGGCCCAAAATAAGAACGAAAACGCAATATGATAGACCGTGAAGATATGATGGAAAGAATGGGCCTCTGCAAAGATTACTGGCCCTTTGAAAATACCAGAGAAAGTGAACACATGGCCCAGCAAAAATGGTTGAGGCAAGAAGAGAAGCCATGTATACACACTCACACACACACACGACAGTGGCACGCATGTAGTTTCAGAACTTCAGAGGCTGAGGCAGGAGAACCACTGGAGCCCAGGGATCTGTGGCCCACCTGGAGGTTGTGGCTTGGATCTAGAATGTTCTACAGAGGTTAGTATGTTGAGGACTTGATCTCAAGCTTGTGCTGCCATTTTGAAAGCTGTGGAGGCAAGGCCTGGTCCACTTTTGGGTGGACCTTTGTTTTGTTTTGAGGCAGGGTCTCCTGTAGCCCAGGCTGGCCTTAAGTTTCTTGTGTGGCTGAGGATTATCTTGAACTTGATCCTCCTGCCTCCACTTCTGAAGAATGCTGAGATTACAGGAGTGTTCCTCTCATCCAGTTCGTGGTGTCCTAGGAACAGAACCCAGTGTTTTGTGTACGTGAGGCACATGTTCTACCCACTGAACCATACATCCTCTTTTCCCTGAGTGCTGTCCTTGGTGGGGGGGCTGTCCTCCTTCCCTGGGGACTGGGGGTTACTATCCTTGTTCCCTGGGAGTTGGGGGGCTGTCCTCCTTCCCTGGGAACTGGGGGTGTATGCTTTGAAAGTTATGTAGTCCTTAGTTCCAGTTCTTTCTGCTTCTGGACCTTCTCTCATGAGCGGAATCTCCACTACAGCCCCACAATGAACTGAACACCTCCCAGACTTGAGTCAAACGTCAGTCTTTTCCCCATAGTTAGTCTCTGCTGGCGTTTTGGTCACACTAGTGAGGAAAGTCGCACATACCCTGGGCAGCAGGGAAACTGTTCCCAACAACAGGATGAGAGATGCGTGGACACACGTAATTCCCAAATTGAACCAGGACACAAAACACAGAGGTGGCCAAGCTCCAAGCAATAAAAGGCATTATGAACATCTCTAGATGTTGGGACCATTTGGAGTCTTGACCCCCAGCTGCTCTTCCCTGCTAGAGACCTTTACTTTCCTTCTGATTTGAATTACTAAAAGCTGTGTCAAAGTTGTTTACCAGCTCTGCTTCATGGACCTGTTTTGCCTTGAGGATCAGAGGATGAGGTTTTCACCTGTTGGCCCACCGACTGTGTTGGGTGTCTGAGCTTCCGTGGTGCTACTGAATAAGGGACTTCTTACCAGGAGGTAGAGGTCCTCGTCTCTGCCTCTCTGTCTGTGTGTGTTTGTGTGTTTCAACCTCCAGGCCCTTGCCCGCGAACTGTATGGTAGCGCATAGGGCACAGACAGGTGTTGTGCGCTGCATCTAGGACCACAGATAGATACACACCTGGAGTGGTCCATCTTATTACAGCCAACTCAGGAAGACACGTGAGCCTGGCTGCTCTCAAGCCCACTGAAGTAGAAGTGGAAGATAAAATCTCCCGTCTCAGAAGCCGCCAAGCCAGACCAGTTGAGTATTCAAGGAAGAAATGACCGCAGTCTTGCAGAGACTCATCCAGGCAGGAGAGGTGAAGGGAGAGCTCCTTCACAACTCAGTGGAAACACAGATCAGTTGCATAACCACAGTGCAAGCCTAGCAAGAACGCTGCACAAAAGGAGACTTCTGGAATGAAGGCACCCATTGGTAAAACGGAAAAAAGAAAAGGGTAGAGAAAAAGGGAAGACATCAAACCACGGAGACATGGATCTGACTGGCTTCTTGTAAAGAATGCTAGTAAAGGAGAGCCAGGAGTCGAGGTTCAATGGTAGAACTGGTGTTTAACACACACAAGGCTCTGGGGTCTGAATCAAGCATAGAAAACAAACCAACTGGGGAATATTTCATGAAGAGATAGAGCATGAGGTTAAGAAACCATTTTTGATAAGGTGCTTTGTGCAAAACCAAAATGCAGAGATTAGCTGAATAGGAAGACAATCCCAGCACTGGGCAGGAGGATCAGGAGTTCAAGGCCAGCCTCAAGTACATAGTAAGTTTGAAGTTTTCCTGGGCTACATGGACACTATCTCAAAAAGAAAAAAAAAAGATTAATTACATTTTTATTATGTCACCCCCAATAATCACAACAACAATAGAGAAGCATAGCTAATAAAACATCACCGTTTGCGGGGTCCTTAGAAATAAACACGAAAGACCAACTCTGGTGCATATGATGTCATCTGCCTGCCAGATGTTCAAAGAACAGAAAGCGGAAAGTTATATTGTGTTTCTGAAGACATAAAATATAGCAGCTCTCTGCCAGATTGGTCTATGGATCCCAATTTGAGGTCCAGACTACTGCTTCCTTTTGAAAATGGGAAACATGATCATTAATCGCAAGGTTGCATTTGTCAGAGGAAAATCCACACATCTGTGCTATGTGGAAATGCTCTTTTAAAAGCTCCTTAGGTGAATCTCAGCACTTGGGAGACAGAGGCAGGTGGATCTCTGTGAATTCAAGGGTAGTCTGGTCTACAGAGCCAGCCCCAGGCCAACTAGGGCTATGGAGTGAGACCCTGTCCCAAAACAAACAAAACAAAACAGGCCTGATTTTCATACCTCATTTTCAGTTGGTATACAGCAAAATCAGTCCTTGCCTAGGAAGGCCAGTTCTGCAGACCTGGGGCTGCTCAGGAACTCTTACAGCAGAAATCAAGGTACCCTCGAGTTCCTGTCTAGAAGCTCTAGAGAAAAATCTACTACATTCTTTTTTAAAATTATATTATTTATTTTAGGAGGTGGGTGGCAAGGTGTGTGTAGGAGATCAGAGGATAGTGAGAGTTGGGTCACTCCTTCCACCATGTGGGTCTTGGGGATTGAACTCAGGCTGACAGGCTTGCTAGGAAGTTCCTTTACCTGCTGACTCTCATGGGCC
The DNA here is from genome assembly GCF_982192425.1 of Myodes glareolus. Taxonomy (NCBI): domain Eukaryota; kingdom Metazoa; phylum Chordata; class Mammalia; order Rodentia; family Cricetidae; genus Myodes; species Myodes glareolus. The sequence continues at coordinate 5,994,402 of NC_142031.1, forward strand.
CTTAAGTTCATTCTTGCTGGCAAAATTCGGCTCCCTGTGTTGTAGGATCGAGGCCCCCAGTTCTCTGCTGGTTGACCCTGGAAGCTGCCACATCCCTTGTCACATGCACTCTCAAGCCAGCTATGAAACTGCAGAGGGACTCTGCATATTTGATTGCCACGGTGTTCATGACGCTCAGAGGGTCCAGAACTTGACCTTTTTCTTTGTGCTTCTTCAGTGTTGGCTCGTGGTCTCTACATTAAAAACAAAAGGAAACAAAACCCAACCAAGCAAAAAAATACTTGGAGAATTCTGGTTTCTCTCAAAACATTAGAAGTTGCCACCATGTAGGCAACTTGGCCCCGCTGTGGGGGGAGCTGGGGGAGGGGCGGGGAGAGGATGCATCTGTTTTCATTACAGCCCTGTTGTGACAGCTGTTCATTCTGTTTGTCACTGTGGTTAATCTCTTACTATGATCAATTTAGAAATTAAGTAGGTCTTCTGTTTGTGTCATGGGTTACTTTTCCTTAAACCAGAGAATGCCAAGGGGTTGAGGAGATGGTTTTGCTGGTAAAATGCTCACCTTGCAAGCCTGAAGACCCAAGTTTAATACCCAGAACCCAGATTAAAATAAAAGCCGGGCCTGATTGTGCACACTGTAACCCAGCACTGGTGGGGTAGAAATAGACAGATTTTCCAGGGCTCGCTGGCCAACCAGCTTAGTGTACTCAGAGAACCCCAGGCCAGTTGGGGACCCTGTCTCAAAATTCAAGGTGAATGGTATCTGAGGGACAACAGCCGGTGTTGGCCTCTGGTGTCCACGTGTGAAGGCCATGTGTCGTCACACTGTTGTGCCCAAGTTGAGACCCCTAGAGAGACCACCGGAATCCAGTCATGTCCAGAATGCAAAAGCAAGGTTTATTTCTTTTGCCAGCTAGCTGGGAGTTCCCCACGACATACAACACAGCGCAGTAGGGAGAGTTCCGTTCCTCATTTGGGGTTGACATACATAGGCAAAAACCGCAGGTTTACTTAGGGTCAAGGGGGTTGGTTTTGCTGAGCACAGGGTATGGACGACTTCTGCTTCTGTGTGTGCCCTCCCACCCTCTCCCAAGCAGTTATTCCTGCCCCTGTCTAGACCACAAAGCTGGGTGTCACAGGGGGCTAGCTGCTAGGGACAGATGGTCTGCACTTTTGCTAAGGTGTTTCCAGCTAACTCTTGACGCTGCAAAGTATTATGAACTCAGTACATTAACCTGCTCCTGAACAAGCAAAGTTTTTAAAAATTTTCCATGTCCTTACTGCTGTGTTTAATGCTGGCATGTTCCCTGCCAGGCTCACAGAGCAGCCGCTAGTCCGACAAGGACAGCTGTGGGTCCCTGCAAGACCTCCAGGGTGGCAGGCTGGTCCTGCCATGCGGCTGGGCGAGTCAGGCGGGTGGGTGCGGCGGATGGCGGAGTAAATAAATATAAGACTATACATAAAGCTAAACATTTATTACTTAAAGAAGAGGCAGAGAGACAAAGAGACAGAGATAGAGAGACAGAGACATAAAAACATAGAGACAGAGGAGACACGTGTGCACACGCCGAGAGATGGGGACAGAAGAGGAAGAGTTAAGATGGCCACTAGGAGGTCAGAAGTGGCTGGGAGTGGGCGTGGCTTGCCCTTAAAGGGACCAGACCCAAAGGAATAACACAACACCAACATACGTGTACCACCACATTCTTGTGTGAAGGATACCAGAAATGACATGTCTGCCTCTCACAACACAAAACTGAATCTCAAATACTCGTGATTTCCCTTTCCCATAGTCAACTGAACAATTCCTTTTCTGAGCAGATGGACATGGCAGAGACACTAAATCATTGGAGACCCTCTCTCCTGGTTCCTGGTGACAAAATTCCTGGTTTCTGTAAACCAGAAATTCCACTCTGAAAACCAGCTATGTTAATATTCTCTCCTTACCACAGTATCAGCTTCTAAGCTTTTAGTTGCCCACAGTCAACTATCAGCTGAAATTGTTCATGGAAAATTCCAGAAATAAATAATTCACGAATTTAAATTGTGTGCTTTCTAAATATCGTGGCGAAGGCTTGTGGCATTGTGTCTGGGCTAGAAGTCATTCCTTTTACAGTATGTCCACACCGGATTTAATATTCTCCGATTAGTCACTGAGGAGCCGTCTTGGATATCAGTTTGACTGTCATGGTATCATGGCACTTCTGTTCCAGTAACTCTTATTTAGTAATGAGTAGTGATGTTAGCACTTGGGATACACCAAAGAGAAGTCCCATGAACTGCTTCCTTGAGGAGCAGAGGAACAGTAAGGCACTCTGGGTGACTATACGCTTTTAACATTTGTCACGACATATTGTTATAATTGTTCTGCTATTATTAATTATCGTGGCTAATATCTTCCTGTGCCAGATTTACACATTAAACTTAATCATAGGTGAATATGTATAGGAAAAACTACAGTGTACCTAAGAATATTCGGAGTATTGCCCATGGTTGCTGGCGTCCACCAGGAATGTTGGCGTGTATCCTATAACTTCCTATCCTAGACTGCAGAGGTGGCTCAGATGTACACTGTGGACCATGCAAGTGTGGGTATCAGAGTTTGGGTCCCCAGAATCCCTGCAGATGCAGCGTGGCCGTGGGGGCCTGCCTACGATACTAGCAATAGGAAGCTGGCACAGGGCATCAGGAGAGCAGGCTGGCAAGCCAGACTTGCCGTACTGGTGAGCTCTGGTTCAACCGAGAGACCTTGCCTCCGAGAATAACATGAAGAGCATTCAAGGAAGACCAACATCAGCCTCAGGCCTACACACGCGCACGTGCACGCACACACACCCACACACCCATACAGACACACACACACACAGAGGTTCATGCTCCCACATGCATGTGGGCACAGTGCACACACGCGTATACATGAGGGAAAGACAAAGCTACGAAATGTTCTGCCCTGGGGCCCTCATCGAGTCTCAGTTTTCTAGGCTCCATTTTAAGGGCACGGATGTTCTCACTTTAGCAGACCAGGCTTGTAGCGGAAAGATTTCTCAATCCTATAGAGTTTTCTGTGATCTACCCGTGTCTGTGGCTGGATCAAACCAGACACTACAATCACGCTACGCGTGTACTCCTCTTTTGTGTCCCTCCCACCACTAGAGTTTTAGGCCATGAAATTCTTTTGTTAGCAGCCGTAAAAATATAGCATTAAAAACATCCCATTATCAAGAAAGCACACCCAGCCATAAAAATAGGTCCTCGGTCATGGTTGTTTCAGAGCTGACTCAAAAGCACAAATTCTAATTCCTTGGAGAACTGGTTGTGTTGAGATATTTACAGAAGGTCAGGGGTCTCTCCTTCCTCCAGAGACCCAGAGACGTGGGCAGAGTGAAACTAAGCAGGCCTCTCGAGCTTTGTTTGTACTGGAAGGAAGTCTGGAAAAGGCCCCCTGTGGTTTCTGCAGAGCCTGGGGCTGGAATGAAAACAAACCAACCTTCTGGGGCTTTAGCACAGTTAGAAAAGCTCCCTTGGAGAGAGCTTCCAGATGGACCTGCCGGACTAGAAAAGGAACTTGAAAGGGTGAAGAAGTCAAAATACAGTGCACGACCTAATAATAAGGAAATAATAATAATTTTTAAAAATCAACCCAACTTGATGGAGGCAGTGGAAAATTTATAAACACGAAGTCCATGGCAACCCAGCAGTGTGAAGTGGAGGTGAGACAATTTGTTTTCAAGTCCCATTCGGGTAATGAAATCACTCCCTGCGGGCTGGGCCAGCTGCGCTCTCTCCAGTGAGTCCTGACTCCTTCAGTGCACACCCAGGTTTGGTGTCATTTGCACTCACTTGTTGGGGCCTGGCAGGCACAAATAACTCCTGGCAGTTGGTTGACTAAACCTTTATTGCATTCCCAAAGCCTGTCTGTGATTGCCGGATGGATGGACGGATGTTCACAGTCAGCCCCAGCTATGGGAGAACCTCATGGATGTTACAGGCCATGTGTAGAAGGCATATTTTGCCTTCCTCTGCTCTAGGGCTCCAAGTCCAACAGTCTAGGTGGCCAGAATCAAAGCCCTTCTTCAGGCTTGGACAGCACAGACTTCCGAGATGATTCTAAGCAGAGAGTACTCCTGTGCAGTGGGCACCTGACTGCTGATTCCAGAGCCTATGTAAAAAGTCAGGGGTGGTCCAGGACACCCGCGGAGGGTGCAGACAGGAGGGTTGGAGAAGGAGATCTGATGTCCCCCCCACCCCCATCTGTGCACACACACACACACACACACACACACACACCCAGAAACCCACTTTGCTCTACACGCTAGCAATCCTTTATAGAGGGTGCTGGAAGCTGAAGGTTGTGCATTCACACTATTCAAACACAAAAAGCTTTAAGAAGCCTCTGACCCTTGACCTTTCACTAAAGGTAAAAATAAGGGAGTGGGGGGGGCGTGACAAAAAATGAAGGCTTTAGGGCCTGTGTGTGCCTGGTTCACTCTATGGCCGGTTTGTCCTGCTGTGTGCTCCGGTGAGCGCCTGCAGCTTGTCCTGCCTGAGCTGGTTTGTATTGTTCATGGTGGAAAAAAAATACCTAAAACACACTATAAAAGGAAACGCACTGTACACATCACCAGAAAAGCAAGGCTCTCGTTTGAGCTTTGAGAGAGGCCAGATGCTAACGTCTGTGAGGGAGATCTGAAGTTTGTAAGTACACACCCTTTGAGTTGTCCTCTGATCACACACACACACACACACACGAGCGCACAGACACACAGTACATGTAAGAAAACATTGCGACAATATCAAAAATGCCGAGTGTTGTATATGAAGTGTTTGCTGTGTGCCTGGTATTGCTTGGTTTGCAGAAACGCTTTCCTGAGCCAAACCCTGTATGAGAGACATCATTTCCTCTCTTTGTGTCATCCCCTCGCCTCCTTTCGGCACTGGGGTCTGAACCCCAGGGTGTGGCTTGCTAGGCAAATGCTGTCACTGAGCTATACCCTTGCCCCTATTTTGCATAGAAATATGGAAATATGCAAAGATTATAGACAGTTGCTTCCAGGTAGTAAGTGGCTCGCATGGGTCTTGATCCCATGCAGTCCAGGTTCAAGATCTGGGCTTTCTATTTTATTTGAGACAAAATCCTGCTATACAACCCAGACTGGTCTCAAACTTATCATCCTCCTGCCTCAACCTCCTGAGCACTGGAATTCTAGGTGTGTGCTACCACATTAAGTAAGGGACTGGGGTTTTTATACATAAATGTTTTAAAGTCTTGAAATGATTTCAACTCATTTAATTATGAAAACCTGGTAACTGAATTACATATTTTTAATCGTTTCAAAGTCACCTCTGTTCCTGATGGGGTTTCAGAACAGGCTACTATACATATGTCTCTTTGATGTGTTGGTGCCGAGTGTTTTAGGGAGGTAGGCACTGAAAAACAATGGGCGCAGAGAGCAGTTTTCTCTGGAATGTTCTTGTCTTCTGAAAGACAGAACCTCCAGCCAGAGGACTGTTAGACCCTCCCTGGAGTGAGTGACTGGGAAGAGCGTCCTAGAGGTCAGGCTACTCCCTGACAAACCTCCTCACACCTGTGGCACCTCCCCTCTACTCTCCTAAGGGCCATCCTCTACTCTCCTAAGGGCCATCCTCTTCCCTAAGAGTCCTTCACTGGCCCCTAAGCGGCCTTTATTTCCTGCCCTTCTCCTGATTAAATTGATAACAAAACTTCTCAAATCAGGCCACAGGGAAGATTTTGCTCTCACGGTCCACCATGCCTTTCTCGTAGGCACATATGCAACCCTCAAACGTGAACATGTTTGTATGCTCATCTTCCTGTCGGTCTGTTTGTTGTGAGTTTATCTCAAATTCAACACCAAACCCGAGGAAAGTCTCCCCTCCCCTTCACTGCGTTCTGAGGCAATTTAAACAAGAAGCCCACCACCACTACCAGTTTACTCTTTGGCTTGAGGTTGCGTGTTCAGTAACGGCCCCTCCTTCCAGAATCCAGAGGGAACTGTGCAGGAGTGGTCTCTCACCCAGCAAGAACTTCTGGAAGGGGGTCTGGAGAAGTCCTGAGGTTCCTTTCGAGGCTCTTCACAGTCTTTCATTGCCCAGGATGAAGTCCAAGCCCTGTGCATACCCGACACATACAGCGTGCCACAGAGCGCCCAAATCCCCATTCTCGGGTCACCACCCGACGTGGCCTTCGATTGACAAGGAACCCAGCAGTCTACTTTGGTCACTGGTAACATTCGCTGTATCACATAGATCTAGTCACAGACCTAACTAGCGTTTTATTTGTGGTTCGTGCATCAAGACAGCCTTCAGACACAAAGTAGAACAGAAAGGTCTCACAAGGAATGCCTTAACTCCGAGAGGTTAGCCCCAGGAAACGTTCTGTGACATTGGAGATCCAAACTTGGGGCTTTATTTGTGCTAGATGGGCACTCTATCTACTTAACATGGCCGGCATCTCGGGAGGAGGGCACGGTTCACAAGGGTTAAAGCAGCACAAGCTTTCTCATCGCAATGATGCAGGCAGACAAGATTGCCCAGGATGCGGGAAACCGACCCTTTGAGGTGACAGTTGGCACACTTGATTCCGGTTTCATCTGGTCTGCTAGAGCAGAATCCTAGGATTTTGCTGTTGTTTAACAAGGCTGAGCTCCCCTCCTGCCCACAGCCCCACCCTAGGGGCACAGGGAAAGTCAGAGAAGGTTGGCCAAGGCTCCACACTGACTGTTCCACTCGGTTGCTGGAGGATTCAGTTGAAACCCAAGGTTGTGATCTGGAGACATCCGCTAAGTGCCAGTTCCCTACCTGTTATCATTTGCTTCTTGGGGAACTAGAAAAACAGCTGTTCCATAGTGCTGCCCGGAGGAGGGAGAGAGGAAACAAAAAAATCCTTGACCCCTGTTTCCTGTTGGATTGTGAAACAAAAAAGGTAAATATTTAAGTCAGCGTGGCCCGCTCAGAACAATCGGCCCCATTGTGACGTGACTGAGGGCTGGAGTCTTTTTTTTTTTTTTTTCTTTTTTATACAAGTTCTTTCCAGTTGGAGAAACTGAACAAAAGGACAACCCGGCCAGTGGTGGCCCAGGCTGAGGCCACTAGAGTAAAGGCAGACACATCCCCTGGGAGGTGCTTTGGGACAGCTCAGACCTTTTCAGAATCAATGTTGGACTGTCCTTGGGTTCCCCAGAATCATTTTCTTTTTCTTTCTTTCTCTCCCCTACTCCCACCCGCCGCCCTGTGTGTGTGTGTGTGTGTGTGTGTGTGTGTGTGTGTGTGTGTGTGTGTGTGTGGTTTTTCTAGACATTGTCTCTCTGTGTAGCCTTTGTAGTCCGGGAACTCGATTTGTAGATTGGATTGGCTTTGAACTCACGGAAATCTGCCTGCCTGCCTGCCTGCCTGCCTTCGAAAGCTGGGATTAAAGGTGTGCACCACCACACAAGGCCAGAATCACATTTTTTAAGGACTCTAAGGAAATTGCCAGAGCTTTAGAAGCTGGGAAACACAACCTCCTGGAAGGGATGAGGATTCACATCTCTTCAGATGTGAATCTTCCTGTTCACACTGACTGCAGTCCCCAGCCCTGTGCTCATCAGCCTTGGCAGTGAGCACTCTGGTTTTCTCTGATGATGATTATTATTTATTTTGGTAGGATCTCACATAGCCTAGGCTAGCTCCCAGCTCACTGCACAGTCAAGGACGGCAGTGCAGGGACCACAGGTAGGCTCCACCGTATTTGGTTTATATGGTGCAGGGGGACAGACCCCAGCGCTTCTTGAACTGGTCAAGCGCCCTACCGACGGCGGCACAGCTGCAGGTCAGCTTTCTTCCTGCCTGGGTCTCTTCTCTCCAGGCCCTCCAGGGAATGTACTGGTCCGTGGCGGTGACCTTTTCTAGACCTTTTTGTCAGTCTTGAAAGAGAGAGGCAGCAAAGCCATGCCACGTTCTAAGAGCTCCACCCGAACCTAGGGCAGGAGACCCAGAGGCACAAGCTTGGTTTCCATCTGGGCATGACCGGATGTGATGGCCAACGCTACAGGAAGAGACTTCTTCGCAGCTTGTCATGTGGCCGGTGCTTATTTGGGACCTGCATTCACTTGGTACTGGGTCAAGCTCTGGGGACACAAGGCCCAGACCAGGCCAGTTCTCTAATAGGAAACGGTCTTTGCAGAGTTGGTGGGTTGCATGCAGGGTTCTGTGAAATGTCTCACACCTGAGACAAAAGGCTAACTGAGGGATCCATTACCACGTCAAAGTGGATGCTGGCTGCCAAGTTTTCCCTGCATCCCTCAGTCCCTACCCATTACAGGGTCCTCCTGGCAGGCACACCCTGTCCTCTACCCTAAACTTCTCCAGCCCAGGGGCTGGCCTGCCCTTCCCCCAGATAGTCTTCCCTATAGAATCCAGCCATTTTGGTTGCCCATCCTCTTTGGACTACTGCACCTGATTCCCCCCTCACCTCTTCATCCGCCCCCCCCCCCCCCCAGGGCTTAGGGTCACGTCCACTCTGGACTCTCCCAGATGTCCCGGTCTCTGGCTGTGCTCTCCTTTTATCTCCAGTAAACATTCTCCTCCACCATAGCTAGGAGCAGTCATGCCCCCCCCCCTTTCTTTTTAATTCAGAAACCTGACCTGGGCTTGAGGGTCAATGAATGGAGAATGAGTCACCCAGGCTTGGGCATCTCTCCCTCACTGCTGGCCTCCTATCTAGGGGAGCACACCCTGAGGTCCTGAATAACACCCCGTTAGATCGTGTACCTACAAAAATCCTTCTGAGCCATTTAAGAGTTGGGAAGCTCATGCTAGGACTGTAGTTCAGGGGTACAGCGTTTGCCTAGTGTGTGTGAGGCCCCAGTTTGGATCTCCAGTACTGCCAGAAGACGGGGAGGGGGAATCTTGACTTGAAGTCACAGTACAATTCTTGGGATGGGAGGAGGCTCCAGGGTAAGGAATACTTGCCTCACAAACATGAGGTCATATGTTCAAACCCCCAGAACCCACGAGAAAGCCAGATACGATCACATACTCCTGTAACCCCAGCACTATGGAAGAAGAGACAGGAGAATTGCCAGGGTTTGTTGGCTCAGACCTAGCACCAGGGTCAATGAGATACCCTGACTCAAGGGAATAAATAAGGCAGAGTGCAATCCTGTAGGGTACCTGCCTCCTCCCCACCATGTGCTCACACAGGCATCTGCACGCGCGCGCGCACACACACACACACAGAGGTGAGTAACCAGCCCTTGAGGTTGGTCCTTGAGTCCCAAACACTGAATCCTTTCACACACAAGCTGGCAGCCGTCAACACCAGGAAGTGGCCTCTCAGCAACTCAAGGCCACCCTTGAATCCTGAGACCCCACTCAGGTTTTCTCACTTGTCCCAATAAGGTCCTTTAAGTCTAGTCACAAATACATTGAGTCACTTCCTTGTCTTTCCCTGACCTTCATGACCCGGCCACTTTTGGAGATACTGGGACAGCCGCTTCATCAGGATGCACCTCAGTGTTTGACATCCAGAACTTCCGAGTGGCTGGGGCCGAGCCGTCCTCCACAGGAACCGCAGAGACGCGGCGGTGTGAATGCCAGCTGACTTGTCCTCTGACATGCGATGCCGAGCTTGGATTTGCCACCATGTCAACCGCCTGATGAGGTGGCACATGCCAGATGTCATCTGGGAAGCTGGCCTCATCCCTGTGTCACGGATACATGTCCGGCAGGAGGTCATACAACACATGTTGTCCTTGTCAGAGCGATTGTGCCTCACACTCTCCCTCTGGCCGCTGGTACTTACCTGGCTCCATCTATTTTGATGTTCAGTCCCATCTTACAGAGTTGGTGATCCTTTGGGCTGCGATCCAGGTTCCTTGGATGGTCCTGTTCTGTGGACTACGGAGACACCCTAGCTCAGGTGTCCTCTCCCTGTCTGTCCCTGGAACACACTGTTCCTCCCACTGACTGCAAGCAGGGAATGGCATTTGAAATCCAGGTTTAGGGGCCAGGGTGCTTGTCACAGAGCGACCGTTGCTCCAGCGATGTAATGGGAGACGGGCTAGAGGGCAGATGTGGACGGTGCACATCTGTTTTGGTTGGCCTCTCCGAGTTTTGTCCAGAAGTACAGATTCCTTCTCTTTCCACATCTGTACCTCCTTCCCCCAAAAGAATAACCATCCCCATCATGCTAAGGCTGGGCCTTTATGTGGTTACTTCTGCCCCACTCAGAACACCCTCCTCACCCTGCTTGGCCCAGTCTGGGGACCAGGATTCTTGACTCCACTCACACCAGGGTCCTGTGGATGGCCACTTGTTCTACTCTTGGGTTTAGTGACCACCACCATGGATCTCCCGTTTCGAGAACTCCTCCTTACTGCAGCCCCCCACAACCCAGGCTGTGGCACCTCCACAGACAGAAACAGAAGTGAAGGAGAAGGGGAGAAGAAAAGAGACAAGGGGATGGAGGAAGCAGGGGTGAGGGTGCGGGGACAGGTAGGGGTGGGGGGAGGAAGAGCCATTCCCTTTATGTTTGTCCTTTTGAAGCATTGCACTCTCTATGATGGCGTCAGAGCCCCTGCTCACACAGCCAGCGCAGGTGCCCCATGCCAGCCCCTCTCCCAGGCTCTCTCTCATTGCCTGTCCACCCTTCCATCTCCTACCATCCGGACCCAACAGCCAAGCATTCTTCCACCTTCCATCTCAGAATTGGCTCCAGGATACAGGTCCAGACTGACCTGTCCATCAGCCTCATTGAGAACACTTCCAGGAAAAGAATGAGGGATTTTAGCCTCGCCAGAGGGCCACAAAGACCATGGGCACAGGACGTGTGTCATTCCAGGCTGTCATTAGATCCCCTCTTTGAAGGATTGACAGAGCCACAGTGTCTTTTCAGACTGTGTCTATTGTGAAAAAATGGATGTGAGCCTTACCTTTTATCTCATATCCAGGGATTTCCACCCTTCCAGCACACGAAGATACTCATTACCTCACTGTTGTAATTCCATGAAGCTGCAGCTGATTAAGGGTGTCAGATAAAAATGTGGTTAAATTAGTGTCAGGGACACTGAAAAGATTTAAAAAGTGTAAATGCATGGGGCTGGAGAGATAGCTCAAAGGTTAAGAGCATTGCCTGCTCTTCCAAAGGTCCTGAGTTCAATTCCCAGCAACCACATGGTGGCTCACAATCATCTGTAATGAGGTCTGGTGCCCATACATGCAGACAGAATACTGAGAATACTGTATACATAATAAATAAATAAATCTTTTTTAAAAAGTGTAAATGCCCATAAAGTTAATGTTGACATTCCAAAAGGAAGCTTGCACTGCTGTGCCTCATCCCATCGCCGTCCACAATGAATAACTCTACACACAACAGCCGGGATGTGTTCAGCGACATCCTGGCTCACAGGCTGATGCCACCTCTCATGCTCCCTTGGGAAGAGGTAGGTTTTCTGGACCTCCTGCAAGTTGTCCTCTGACCTCCACCTGCACACAATGGTGTGTGCTGCGTGTGCACACACAAAGTAAACAAAGAAATGCCATTTTAAAAGTTCAACAATAATTTAAAATATTCCACAGCCCATTTCTTCTTGATTATAAAAAAAAGCTTATGTTTGTTTCTGACTGTACTGATTTTGTGCGTTTTAATGAACATTGATTATTTTTTCAACACCAGATATGCTCTTCTGTTTAATATTGTCCGTCTAATATGCTTCCTATTTTAAAAACACTTTGAAGAATCCAGGAAGAAAGGGAAAGAAAGAGGGAGGAAGGGATTTGCTCAAAAATCCTAGACCCATAGGCTCCTACTGAGGCCCTAAAATAACCTAAAATGACATAAAATAGACCCCTTTCTAAGATGTGCAGCCATGGAGAGAGAGCATTTGTGAACAAAACCACGGGGCTCCTGCTGCGTCCTCTGCCCTCCGTTTTGGTTGGCGCTAGGCCAGCACCTACTCTTCTCTCCTAACCAAAACCATGGCCAGGACAATGAAAACTCTCTACAGCTTCCCCTCTCAAAGCCTTGTATCTCAATCACTAGCATTTCAGTTTATGGGGCACCTTTTAAAACCTGCACCTTGAGTCCGAATCCCTGCCCTCCGCAGGCTTTTGAAACAGCCAGCGGCTTAGAGGATTCTCAGAGGCCAGAGCGGGTTGGTTTGTTTTCAGTTTTGTTTATAGGAACAACAAGACCAGCTCGCACACGCCCAAGCCTCTTACTCTCAGTCAGAGTAACAGTAAGGGTTAATTGGTTTCTTCTGGGAAGTGCATGGTAGTAATCAGCCATGGGTTTTCCTCGTTCTCCTAACCCATATCCTTAGCAAGAAAGAGCTGAAGACTTTTCCGGTTATGCAACTTGGGGGGTGGGAGGGGTGACAGGGGTGGGAGGGATGGGAGGAGTGGGAGGGGTGACAGGGGTTGGAGGGATGGGACAGGTGACAGGGGTGGGAGGAGTGGTGGGTAGGAGGGGTAAGAGGTGGAGAGGAGATGGGTGGAAGGGGGAGAGGGGATGTTGGGGAAAGGGATAGAAGGGTGATGGTGAGGGGGGAACAGGGTGGCAAGGATGATGGGCAGCTCAGCTCTTCAGGATCTACTTCATTTTCTTAGGCCTCCCCTAGTTTGTTTTGTTTCTTTTTCATGAAATATTTCCAATCAAGAGAATTGAAAAGGTAGGTCAGCAGCAGAGTGCTTGCCTAACACACGCAAGGTTTGCACAGCACGTAAGACAAGCATGGCCCATCCTTCATGGTCATTTCTGCTTTCAGTGCTCTATGTTTTCCTCCAAATCCCAACACATTCTTTTAAGTATTTAAAGCAAATTGTAGATGGGCTATTGTTTTACCCCTAAAGCCTTTGGTATGTACCTGCAGTAGACGCCGTTCCTGCCCCCAGCGTCAACTCAATATCATCATCAACCTAACAATTGAGAAAAGTCTTGGGCTAGTTGCTTCGTCAGTTAGATTGACCACAGTTTTGGGTCAGCAGAAATGGTCGGTGGGGAGACCAGGTCAGGGGATGGGGACGCTGAAGTAGAACAGGATGAAACCTGTGGACATCTGTGTGTTGATATTTTGTTTGTGATCTAACAAATAAAGCTTGTGTGAAGATCAGAGTGTGGAGCTAGCCACTAGTTAGCCGTAGAGGGCAAGCAGTGGTGGTGCACACCTTTAATCCTAGCACTGGGGAGGCAGAGGCAGATGGATCTCTGTGAGTTCAAGGCCAGCCTGGGCTACTTGAGATTGATCCAGTCTAAAAAAGAAACAGAGTCACACGGTGGTGACTCACACCTTTAATCCCACTACTTGGGAGTCACACACCTTTAATCCCAGCACTAGAAAGGTGAAGACAGGAAGAGATACGGCTGGGCGGAGAGAGGACTATAAGGCGGGAGGAGACAGGAGCTCAGCACATTCAGTCTGAGGGTTCCTAGAGACAGGATCTTGCCCATTTTGGTCTGAGAAAAGGTAGAGTAAAAGGTCTCTCTAGTGGCTCATTTACTTCTCTGATCTTTCGGCATTTACCTCAATACCTGACTCTGGGTTTTTATTACTAAGATCAATTAGAGTTCACACTACATAGCTGTGTGCCCATCTGCCTGCTACGCTTCACCCAGTCTCTGAAACTTCCCCTGGACCACTTCTAACCTGAGAGTTGACAGAGAAAAGGTTCGGGGGCCCAAGTACAAGTCACTGTCACTCTATACCCGGCCTATTTCTCACGTTTTCCTGTTTCTCCGTGAGTGTGTGTATATACATGTGTGTGTGCACACACATGCATGCATGTTTATTTGTATGTGGGTGTACATGTGGGTGGCCAGAGGTTAACTTCTGGTGTTCCTCAGGCATCGTTCATCTTGTGATTTAAGACATCCCCTCAGGACTTCCAGATAGCCCACACCAGCTAGCCAGGAAGCCCCAGGATTTAATAATCTGCAATACTCATAAGCATAAGGCTTTTTTCCCCCTAAACTTAGGAATATAAGTGGCTGCTTGCGTGTCTGTGTACTTGTAACATGTTGGGCCTGCTTGTTTGTGTTTTCTGTCCCCGCCTGGTACCCCACAACCGGCAGGCCCCAGAGAAAATCAACCACACAAGAGATCTCTATAAGTTATAAAGCTGATTGGCCCATTAGGTCAGGTTTCTTACTGGCTAACTCTCACATCTTGATTAACCCATTTTTTTTTATCTATTTTAGCCATGTGGCTCAGTACCTTTTTCAGCGGGGCAGCTCACATCCTGCTGCTTCGGTGATCTGGGCAGGAGTGGGAGGAATCAACTTCCTCCTCCCCAGAATTCTCCTGCTCTCCTTGCATCATTTCCACTTCCTGTCTGGTTTTCCCACCTACACCTCCTGCCTGGCCAATCAGCGTTTTATTTAAAACATGATTGACAGAATACAGACAATTCTCCCACACCATGTACTGTGTATGTGCAAGTGTCTGAAGAGACCTGAAAAGGGTACCAGATCCCATAGATTCAGAGTTACTGGCGGTTAGGAGCCACTTGATGTGGTTGATGGGAACTGAACCCAGGTCCTCTGCAAGAGCGACCATTGCTCTTACCTCCTGAGCTCCTGCTGGTTTTCGTGGGTGCTGGCTTGACAAGCACATTTCAGGCTGAGCCGTACCTCCCAAACCCTCCTAGGATGAGTTTGCACAGCTGATCTGTCCACAGTGGGGTCGGAACAGGACCTACACGTTTCCTTGGACTGTTAACGCCTCCTGCAGTCTCGCAACTCCTCCCTTCTTTCCCACAGCCATGTTAGCTGGAACTGGACCACGTTTCCTGCGGGAACCCCCCATGCTTGACTTTGGCCAGCTGTCCTCCTGGTTTGGTGATGGCTACTCTCAGAGGCTCAAGGGGCTGACATCTTGCCTTTGTTTGGCCAAACAGACCTTGGGTTCCTTTACCTTTGTGCTGTTTTGGGGCCTCTATGTCGTCGTGGGCGTCCGTGGTTGCTAGACTCCAGGAAGAAGCCCATGCATGGTCCACCCGGCCAGCAACTCCACTTTCTTAATCCCTGAGTGTGAGCAGACCATGTAAGGAATGATGTTCCAGGGAGAAATTCGATCGATAGAGTTGTAACTCTCCTGGCCTCGTGCCTAAGTGAGTCTCCCTCCACAGCCTTGGTGGCCCATGTGCAGTCTCTGCCGTCAGCTTGCTGAGCTTCCTTGCCAGGTGGTGCCAGTCCCCCCATGACACCACATCAGCATTTCTGCTGGATGAACGTCTGAAATGACACTGCCCATGTCCCCTCCCTGTTAACAGGCTGAGCTCTCTATGGAGCCAAGGCTAGGGAAGCTGCTAGAAAACAAGGCCCCTTCTCCCCCAGGGCAGCAGCTTACAGACACGAGGAACACACTCCCATAGACTTCCTAAGGGGCCAAGTGACCCTGATGAGAAGTTTTACTGCTCCCTTCAACATTTATAGCATGGGCTCATAGCCACAAATTAAGAAACACTTGCTCTCACAACTCATGGCTTTTGATGGAGAAAATGTTTAACTCTGTTGTTCCTTGAGCCAAACTTGACCTCTGAGAGAAGAAACCAGAACGGGTGACCAGATTCCTTGAACTCAAAGCCTCCAGGTGCCCAGTGCTTTGGAAAGCACGGTACCCAGCCTAAGTCTGTTCTCTAGTCTACTGGGAACTGACACCCTTTCTTCTACATGCCTGGTACAGAGTGTGCCACGAACACGGCAAGACGCTTGAATTGTTTCAAGGTAAGGAAAGAAATGAACATGTTTTTGAAAAGAAGTTACATGCAAGAATTCCACTCTAAGTCAGGGCTTCACTAAGCTTGATTCTGAGCTCCAGCCCACAGAAAGCAACTCCAGGCAAGTGGGCAAGGGACTCTTGAGAAAGCGAGGGTCATCAGTCTCTTGTAAATGAAAGTGCGCACTGAAAGGTCTCCAGGATACATGGGATGGACGGGGGATGGAGGCACTGAGCTTGGAAAGTCTCAGAAATCGCTGCTCTGGAGGCTGCCAGCTCTGTGTTCTGCACCTGCAAGAATCACAAAAGGGAAGCAACTTCCACCAAAGGAAATCAAGAAGGGGATGGATACAGGGTAACCAAGGTGTAGTGATGTGGGAGGTCCTTCTGTATATGTGTAACTTTCCCTGGTTAATGAATAAAGCTGTTTTAGCCTACAGCAGGGCAGAATGTAGCCAGGCTGGAAGAGATAGAGAGAGAGAGTAGGCGGAGTCAGGAGACACCATGTAGCTGCCGAAGAAGAAGGATGCTGGGTGAAACCTTACAGGTAGGTTACAGCCCGTGTGATACACAGATTAATAAAAATGGGTTAAATTAAGATGTAAGAGCTAGCTAGGAATACACCCACGTCATTGGCCAAACAGTGTTCTAATTAATATAGTTTCTGTGTGATTATTCGAGCCTGGGTGACCGAGCGCTCTCCATTTACAGTGTGGTCCATATGAGCTGAGCTGGGAGCTCAGGTCAATCACTTCTTTCAGTTAAAATCAGAGGTAACAGCAGTTTCCTCTTATTATATAGATGCTTATTATATTGGGACTTAAAAAAAAGCAAAACAAAACAACAAAAACATAAACATGGGGCTGGAAAGATGGCTGAGCGGTTAAGAGCACTTGCTTGCTGCTCTTGCAGAGGACCTGGGGTTCAGTTCCCAGCACCCACGTGGTGACTCACAACCCATCTGTAACTCCAGTCACAAGAAATTCAGTGTCCTTTTCTGGCCTAGGCATGCAGGTGGTACACATACATACACACAGGCAGGCAAAACACTTCACACACACACACACACACACACACACACACACACACACACACGTACCCCTTTAACATCTAAATAGCTAAAACTTTGGATATAAAAGAATTCACTTGAAAGCCCGGTTTAATCAGCTTTCAGGAAAGCCAGCAAGGAAGCTGGGGCATCTGTACTGAAACTCCCCGCTTAGCACATTCCAAGAGCAAAGCTGTTTTCCTAGGAAGGGCAGAGAGCAGAGAGCACCGGGCAGAGAAACGGGGTCATTTGGTTCTGAGCGCCAGAGCTGTGTTTGCACAGCTGTGCTTTCTGCCGCTCTCTGGGGAGAACTGGTTTTAGCTCAGCTTGGCCCAGGAACCACGTGACTGGGGCCCTCAGGTCTGGAGCAGCTGACCACAGCTGTGGACGTGGACAGGGAGTAAGCAACAGCCAATTATCACAGACAGCCCCTTCAGTTTGGGGGCTCCAGGGAGCCCCGGAAAGATCTGAGAGGAAAGGAAGCTGCTCGCAGTGGCTGAGCCAGCCGCCTTGCAATGGCTGGAAGGGTTCTTATTCACTTGTTTGTTTTCGGACAGAGTCTTGCTCTGGAGGCTAGGCAGGCCTCAGGTTCTCAATCCTCCAGTCTCAACCTCCTTGTCTATTTTTAAAGCTGAAATAGTTAGAGGGACCGCGAGATTGCCTGCCACCGTGCCTGGCCATCTGAGCTTGATCCCCAGAGCCGACGCGATGGCCTCCACAAGCCTGTCTCACCACCCTCCCCCAAAGAGAAGATAAATGAAAAAATTTCAAAACAGAGTTTCACTATGTAGCCCTGGCAGTCCTGGAACTCACTCTGTAAACAGGCTGGCCTCGAACTCACAGAGATCCACCTGCCTCTGCCTCCCGAGTGCTGGGATTAAAGGTGTGCACCACCACGTTTGGCACAAAATGATCTTTAAAACCCTCTTACTTAATACACTGTTGGGATAGGAATGAAGCTCAATGGTGTAGTGGAGGCTTAGACATGAACAAACAAACTAAAACCACCGTGTTTAAATAAAATAGCATGCGAATTTCCGAACAATTCATTAAACCAAGCTTGTGTTTTATTTTGGCGGCGTCTGTGTATATGTGTGAATGTGGTATGTGCACATCTCTGTGGGGGGGGGTGTGGCACAGGGAGTGTGCGAATAGAGGCCAGAGGAGAAGGCTGGCCTTCCGGCTTTATCATTCCACCTTATTCCCTTGAAGCTGGGTCTCTCACAGAGCCTGGAACTGGACTGGCAACCAGCAAGTCCTAGCAATCCTCCTGCCTCCACCCCTTGCGGTGTGTGGGCAGCCACGTTCTGCATTTTACATGGTTGCTGGGTATCCAATCTCAGGTCCCTGAGAGCATGTAGCCAGTGTTCTACCCTCTGCGCCATCTCTCCACCCCCTCACCTATTTATTCTTTGTTTTATTTTTTGATTTTTATGTACATGGATGTTTTGCCTGCACATATGTCTGTGCATCCTCTGCATGCCTGGTAGCTGTGGAGGCCAGAAGAGGATGCTGGATCCCCTGGAACTGGAGTTACAGATGACTGTGAGCTGCCACGTGGATGCCGGAATCAAACCCAGGTCTTGTGAGTGGCCATCAGTACTCCTACCTGTTGCTCCATCTTTCCAGCTCCTTGTTAGAAATAGTTAATTAATTACTTATTTTGAGACAGAATCTCACTATGTAGCCCTAGCTGGCCTGGAACTCTCTAGGTAGACCAAGATGGCCTCAAGCTCCTAGAGATCTACCCGCCCCGTCTCCTGAGGACTGGCTGGGATTAAAAGCTACCACACCTTGCATTTTTATTTATTTTTGATGATTTACCTTTTAAATACACAATATAACTTTTAATCTATACTTGTCATAATCTGTATTGCTTCAAAGATTGTTGACAAATAATACTGTTTCCTAGCAGAAGTGATTTAACAGCAAACAATATGTCTTTCTTTGAAAGTGATCAAGTTGAAGACAATATTTGCATATAAACCTGGGTTTTATAGTCATAGTGAAAACAACCTGTTGGCCATATTCACAGCTTCGGCCCTGGTGCGCTCTCCCCAGCCCTGGCATCCTCTTTCGCTGCCCCTCACCGACCTACCATAGATGCTATCTCGGAACACCTTGCTGGCTGCATGGGTGGACGCCGCTAGAGCCAGATGTGCCTGTTTGCCTCACTCTCTGAAGACCATTGCCCTTTAAGTTCCCGGACTTAGGAAATCTGGCACTGCTACTAAAACCAACTGTGACCAAGGAACGCACAGAAGAATGCATGAGGCGGATGTGGGGGAGCCCAAAGACTAGGGAAGGGAGCTGAGTCACCAGGCCTCAGGACCCCTACAGGGATGTGGGCTGTCCGTTGTTTTCTAAGGGCCTGGTACCCGCTCTGTTTGCCTCTTCTGTCTGCAGCCATCCTGAGCTGACAGCCCTGGTGGTCTTGTCTGTGGTCTCAACCTAGCCAAGTCTACATACAGCCCACCAGGATCTCAGCCTCCCTAGGCAACAGGAGAGTGGGCACAGCCACTGGGGCATGTTTCCTGGGCTTCTCCTGCTCCAACTATGGGATGGCAGGCCTGAGAGCAGCCATCCTCCTGCTCCCGGCCTTATGTGGGAGACCCTGTGGCCGCCTGACTTCACAGTAGCAGGTCTGTCCTTCGCTGGGTCTGAATATCTGGCACAAACAACATGGCCGGGCATGGGGGGCTTAGATTTATTTCAGCTCTCAGTTTCTCGTTTCAGCTTGTGACTTCTTGTCCCCACTGGGGATGTGTAGGAGACTGTGACAGTGGAAGGTCGGGGTGACCAGAGGCACTTCTTGTCCAGTGACAGATAGGAAGTAGGGAGACAGAAAGGGACCAGGAACAAAAATACTTCCCATCTACCACCTACTTCCTCCTTTTAGCTCCATCTTCTAAGGTAACCGTTCTCAACCCATGGGTCATGACCCCCTTTGGGGAATGAACAGCCCTTTCACAGGGGTCACCTAAAACCATTGGAAAGCATAGATTACGATTCATAACAGTAGCAGAATTACAGTTATGAAGTAGCAATAAAAATAATTTTATGGATGGGGGTCACCACAACATGAGGAACTGTCTTAAAGGGTCACAGCATTGGGCAGGTTGAGAACCACTGCTCTAAGGGGACCACAACCTTTCAAAAGCGAGCCACCAAGAAAGGACCAGGAAGGAGTAGAGCACAGGAACCTGCATGGAGCATTTCACAGTTAACCCTCAGCACCAGCCACTCTATCCTTTGGCCTAATTACCATAAGCTCAGTTTGCCCAGCGTGGCACCATGCCCGGGGAAAATACACACCTTTCCCAAGGCCTTTGTAGCTCAGGTAGGCCAGATGGCATGGTTCTGAGCTGTGTGGGAGGTCTGTCTGGGATTTCTGGAAAGACACAAAACAACACAAAACAAAACCAAGGGTGGGAGAAAGGAGAAATGGCCCGGCTGCCAAGGCACCTGTGGCGCAAGCCTGGTGACCTGAGTTCGATCCCCAGAACCCACGTAATGGTGGAAGGAGATGAACGATGCCACAGAGTTGGCCTCTGGTCTCCACGTGTGCCTCTCAGCACACTACTGCCCCCCCAACACAGGTGTGTAATTACCCGTTACACACATGCAGTAACAATGACTTGAAAATTACTCAAAAGTGCAGGCAGTGGTGGCGCACACCTTTAATCCCTGCACTTGGGAGGCAGAGGCAGGTGAATCTCTGAGTTCAAGGCCAGCCTGGTTCCCAGGGCGAGTTCCAGGACAGCCAGGGCTGCAGAGAAACCCTGTCTCAAGAAAAAAGAAAAAAGAAAAAGAAAAAGAAAAAAACAATAAAAACAAAAACAAAAAATTAATCAAAATAAGAAGCAACCCTTTATGTTGCCTGGAAGGTTTTGTTTTGTTTTGTTTTTGTTGTTTTTTTAGAGTAAGTCTTGAGTCTGAATGTATATCATTAGGATTGGTGACTTTTTTTCAAGAAAAAACAAACCCTCTTATTCCAATTGATTGGAAAGACAGGCCTCAGTCTCGATGAAGACAATTTATGCCATCCGTACATCTTGTACAGGGCTGGAAAGAGAACCCAAGCCAAATAGTTATGAAAACAGTTTTCTAAGGACAAAGTTTAAAGCAGGCCTCCATGGTGGCTGCGGCGGATGACGGCTTTCCCTTGTCTAAATAGCAGCTGGGAGGGTTGCAGAAGCCAAACTTAATAGGTAGCTATTATGTGGAGCCATGAAGAACCTTGAATTCCACGGTGACTCTCTGACCTCATCACCAACACTTAAATCTTCGGGTGGTTTTGGATTCCAAAAATGTAGTCTTTCCGCAGCTCTTCTGTGGCTGGTCAAGATAGAATGCTTCCAGAACCTCCCATACATAGGCTACTTGGCTCTGACATAGGAGAGCAGTGCAACGTGTACAGGGGTCCCCATTGCCTCTGAGAGCTCAGCTGTGCACACAGCAAGCATTGAAGCTCTTAGCTTCAACTTTTTCCTTATTAATTGTATGTGCGTGTGTGCGTGTGTGCATGTGTGTGTGTGCGTGCATGTGTGTGTGCGTGTGCATGTGTGCATGTGTGTGTGCGTATGTGCGTGTGTGTGCGTGTGTGCATGTGTGTGTGCGTGTGTGTGCATGTGTGTGTGCGTGTGTGTGCGTGCATGTGTGTGTGCGTGTGTGTGTGCATGTGTGTGTGTGTGTGTGTGTGTGCATGTGTCTGTGGGTACAGCTAGGCATGCTCATGGTTGTTAAAGAAGGTTAGAGGAGGCTGGGTTATGGTGGCACTTGTCTTTAATCCCAGCACTCTGGAGACAAGGGCAGGTGGATTCCTGTGAGCTTGAAGCTGCGCTGGTCTACAGAGTGAGTTCCAGGACAGCCATGGCTGTTACACAGAGAAACCCTGTCTCAAAAAAGCAAACCAACCAAACAAAGCCGCTAGAGGAGGAAGTGGGGTGTTGTTCTCTGTTATTCTCTACTGTCCTTCCTTGAGACAGGGTTTGTCAATGAACCTGGAGCCAGCCTGGAGCCAGCAACCCCCCTGCTTCTGCCAGCCAGCCATACCCGGCTGTTTACATAGGTTCTGGTGATCCAGACTCAGGCCCTAATTCTTGCAGAGCAAGTGCTCTTAGGCACCGAATCTCTGGCTTGTGGATGGGCACCTCGTCTCTTGCCCTCACAGGGCCTCTTCTCTGTTTGTGTTGACTCCTAGTGTCTCTTCCTTTGCTTCTAAAGACACTGGTGCCCCTCTTGAGAGCAGAGGTCTGCCTCAGCCTCCCAGGCAGCAGGGACCACAGGATCACGCCACCAGGCCCAGATGCTTCTGCAGCTGTTGCAACAGACTTGCCTGTCCCTTGTGTTCTTTATTCCGCATAGCTCTGAGTTCCCCACTGAAGGAGGTCTTGGCCCTCGGTGCTCTGTACTGAACAGGGGCCTAGCAGAGGCACACGGAAGAGCCAAGGATGTGGTTCAGTGGTAGAGCCTTGGCTTAGCATGCTTAAGGCCCCAGGTTCCATCTGAAGCTCTGGAGGTGGGGGTGGGCACACAGAAGGCAAAGACTGACCCCACGTTCAGGGACGTGGAATCCACATGTGGCAGGAAGATATATGTTCGGAACTGAATTGAATCCCCTGCCCCCATATTCATGGGTTAAAGCTGGCTCTTGAACGGTCTAAGTGAGGAAAAGGTACTGGACAGGAGCTGGCATTTCTCTTTCTCTGCTTTCTGAGTTGCAGTGTGGTCAGCTGCTTCAGACTCCTACTGCCTCGGCCTCCCCCCAAGGACGTGAGACTGAGCTGAAGGAAGCCCTTCTCTCCTAAGTTGCTTCTGTCATAGTATCTTTTTAATATTTATTTTTATTCCATGTGCATTGGTGTTGTGCCTTCATGCATGTCTGTGTTGGGGTGTGGGATCCGCCGGAACTGGGGTTACAGACAGTTGTGAGCTGCCGTGTAGGTGCTGGGACTTGAACCAGGGTCCTCTGGGAGAGAAGCCGGTGCTCTTACCATGAGCCATCTCTCCAATCCCTTGTCACAATATTTTATCACAGCAACAGGAAAAGAAACTAAATCATGCCCTGTCTCAAAATCCAGAGACCACACAGCCCCGTGGCTAATCTGAGCAGATGCAGTTAGTCGGGTCTTGCGGAGAAGGGAAGAGAATGTGTCTCACCCCAAATCCTTCCTTGCCACCGTAGCTGTGAGGAATTTAGCTTCACCAGCATCTTAAACACAAGAGTTATGGGGTTGGAGAAGTAATTCAGCTGGATCCCCTGGCACGCACAGAGCTCTGGGTTCATTCCTCAGGACTGCAGAAACCAGGCCATGGTGGCTCGCGCCTGTAACCCCAGCACCTGGGAGGTGAAAGCAGGACACTCGGGAGTTCAAGGTTCTTCACTACGGGGCGGGAGATGCGCTGACCTGAGTTAGTGTGAGCCTGAGGTTGGCTCCTCGTCTGTTTGCTCACCTTGGTCCGTGGGTCTGAGCGTGAAAGTGGAGGAACACGTTCGCGCTGCACACAGGCCAGGCGGACATGCTCTGAGGCAATAGGCACACAACTGAGTGTCTATTTGGCCTGAGGGAAGAAGGGCCAGGTGGGTCGTTATGGCAGCGCCTCTGATCGGCACCTTCCAGCCCCAGCACCCACATGCACTGATGAGGTCAGGCCTCCCTACCCCTCTGAGGAGGCAGTGCAGATAATAGCGTGTTTGCTTTGGGGGTGGTAAAACTCGGGCTGGCGGAGGGTGGATTCCTCCTTCAGGATCTCCCAGCTGCGTCTGAATCAAGGTGCCCTGGCTGCATGGGGAAAACCAGGCTTGTTCCCTAGTGCGGTGTGACATCAGGGGCACTTTGGGGAAAATTTACTGTAATAAACTGATTTGGACCGTATGCTTCACAGTGCTTCCTCCCATAAAAAGAGAGTGTCTGGGGTGTAAGCCTCTGCCGGACCAAAGTGTGCAGACTTAGTGTGCAGACTTAGTGTGTACACAGGTCAGCTGCCCCACGACATCACCCTGCCTTGGACCACTTGCTGCTCCAGTCATTTCTTTTCCTTAACTCCGTCTTCTTTTCTCCCCTCCCCCACCTCTCTCCTTCCTTTTTCTGTCTCAGCCTCTGCATTGCTACAATAACAGGTGCGAGCCACCATGCTTAGCTCTCGACCATTCCTCAAAAGTCCTAGAAGTGTGACCAGAGAGACGGTTCCGCAGTGAGGAGCTCTCTCTCGCTGCTCTTCCAGAGGACCCGAGTTCGGTTCCCAGCACCCACAGTGGATGTCTCACACCTGTAATCCAGCTCCAGATATTCTGATGCCTTTTTCTGGCCTCCATGGGCACTGCACACATGTGGCTTACATACAAACACACTACACACACTTAAATAAAAACAAATCCCTTTTATTTTTAGAGTTTAAGAGGAGCTATTAGTGAAAGCCATTTAGTGTGGTTCTACTCACCCTGAGTTGGCAGAAGGTATCCAGCCAGACTCCATTTTCCCTCAAGCTATGCACACAGGAAACAGAGTCATAGACTCCATCCTGTCTGGGACTGGATTCTGCACCAGAGGAAAGCTTGAAACAGAGAGAGAAGATTCTGGAATGGCTCTCCTCTAAGGCAGACATGGCAGCGGCATGAAATGACCCCCTCTCCGGCCCCCAGATTCGAAAGCCTCTGCTCCACTGGCCACCTCACCCCGGGCTGGCACTTATCTGGCTGCCTCTCCCGTCTGCCCTGCTCTCTGCTCTCTGGATTCTGTCAGCCATCGAGCATGGGTGTTTCCAGCAGCTCTCAAACCTCCAAATAGGCTGCCATTTTTTGGTACCGCTGAGTGAGTGAGCCTAATTCTAGGGCATATCATGGGAAGGGGCTGCAAACCTGAAGTGACCCACATGGCCTCCGCATCATAGCTGAAGCTTCATCTCCATCAGTCGGTTCCTAGTTAACTCTACCCTGTGGGGCCGTATGTTCCGTACACACACCCACACATATACACACGCAAGTACACACATACAAACTCACACACGTACACACATGTACATGAAACATGCACACATCCACAGACAGGTGCTCATGCACACACACACTTGTGTGCACACGTGCATTCACACAGGGGTCGGGGAAAAGACTGAGAAGACAGATTATCAGATGGTTTAACCACAAGGAGTGAAAGGCTCATCACAGTACAAGAAATACTAAATCCAAATAGAAGGCAACAACGAACTTTGAAAACAAAAGTCGTAAAAGAAAAATAATAATTTGCTGATTTCATCGGTCAGTATTTGTGTTGCATGAATACAGAAGGTCTATACTGTGTTCTAATACGAATATTAAACAATATTAACGAAAGCGGATGAGTCACAGTTGCAGAGATGCCTGTCCCTACATACACCCTCCCATGTGCGTCCAGTCACGATGTGATGTCTCTCCCACGTGAGCGGACCGTGGAGACAGTCCAGCGGTTAAAACACTTGCTTTATGAGAGTGAAGCCCAGAGCTCAGATCCCCAGAATACATGCAGATGTCCTGTGGGTGTGAAGTCCTGACTGGAACTCCAGCCTCAGAAGGCAGGGACCAGCTGGCTAGTGAGACAGGTCACATGGCAAGCCCTGGGTTGGATGGAGAGACCCAAACTCAACAAACAATGTGGAGGAGCAGTGGGGGTGATTTCTAACACCAGCACTGAATGTGCAAGCGTGCGCGCGCACACACACACACACACACACACACACACACAGGAAAATGGAAAAGTGGAGAATAGCTGGACTGTAGCCAACGATGACAGGAAAAAACATCTACATATGGTCAGTACAGATGCAGTGGGGTTTTATTTGTTTTCAAAATTCCCACCCACGACTCTTTGAATCTGTAGACTGAGCTCTTGGGTACAGACGGACAGTTACAGTCACCAATGTGGAAGTAATTTATCAGGCTGATCTGTAACAGCTGAAGGCACCCGGGGGAGCTGCCGAGGAGGAGGCAGGGGGCGGCTTGTTTTTGTCTTGAAATAAACCTTTAACCCTATTGAGAAAAGTAAACAAACAAACAAAACCCTTACATTTTACTGTAACAAAAGCAACATGAAGGATTTGCTACTTTGTAGCTCCAAGCTCCTGCTTGGATTAAGAAACCAGGTTTAGACCAGTCTATGCCTTGTGAGGATTTTCTGCCCCTCAATCTATCCACTGATAGCTGAAGCCGGCACGCTTAAGTACATAACTAACACACATAACCAACAACGGAAATGACTTGCCGCGTGTGGGGCTTCTGCAGTGTCACTAAAAGCAGAGAGTACGGGTCTGTTTGGTGTGGGGAGGTTGAGGATGGGTACACATTCGCCTGTGTGGTGGTCAGGGGTCAACATTCAGGACCCTGTTCTCGTCTTTCACTTTGTTTTGAGGCAGGGTATCCTCTGTCTCTATTGCTTTCTGCGTCAGTCCAGGGTAGGTGCATGCAAGCCTCCAGGTGAGTCTCCTGTCTCTGGCTCCCATCTCCCCCAAGAGCATTGGGATTCCAGCTGTGCCCCACTGCATCAGACTTCCTACATAGGTTGCAAGGATCTGAACTCAAGGGGTAAGTCTAGTATAACGACCTATTAAGCAGTCTCCCTGGCCTCTGTTGTCGAATTTCCTTCCTTTTCTTAGATGTGTATATTTGCCTGCAGATATGTATATAAAGCCAAGGAAGTCAGAAGGGGGCATCAGGTGACCTGAACTGGAGTTACAGATGGTTTGAGCCACTGTGTATGTACATCCTGGGGATTGAACCCAAACCATCTATCTGTAAGAGCAGGCAGTGCTCTTACGCACTGGGCCACCTCTCCAGCCCCCCTACTCTTTATTTCTAATAAGAAGAATGTGTGCTTCATTCCAGGCAGTGTGACCGAAAACTTTGGTCTTGGTAATGTCTGTGCATCTTGAGGTAAAGCCCTCGGCTTTCTTAGCTGATATGATGCTTGGTGCATGTTGTATTTAAGGAGCACTGAGGTTCCCTGCTGCCCAATGCTGGGTAGTAGAAATCTGGTGAGGTGTGGCTTAGCCAGGGCTGTGGCAAACTTCTTACCAACTGGTGTCTTTCAAGACTGGTACTTTATAGTATGAACAATGTCACTTTTAATTTTACTTATTTACTTTTTAGTGATGTGTATGTGTGTGAGCCTGCATAGAGGCGGCAGGCCAGAGGGAGTGAGACGTGAGATGCCCTGGAACTCGAATTACGGCAGTTGTGAGTCACCACGTGGGTCCTGGGAGCTGAACCTGGGTCCTCTGTAGAAGCAGGAGGTGGGCTGAATGCTCAGCATCTCCCAACCCCATGAACGATCTTTGAGTCATATTTCAATGAGCTAATTTCTAGTTCCACGCCCTTCAGGAAGGATTCCGAGGTACACACAGTAAAATAGTAAGAATGGTGGTTTTATCCATCACAACCGAGCCGTTCTTCAGTGAGCAGATGAACACGCCATGCTACATCTAGACAACGAGATACTATTCAGTGAGAAAACAGAAATGGACTGTGGAGCCGAGCACACAGCTACGCTGGTCAAGTGCCTGAACCCTAGCACTGCATTGTTTTTTCCAAAGTGGGTGTGGCGTTGCATGTTTGTAACCTCAGTGCTGAGGCTCCCTGTCCAGCTAGTCTAGCCTAGAAAGACCTAAGAAGATCCTGCTTCAAAAGCCAAGGTGGATGGGTGTAGAGGACCGCAACCACATTCGCCATTCCAAGATGGCGCTGACATCCGGTTCCACTGCGCGGTGAACAGGATAATGCGCATGTGTTGGCAAATTTCCAACGCTGTAGTCCCTGCCTCTCCCGAGGTGTCATCTGGGATGATGGGCAGCTGACCAATCTGAGAGTGACACGTCCGAGGCGGGGACTGTTTCCTATATAAGGGCTGGGTTCGCCTCACGACGCATTAAAAGGCTGTTCTGCAGAAGGATCCTACGTGCCCCGCGTCATTCTTGCTGGCGAGACAGTAGCGCGGGACAGATGGGACCTGAGGAACAGCACCTGTAGTTGACTTCTGGTCTCTGCACATATATTTGCAGACACGTGAACACATATGTAAATAGAGACTGCTTTTTTGTTTCCTGGCTACCCAGACCTGAATAATCACACAAAAACTATATTAATTGCAACACTGTTTGGCCAATGGCTCAGGCATATTTCTAGCTAGCTCTTACATCTTAATTAACTTATTTCTATTAATCTGTGTATCGCCATGAGGCTGTGGCTTACCAGTAAGGTTCTGGTGTCTTTCTCTTTTGAGAGCTACATGGCATCCCTTTGACTCTGCCCACTTTCTCTCTCTATCTCTGTTTGGATTTCCTGTCTGACTATATTCTGCCCTACCATAGGCCGAAGCAGCTTCTTTATCAACCAATGTTAATAAAACATCATCATAGCATACTGAGGGGGAATCCCACATCACACCTACATACAAGAGAAATAGAAAAGAAGGAGGGGGAGGAAGGGAGGGAGGGAGGGAGGGAGGGAGGGAAAGAGAGAGGGAAGGAGGGAAGAAGGGAAGGAGAGAGGGAAGGAGGGAAGAGGGAGGGAGGGAGGGACTGAAGGAGAAGCTGGCTTGCTATGAAGAGACGCAGGGTCACCTTAACCCCGAGATCTGCAAAGTCTGTAATGTAGCCCGAACTCTAAAACATTCTGAAAAAGTCAAAAACTGTAAAGACTGCAAAGACCCAAGGTTGCCAAGGTCCAAGGTGACCAGGATGGGGAGCAGGGAGCGTGAACAAGTGAACTGTGAAGTTATGGTTCTGTATGACATTGCAGTGGTGGCTACACATTTGTCAAACTCTGAGAAAGGACGCTAAGAGGGAATGGAAACAGTGGCCTTAGTTAACCCTTGCTCACCCACTGTGACAGCTCCCACACTCAGGCTACTCACAGGGGAAACTCTAGGAGGGGGAGGGCTTGTGAGAGCTCTGCACTTCCTGGTCAGCTTTGCTGTGAACCTGAAACTACCCGAACACATTCACAGATTTGCTTTAAACAGCCAGTGGGCCGGTTCTAGAGAGATGGCTCAGAGGTTAAGAATGTGCACTGCATTTTCAGAGGCTCTGAGTTCAATTCCCATGTCAGGTAGTTCACAACTCCCTGTCAGACCAGCTCCAGGGGATCTGGTGCTCTGGCCTCCTGGGGCACTAACACTCATGTTTACAAAACTACACAGACATACACAGAATTAGAAATAAACTAAGTCTTTACCAAGAAATACTGGTACACACCCCCCCCCCCCCCCCGTGAAGCCATTAAAATTAGAGTAGATTTGTAAAAACGGTCTGCAGGACACTGAGCCCTACTCTGAATTCTCCAGCAAGCACATCGGAGGAGGGTGGGTGGGACAGGGCCCACTGTTCACCACGGGAACGAAATAGACCTGAGCAGCAACGTAAGGAGAGATGGTGCAGACTTGGACCGAAAGTTCTACGGATCGTTGTTCCCTTCCAAGCCCTGAAGGACCCGCTCCCCATCGCAGTCAATTGTGCAGACGGGCCATGGAGCAGCTCTCCTCCTGAGGAGGACTTAGTATGACTCAGTTTGATGATGATGGTTCTTTTCTCCAAATTGCAGTCGACTTGGAAGCTGGGGAGGTTACTTGGTCAATAAAGTGCTTGCTGCACAAGATAGAGGACCTGAGTTCAGATCCCAGAACTCACGTAAAGTCAGCAACAGCTGCTTCTGTAATCCTAGTGCTGGGGAGGCAGGGACACTGGCCAGGCAGTCAGAAGAGCTGAATCGGTAAGCATTAAGTTTGCTGAAAGAGCTTGTCTCAGGATAATGTGGGGAGTGACAGAAGACATTTAACGTCAACATCTGGCTTTCACATGTGCTCACACATGCCCATACACATGCCTGCATACAGGAGAGTTGACTTCAACATCTGGCTTTTGCATGTCTGTACACATGCATGCATGCAAGCACACACACAGAGTTGACTTTAATAGCCAGCTTTTGCATGCCTGTGCATATGCACACACACACACACACACACACACACACACACACGCCTGCCCGCCCGCCCGCACGCACGCAAGCACGCACGCACACAGGAGTTGACTTGAGGCTGGACCAGACATGTTGTTCTCTGTGATTCTGTGTTGAAGAGGAGGCTCCTTTCACATCTCGGTGTATGAGGCTTTGGGTTATTGTTTTGTTTTCTTTTGACAGATAACGGGCTTCTTTCATCACACTCTGTATGTCATCCAAGGCTGCCAAGATCCCAGACATGTCAGGACTTCAGGAGCTTTGGAGAGCTGAGAGTCCCTGCCACTTACAGAGGAGGAGGCTGCCTGTTAGTGGCTAGCTCTCTGGCACACAGTGAGTTAACACTGGTATTGACCTTCCACAGAGAAGTAAGTGATAAGCCCTCTGCTGCCACTCACATAAATTACTGCTTGGGGTTGGGCCAAATTCTAGGGCATTCATCATTGTGTCTCAGGGGGAGGAGGCAACCTGACTCCAGCAGCCTGGCAATCTCCAGAGAAGATGCCTGCTGTTTGTGCAGCAAGGTGGAAGGCCCTGCTTCCCACCACGCAGTCTGACCTAGGAGCAGAGAAACTTAGGCAGACCTAAGTCAATCATTGAAAGGACCCAGAAACCCTGGCCTTCTGCCTCCTCAGCATTCTCTACTCCCCAGACCCAAGCAGCAAGAGCTTCTTCAAATTTGGCCCTAAGCAGTTCCCACTGACCTGACCATCGAGTCTTTGGAGTGGACAGGAGGGTCAGAGGGATTGGCCATAGCTTTATTAGCAAATTCCTAGCATTCAGACCCTGCTCTCTGCCCTCTGTAGCCTGCACTGACATTCCAGGGGTGGAGGGTGTTTATTTTGACTGTTTAAGGACACTCACTGGGGACCATTTTGGCCTGCTGCCATTTTTGAAGCATTTGTGTCTAGAACGGTTAATAGGGACACTTGCTCAGGCTCTCCTGGGGGTTAAGGAACCGTGCTGTCTGAGGATTAATTCTCCATGGAGGACTTTGCCCATCGTTACCACTGGGACTATTTTGAGGAGCTGGGGATGGAGCCTGGGGCCTCATGCGTGTTGGCCAAGTGCTCTGTCACTAAGTCACCTGCCCTCTAACCGTACCACTGCCTTATATGGGATCTGACAGAGTCCAGTGCTGAGACCCTGTACTGTTCAGGAGCTCCAGAGTCAATGGGTCTGGGCTTTCTCCAGCTCTCAGGGACAAAGGACTTGTTTATGAGCATCTCCGGGGCTGAGGTCTGAGCTGCCAGGAATGATGGATGAGACTTTGCCCCACCCCATCCCAGCAGCTCTGGGAGCAGTCATGAGATGAACACAGCCGCAGTCACCCCCGTCCCCAAATATGAGCACAGTATAAGAATGCGTGTGAAAGTGTGTCCAGCGAAACATGTTGCTTTGTATGCTAACTTAAAACATGGATTAAAAGAGAGAGAGAGAAATATTCTCTTCAGCTAGAAAGGTGTGTGTGTGTGTGTGTGTGTGTGCGCGCGCGCGCGCGCGCGCGCGCGCGCACGCGCAGGAGCACTCTATCTTGGAAAAGAGTATATTTCCTATGCAGATTGTATGCACAACCAGAAGCATTTAAAATTATACTTGTGTCCAAAAAGCAAAAGTGTTTTTGAAATAATAGTGAAAAGCCAATAGTTTTACAGTGGAAAAAGAGAAAGCCACTAATCACATAGTGATCATTTACCACAGTTGGTGGAGAAGTTTGCAGGCCCAGGTACCAACTGACAGGACCTAGTGGGGGTCCCCTGATATGGGATTCCCTTCTGTATGCTGTGAATATGTTTTATTACCATTGGTTAATAAAGAGGCTGCTTTAGCCTATGGCAGGGCAGAATACAGCCAGGTGGGAAATCCAGCCAGAGATAGAGGAGGAAAGAAGGCAGAGTCAGGCAGACACCATGAAGTTGCTGAAGGAGAAAGACGTCAGAACCTTACCGGCAAGGCACAGCCTCGTAGCAATACACAGATGAATAGAAATAGGTTAAATTAAGATACAAGAGCTAGCTTGGAATACGTCTGAGCCAATGACCAAACAGTGCTGTAATTAATGTAGTTTCTGTGTGATTATTCAGATCTGGGCAGCCGGGAAATGAAACACAATCCCCAACCTGTCCTTAAGTAGCCCACCTTGCATTCCATAGTGGAATTCACTATATTCAGCGGGGTTAAAAAGTTGTAAAGATAGTGGGGCTGGAGATATGGTCCAGTCATTAAGAGCACCGAGGACTCGGGGTTTGATGACACATGGCAGTTCACAGCCATCTGAAACTCTAGTGCCAGGGAGTCTGACACCTCTTCTGGCCCCACAGGCACTAGATGCACATGGCGCACAGACACACAGACAGGCAAAACACTCTTTACATAAAATAAAATGTGAAGACATCTTGGAGACTGCGCACTCTACTGTGAGATTAACCCACAACCAACTCAAGTCTCACTTCTTTTCTGTCCCCTCCTGCAGCTGCTCTGTGCTGTCAATCAGGCCTTTTCCGGTCCTTGGAAGTCCTTGGGGAGTGCAGGAGGCACAGGGCCTGTTCTTCCAGCCTGGGAGGAACAATCCTCTCAGTCTGTCTCTCTAGGAATGCAGTTTGTCAGGGAGGGGGCGGAAGCTGGAGCACCAGGTTAACTGCAAATTTGGGAAGAGCCCGCCCCTGAGCAGGCAGCTCTTCCCAGCCAGCCATTCCTGCGTAGTGTCCCTGTGGTCTCACTACGTTCCTCAGGACTGGTGCAGACTGACTTTGCATTATAAAGAGAACTCTTGGACTCAGTCGGTAAAGTGCTTGCTTGCTGTGTGAGCATGAAGTTCAATCTTCATGATTGAAATGAGTGTGCATAGTGGGGCACACTCATTTCTGCATTGGGGAAGCAGAGATAGGAAGGTCCCTGGGGTGCACTGGTTAGCCAGACTAGAACACTTGACAAATTCAGGCCAGTAAAACCCTATTTCAAAAATTTAAAAACATGGACGGCTCCTGAGAAATGACAAGCAAGGCTGTCCCTTGGCCTCTGCACAGAAGCATATATACACTTGTACATCGGCTTGGGTGTGTGTCCATCTCCTCCATCCCCCTACCACTGCCCCCAAACCTCTAGACCTCATGATGTAGACCAGGCTGGCCTGGAACTTCAAAGAGAGCTGCTTGCTTCTGTCTCCCAAGCACTGGCTTTAAAGGTGAGCATCACCACACCCAGCTCTGCTCACTGGTGACAAGGTGTGCTGGCTAGTTTAATGTCACCTGGACACAGCTAGAGTCATTTGAAAAAAGGGGACCTCAGTTGAGACAGTGTCCCCAGCAGGCTGGTCTGTGGGCTAGCCTGTGGTGCATTTTCTTGATGGATAATTAACGTGGGACAGCCTTGC
This sequence comes from Myodes glareolus, assembly GCF_982192425.1. Taxonomy (NCBI): domain Eukaryota; kingdom Metazoa; phylum Chordata; class Mammalia; order Rodentia; family Cricetidae; genus Myodes; species Myodes glareolus. The sequence continues at coordinate 6,027,518 of NC_142031.1, forward strand.
TCACTGTGGGTGGTGCCGTCCCTATGACAAAGTTGGCTGAGTAAGCCACGGGGAACAAGCCAGTCAGCCACTCCTCCATCGTCGCCCTTCAGTTCCTGTCTCCAGGTTCCTGCCCTGACTCCTCTCGGTGACAGAGTGTGACCTAGGAATTGTTTCCTCTACAGGTTGTTTTAGCTATGGAATCTTATCACAGCAATAAAAACCCTGACGAAGACACAAGAAAAGTACAGGCTGGCCATTGTCATGTTCAGTGTGCTTGGCATGCTGCAGAGATGGACACGCGTGGTCCTCATCCCTGGTTCCCAGCACGTAGCTCATAACATTCTGGAAATCTCAAGAATCACCACAGTATCTTTTAAATTTCTATTTATTTACTTACTGTGTGTGTTTGCGACATGTGTATGTGTATATATGTGTGTATGTGTGTGTGTGTGTGCATGAGTATATGCGTGTATGTGCTGTGTGGAGAGGCCAGAGGTTGAGTTCAGATATCCCCCTCTACTGTTTGTCTCTTTATCTTTGAAGGCAGGGTCTTTCTCTGAACATACAATTGACTGATTCATTGACTAGACCGGCCACCACCGAGCTCCAGGAATCTGCCTGCCTCCATTCCCCAGCCCCGGGATTACACACACACACACACACACACACACACACACACACACACACAGGGTCCCGTTTGCATGTAGGTGCTGCAGATCTGAACTCTGACCCTCATTATTTGCCCTTCAGACATTTTATAGATTCAGCTATTTCCCACAGATTCATGCGAGTGTCTCTTCAGGTTAATGATATGGGGGCCCATGGGAGCATCAAGATGAGGGCCAGTCACCAGAAAGATCTAGGCATGACTGAGGGCTGAAACTTTCATAATACTCACCCCACTTCTGGGGAGGGGAAAAGGGTGGAGACTGAGCTATTGACCAAGACCAGTGGCTAATGACTTAATCAATCGCACCTACGTGATGACACTCCCACAGTTTCCAGGGTGGTGAGCGTATTGATGTGCTTGGAGAATGGGGCACCCAGGAACGTACCAGTGTGCTGTGGCCCTACTGGACCATGCCATGAGCATCTTACAGTGCCCCCGAGCCTTGCTAATAAACTTATGCTGGTCGTGAGGGGCTCTCCTCAGTTACGAACCCAAGATGGGAGTGTGGGGAACCCCTGATTTAGAGATATACCATATGAGATGGGGTGGGAGGAGGTGGCAAGAACTGTTAAAAGCAATTCTTGTGATTGTGAATTTGAGCCCAGTCTGGGGTGCATAATGAGACACTGTTTTAATAAAAAGCAAACAAACTTAACCCTACCATTTCAACTGTTGAAAAGCATTGGGTCTGTTCATCAACACGACCCATCCATCCTCAGAGCTTCCCAGCCTTCCAGCTCAAACACCTCCTCCCATGCCTCCCTCCCCACCGCGGCAGCTTTGACATCAGGAGCTGGAGGTTGAATTCCTCTCCCTGGGACCTTGACGTCTCCTCACCGGGTAAGGTGACCTCATAACATCTGGTGCCCTCTCCTTCTTGACGTGTGCTCTACAGCTCTCCCAGCCCTCTGGCATCTGGACTTTCTCCTGTCCTTCTTTCTCATCTGACCTCTCAAGTGTGGGTGGGCACCTCAGGCCCTCGCTAGACCAACTCCTCTCCGGTCTGTCTCTGTTCTTCTGAGGTCCAGACACATAGCCCCCTTCTGCCTAGCGATGGGGCTCCCCACCCGAATATCCTTCAGGGACTGCTCTGTGGCAGACACGCTCCCAGTATCACCCTATCCCACTCACGGGTCCACCCTCCTCCTGGCTTCTGGATCTCCGTCATCACCGACTCTTACTAGATGTTACAAGCAGCTCTCCATTGACTCTCAGACTCAGGACCAACCAGTCTTCCAATCTGATGACTCTGCCACACACAAAGAACTGGGCTGTGCCCCTGTCCTTTCTACTATGGTACCCAAATCCCAGATCTCAATGCCCCCACCCTACATGGCTCTTTCTGCCTCTGCCTTCGTGCAAGATTTTCTGGTGGGCTTCTCCTACACCTAGGCCTTCTCAGCTCCTCTCCATTCCTTGGAGGATCAAGTCCAAGTCTGTATCCCAGCTTGCTAGACCACGTGGGTCCCTGTGTGCCTCCGTGGCTCCTTCCAACCATTTACCCAGGGTTTGGCAAACCACTGCCCTTCACTTGGCTCTAAAAGACCAAATGGCAAACCTGCCAAATGTTTAAGAAGGAGACATAATTTGCACTTCATAAAACTTATACTTCTAAAAACATCTTAAAAAGTATATTTTGTGTGTGTGTGTGTGTGTGTGTGTGTGCGCGCGCGCGCGCGCGCGCGCACGCGCATACCGGTGTTCTGCATGTGGAGGTCCGAGGACAACTTTTGTGAGTTGGTTTTCTCTTTCCACCACGTGGGTCCCAGAGATTGAGTTCAGATTGGCAGACTTGGTGGCAAGTCCTTTACCCAACAAAACCATCTTTCCAGCTCATAATTCACACATTAAAAAATGCAAGCAATAGTCGGAAGGGGGTGCACTCCTTTAATTCCAGCATTTGGGAGGCAGAGGCAGGAGGATCTCTGGTGTGGGAGAATTGTCTGTATTCTGTCAATCATATTTTAATAAAACGCTGATTGGCCAGGCAGGCAGTATAGGCAGGAAAGCCAGACAGGAAGTAGGGGTGGAGCAAAGAGACTGCAGGAAGCTCCCTCTGCCACTCCTGTGCAGACCACCGAAGAGGCAACATGTAAGCTGACAGCTGAAAAAGGTACCAAGCCACGTGGCTAACATAGATCAGAATAATGGGTTAATATAAGCTGTAAGAGTTAACAAGAAGCCTGAACTAATGGGTCAATCAGCTTTATAACTTATAGAGATCTCTGTGTGGTTGATTTTCCTTGGGAGTTGCTGGTTGTGGGGTACCGGGCGGGAACAGAAACCCCAACAAGCCGGCCCTCATGTTACAGATCTCTGTGAGTTTGAGGCTAACCTGGTCTACAGAGTAAATTCCAGGACAGCTAGAGCTACACAGAGAAACACTATGTGGTGGTCTGAAAGAAAATGACCCCCAAAGGAAGTGGCACTATTACGAGGTATGGCCTTCCTAGAGGAAGTGTGTCACTGTGGGGGCAGGCTTTGAGGTCTCTTTTGCTCAAGCTTCCCTCAGTATGACTTTCAGTTGACTTCCTGTTACCTGCAAGATGTAGCACTCTCAGCCCCAGCACCACAGCTGCCTGCATGCTGCCATGCTCCCTGTCATGGTGATGGACCGAACCTCTGAAACTGTAAGCGAGCCACCCCAGTTAAGTGTTTTCTTTATAGGAGTTGCTGTGATCATGGTGTCTCTTCACAGCAATAGAAATCCTAGCTAAGACACCCTATCTCAAAACAAACAAGCAAACAAAAGTGTGTTTGTGTGTGTGTGTGTGTGTGTGTGTGTGTGTGTGTGTACATGCATGCCAGGGTTACAGACATGCTCCACCATACCTGGCTTCATGTGGGTACTGGCTATCCAAACTCTGGCTTGTGTGCAGAATTGAGCCATCTCCTTAGTCCCTAATTCACACTTCCACACCACACAATTCCATGACTGATAATATTTTCTCAGAGTTGTGATGTCATTATTACTGATAATTTCAGAACATTCTCATCAACCCCCCCAAGAAGCTCTGCCCATTAGCAGGCACTCCCCACTGTCTTGAAACCCTCAAGCACAGGACAGGGTTCACTGGTTGGTCTGTGACCTTGCTTGCTTGGAATTCAGTGGAGCCCAGTCTTGAAAAGTCTGGTCTTGGGCGTCTGTCTGCTTTCTTCTACTTGGCGAAGCATCTCAAGATCCATCTGTGTTGTGGTATTTGGCAGAACTTCTTTCCTATCCGTATTTCATCTACCCATTTACCACCTGATGGGCATTGAGTTGTTTCCGTGGTAACGGCTCCAGACATGCTGTTATGAGCATCCACACACAGGTTTTGTGTGGACATATGTTTCTAATTCTCCTAAATACACATACACCCAGGAGTGGAACTTCCAGGTCAGATGACAGCTATGTGTTTAGCTTGTGACAGACTGCCAGACCCCTTCCCACAACTACCACCCTTCCCACTAGCAATGGTCAGGGGCATTTCCCCACTCCCTCCCCAGAACTTGTTATTCTGCCCTTTTTTAGTACAGCCATTCCCTTGGGCGGGCCTTCACTTGTTTTTGTTTTCATATGGTCTGCAAACCACGAATGACTTTTACATTTTTAAAGGGGTCATAAACACACATGGGCTCACAAGAAGGGCATGTGGCAGAGTTCCTATGTGGCCCACAAAGCCTAAAATATTGACTGGCTCTTTAGGGACAACCCATCCTGTACTCTTCCAATCTAAACGGAAGCCCACTACCAATCCTGTATCCCCGCCGCCATTCCCCAGTGCCTCGGACCCTTTCGACATAGGCTCAGGTAAAACTTTGCTTCCTTGAGGAAATATTTCTTGGTTCCCTTTACATCCCCAGAAGTATTTCCATGTGTTTTATGAACACTTCTTTTGTATAAGACTTGTTTCTTTTCTTCCCTCCCCTCCCCACCGCTCCCTTCTCTTCCATACCCTCCCCTTCTCTCCTCTTCCTGTACCCCAAGGTCTTACATATCACCATCTAGCCTTAACTTCCTATAGCCAGGGCTGACCTTGAATTTCTGAGTTCCTGGTCTCCAGAATACCCGGATTATAGATGTTTATCACCACACCCACTTATGAGGTTCTGGGGATTGAATCCAGCCCCCCCCCCCGCATGTTAGGCAAGGGCTCTACCAACTGAGCCCCATCCCTGGCCCCTCACAAAGAGGAAATGAACATATATCACATTGCTGTGTGGTTTTGCCTGTGGACTATTTCCGAGACTTTTAGGACAGAAACTGGCAAGAGTGGTGCCGAGCACTGCATGTTTGTTAAACTATGAGAGGCACTGGGGAAGATTAGCGGCTTCTCTTTCCATGTTTGTTTGTTTGAGACAGGGTCCTGTGTAGCCCAGGCTAGTCTCAAACTCCCAATCCTTCTGCCTCCAACTCCAGAATGCTCAGATTTAGGCTTGCACCACCATTCTGCCCAGCTTGAGAATACAAACTTCTTACCCGTTACAAAACTTAAGACATGACCAGAGCAGCACAGCTTAGGTCTCAAGGCCCAGTGAGCTACAGGGCTAACTTGTTATTCGGCAGAGCCCGGAACTGTAGCAGGCTACAAGGGGCCTGGGTACAACAGAGAAAGAGGTTTTCATGCCCTCGAGAACAGAGTATTCCTGCTACAGCCTCTACCACCCCTCTGGAAGTCAAGCTTGATTCAACCTGGCTGCCCCAGCAGGTCCCAGCCCCTGACCACCCCAGCAGACCCCAGACTGCTGGCCACTCCAGCGGGCCACAGGCCCCAGACTCCTGGCCGCCCCAACAGGCCCCAGCAGGATTCCCTTCCTTTGGCCTGGTAAATCTCCAGATAACAGCATAGAATAGTGCTGGTAGTATGACGGTAGCCTGGATCCTGGGACTTCCTGTAGGGGCACCTCTGAGGCTCAGGCGGCCACTTGACTTGCTTTGATGGATCAAGTATGAGGGGACAGGGATTGTGGGGACCTCTTAGAGAGGAAGCTCTAAGGGCCACTGCACCTCATCCTTCCCCGTGCTGCAGAGGCTGCAGGGAGAGCACAGCACCTGTCTTTCTCTGCCTGGGCGATGCTGCCAACCAGAACCTTCTGGATCATGTTGGGCAGGTGGTGTAGGAGCAGTGACCTGATTTAGCCCGTCCCATGGGAGTTCATCTGAGGGGAGTATCTGGGCAGGCACTGGAGGAGGTGGGGCTGACCCAGGTCCAGCAGGATGGGTGAGGTGGGAGGCAGAAGGTGAAGGTGGCGAGAGGGAGGGCCAGAAAGACGGACTGACAACCGACGGAGCGATGAAGGACGGGGAGCAGGCGTCCCCTCGGAGATGGCAGCTGAAATGCCATTTGCAAAGACCATGCCCCATCCTGTTTCTTTGGGGCTGAAAAGCAGTACTGAGCCCGTGCATCTCCCCAGGAGGAGCAGTTAACCCGAGCATCTTTGTTGGAGTTCTTGCATGAACACGAAGGGTTTATCAGCCTGAGTTTTCATGTGGCCAAGTACCAAGAAGCATTTCCATTCCTTTCCAACTGTATTGTTGCCCAACAGTTGTGCACAGACCAACAGCTGCTGTTTTGAGCATCCCCTCCGGTAGGACCAGGCGCGGAAGTGACTCACGGTCTTATCCAAGAGCCACCTTTGACATCTGGTGACAGCGTCACACTGTTTTGTGCTTGAAAACCAGGTGCTACTGGATGAAGCCAGTCTGGAATTCTTAGCAGCAGCTTGGGAAGTCCTCCTGTCTTCACCGTGGGTCACACTGTTGACCGCCACCGGTGGTGAATGGCTGCTGGGTTTCAGGAGGAGGGCGAGATAAACATTGCCCCTTGCTTGTCCCAGGAAGTCATCCCTGCTGTTTTACTTGGGGGCTGAAGATAAAACCCGAGGAATGTACATCCCGGCCAGGGCCCCCTGCGGCTGTTGACCACACGTGATTGATCTGGGGTGGCTAGTCTGTGCAGGGGAGGCAGAACAATAGCTACACTTAACCAACAGGTGACTAAGTCACAGACTTCCGGGCCAAGAAGCCCAGGTGCAGATGTTTTCCCGGAGGGAGTGAAGGAGAGCTGGGTTTTATGGGCCACAAACTCCTATCAGTGGTGATAAGAGGTCTGGGCCATTGACTCTTTGGTGATTGGACAAAGACTTCATAAGCCCAGAATGCGAAGCACTTAAGGATGGGTCATTCACTAGCGTCCTGCTCCTCTCAAGAAAAGTTATCTGTTGGTTCCGCCCCTCCTCCCACCCCCAGCTTAAACCTTGCGGTCTGAGGCCCTAAGCCAGAGGTAGAATTATCAGGAAAAGAAATATGACTGTCACAGAAAGTGAAATCTGACAGGGAAGAAGGGTGCTAGAAGCGGCCATTGTCAAAAGATACAAGATGTGCTCACAAGGGGCCATGGTGGGCTGCTGTTGGCAGCCAGCACCTTCATCATCCGGTTTTCCACGCGTGAGAACCCTGGGTGCCGCCGCGTCCACCTGTCTGAGATGAATCCTTGTACCCTCCTAGCCGCCTCCACGGTGACTGCAGTCCGCTGGACAGAGGGCACCGCCAGGACAAACTGCCATGCTTCAGTGCCTTGTCACCTACTCGGTGACACGGTGTCTGGTGTCAGGTGGAGCTCTGCAGGTAGGCTGCAAAGCATTCAGTGTCTAGGAGTGTGCCAACAGCTCTGGAGTGCCCAAGTCCAGGCGTATAAATGTCTTGTAAAGCATAGTTCACAACCATGCGTCTTCTGTCACACAAGTGCCAAGTTCTTCCAGAATCTCCTCCATTCCCCCATGCCCACCTACCCTGGGGCACGATGAGGAGGGTGGGAGGGGGGAGACTGGAGTCATGTGTCGTCCATGCCCCCCGCTTCCCCTCTGCACTCAGAGGGTCAGTGACTGGCAGAATCTCCCTGGGTTTTTCTTTTTTTGAGATCAGCCTTCACTGTAAAGGCGAAAAGCTAGAAGCCTTAAAATAACCCTAGGGGAAACACTCCAGAGATTTTATCTATGGGCCCAAGTCAATGATCCTAGTTTTATGGGTAAAAGTGAGTCACACAGGCACACCTTGTCAAAGTTAGAGGGCTCCGGGCCCTGACCTCTTCCCTGTTTGGAGTCCCAGGGTCCCCCATGTGGAGCTGTAGTTGGATGATGTCCTACGCCAAGCTGAGGACCCTGTGGTCTTTCCATGACTGGAAATCTCCTCTATGATTGGACAATGCCACCTTATTAGCTAGCTCTTCCCTTCCAGCGCGCCCAGCTAGAATCCTATGGTGCAAACGGGCAGCTAGCACAAAGTGAAGGTAGTTTAAACAGGCCGCCCATTGTAAGACAGGGAGAGAGGGAGAGAAAGAGGAGGGAAACACGGAGACTTCTGACATTCTTCCCAAGCATTTCACCCACAAACCGGTTTAGGCCAGTGAGACAGGATGTTCTGCCGAGTAAAGATCATGTGATCGCCCCGCGTGAACAAACAGATGGTGTGTCATTAACGAGCTAGCTGCAGGCTTGCATTTCCCCATCTCCAGGGTGTCAGTGACCCCAGAGATTTAATTAAAAACATTTAAAAAGGAAAAGTGACAGAGGCCAAAGTTTCATCCTGTTTAGACTTAGCATCACCAGGAATGAGGAGGGGTTGCTTCTCCCATGGCAGGGTCTGTGACCTGCCCAGGGGGAACAGGGCTGGTCTGGGGGGCATCTGCAAGTCAGCCCCGTGGTTAGTGAGCTTCAAATAGCCATGGTGGCCAGAGACCCACTCTGTTGGTCTTCGCTTCCTAGGAAAGACAAGGCTGGCAAGCTGCTTGGTGCCCATGGGCTGCAGGGTACCTAGGTGTTCCACACCAGGAGAAAGCCAGGATCCCTTTGTGCTGAGACGCAGGGTCCAGGGGGGAGCAGCGGCCCATAGGTTTGTCAGGAGATCCCAGACCCTCTCAGCTAAACTTGGCTCCTCAGCTGGTCTCCAGGCCATGCACAACACCGCTGCTGTCCAGGACTTGAGGTTGGGCCCTCAAAGGCTAACGCTGGAGTTGAGTCAAGGAACATCTTCCGAACTCCTGGAACTCCCTGGGTAGGATGTGATCGGCTGCACAGGCACAGGCAAAGCGAGGGAGGCAGACAGAGGCCATGTGGTGGGGGACGGTGAGAAGATCCAAGGACTCTCCAAATGCATGACATGGGAGAAAATTAAATCTTGTCCTTCAGCAGGTGCCTGCTTTGCAGACCCCTGCATGACTGACAAAACGGGCCTGGTCCACAGGCAGCAAGGAACCATGGGAGCTTTGGGGCTGGGACTTCACTTGATGAGATTCAGTCGGTCCTTTCTCCGTGTGGCAATTTTGTCCACTGAGGCTGCTCTTGAGGTATTTTTAGAAGGTCTTACTATGTAGCCCAGTCTACTCCTGCCTCAGCCTCCCCAGCGCTGGGGTTATAGACATGTACTACAATGCCCAGAAAGTTCGGGTCTTTGAGAGATAGTAAAAATCTAGTATTTTTCCTGGTCCTACAGGCCCAGGAAAGCTAGAGACAAGAGGACCTCCAGGAAGAAACAAGGGCAGCGCGAGATAGACGGAAACCGTCAGCGTCAGCTACAAAATGCCTCCCTTCGTCTTCTGTCTGTGAGGCTGCCAATGTAGAGCTAGGGTTCCTTCTAGAGTTTTTTTATTGCTGACCATGCCCCTTCCATAGACTTCCAGGAATTCCGTAAGGAGTCTCCCATCACAAAGTGATCAATATTGCCTTAAATACTGATTTACCTTAACTTTGAGAGCAAGAGTCTTTTGCCTGCACGTAAGTGCACCACACGTATGTAGTGTCTTTGGAGCCCAGAAGAGGACTGGAGTTACAGATGGCTGTGAGCTACTGTGGAGTGCTGGGAGTTGAACCCAGGTCCTCCGGAAGAGTGGTAAGTGCTCTTAACTGCTGAGTCATCTCTCCAGCCCCTGCTTTCAATTTTTTTTTTTAAAGAATGCTTATTTGATTGGGGCTGAAGAGATGGTTCAGCAGTTGCTGCTCTTGCCAAAGACCAAGGTTTGGTTCCTACAACTTACAACCCCCTGAAACCCCATGCGTGTGTGCATACACAGACACACAGATATAATTTTTTGAGATTTATTTCTATGTGGTATGTGTGAGTGTTTTGCCTGTGTGTATGTCCGCACCGTGTGGGTGCCAAGTACCTGTGGATGCCAGAAGAGGGGACTAGAGGAATCCCGTAACTGGAGTTAGAGATGGTTGTTAGCTGGATTGCGGGTGCTGGGAATCAAACCCTGGTCCTCTGGAGGAGCAGCCGGTGCTCTTAACTGTTGAGCCATCTTTCCAGCCCTAAATAAAATTGTTTTAAAAATTAGAATGAATATATTATCTGATACTTACAATATAATGAATATAACATATATATGTGTATTCATATAATATGAATATTTTATGTTATTACAGACATATGATATGAAGGAGTCTTTGGGACCTTCAAACCAAGAGTCAATGTCATTTGTGACTCCCATAAGTATGAGGCCCCTCCCACTGCTACCATCTCCCCAGCTTGAGACAACAATGATTTCAATTAAATTTTGTGTTTATCGTATTTTTTAAAGGTAATGTAATTATCTCCTAAATGCTTGTGTGTGTGTGTGTGTGTGTGTGTGTGTGTGTGTGTGTGTGTGTGTGTGAACTCACCTGTGCATATAGAAGCCAAACGTCCACTTTGGTCACTTACCTTGTTCTTTGAGACAGGGTCTCTCCATGAACCTGGAGCACATGATTTCAGCCACCTGATTGGCCAGCAAGCCTCCAGGATCCACCTGTCTCTGCCTTCACATCGCCATGGTTATAGATGGCCACCACCTTCTCCAGCTTGCCCATGGACTCTGGAGACTGGAACTTAGATCCTCACACTGGACTCTCAGTCATCCCCCAGCCCAGCCCAACTGTCCCTTCTAAGCTGGTGTGTAAGTCATACACAAAAAAATGCACAGATTTCAAAGCACATAGCCTGGTGTATTTTGAAATGTTGGCACCCAAGGAACCACTCCCCAGTCCAGAGAAATCTGCGTCTACCATCCAGAAAGTCCCTCAAACCCCTCCAAGGATTCCTTGGGCAACTGGTTCTGTTTTCTTTGTTCTAGAATTCCATATTAATGAGTGACACAATGTTTCCTACTTTCCTCCTCCTCCTCTTTCTCCTCTCTCCCTCTGCACCTCCCCTTCTTTTCTTTGGTGCTGAGGATGGAACCCAGTACATAATACATGGTCAGTATGCACTCTGCCAGGGAACTACACCCCTGTCGGCCCTGCCCCTCCACACACACACACACACACACACACACACACACTGCACTTCCGCTCTACTTTTTTGTGTTCATGTTTCTGAGAGTTTTCCTAGCTCCTGAGATGTGTGGTGATCTCTGAGTCTGGAGGAGGGAGTATTTTGCTCAATGGACAAATTTTACTTGCTCCTGGGCATGTGGATTGCTTGTAGATGTTTAGAGTACATGGTACTGAGTGCTCCTTTGTGTGGACATCATTTCTTCCTCATTCTCTCTCTCTCTCTCTCTCTCTCTCTCTCTCTCTCTCTCTGGTTTTTCAAGACAGAGTTTCTCTGTGTAGTCCCAGTTGTTCTATAACTCACTCTGTAGACCAGAGTATAAACTATTGCCATCTATTTTACTATGGTTTATTGGGGGGAGAGAGGGAGGCATCTGTGTGTCATGGTGCCCATTTGCAAGTCAGAGGACAATTAGCAGGAGCCAGTTCTCTCCTTCTACCATGCAGGGTCCCAGGGATCCCACTCAAATTGTCAGGTGGCAAGCACCTTAACCAGCGAACTCATCCTGCTGGCCCTAAGCTGATGCTGTAGAGAGCTTTGACAAGAAGCCAAGCAATCTTACTAATTTAGCATTCATTTGGATTCAGCGTATTAGGAATCTTCGTGTGCCTTGTTTGTTTTATCCTTTTGTGTGTGTGTTGGGGGTGTTGAACCAAGGGTCTCTTGCATGCTAGTCAAACACTTTACCACAAAGCTACTCCCAACCTTCTTTTCACATTTTATTTTGAGGCAATGTCTTGCTAAGTTACCCAGGCTGGTTTTGAAATCCTTCTAGAACCCAGGCAGGCCTTGGGTTGGCGATCTTTCTGAGATGGGAGCCACTATGCCTGACAACAGTTTTTGTATTTATATTGTTTGATCATGTGCTTTTTACCAGGATAAGGAAAACTTTTCTAGTCTACTTAATTCTCTTTTTAATCAAAATGACCCAGATATTAAAAATGTTTATTTATGTTCATTCATTTGTTCATTTTGTGTGTGAGTGTGTGTGTGTGTGTGTGTGTGTGTGTGTGTGTGTGTGTGTGTGTGTGCGCGCGCGCATGCGCACGCGCGCATGCCCGTGTGGAGGTTAGAGACACCTTACAGGAACTGGTTTTCTCGCTGTGCCATGTAGTCCCCAGAGAGCTGACTCAGGTCATCAGCTTCCACAGCAAGTTCTTTCCCCAATGAGACAAGAAGTCTCATCAGTGCTTCTCTCCTTTATGTCTGTTGAGAGTCACAGGTGGCTTATCACCCTCTCTGGGATGCAATGAACTTCTAGGGCATCTGTGAAGGACAGAGACTCCAGATTGCCGAGTCCATCTTGACTCGGGAGTCTCAAATTCAGGGGTCCTCACGAGTACTCCTACTCATTCTCACAAGCACCCCCACTCAGACTCGCTCAGGTTTGCCAAAATGCCTTGGGGAAAGCAGGAAAGGGCCCCGTGGAACACTTCAGTCTGAGTTATAGCAGAGGGCACACTCAGTGGGCAGAAGAGGACACGGGGCAGAGCCTGGAACTGGGAAAGCTCCAAGCCTATGCTCCCGTGCCCGCGGAGGCTTCACTCTCCTGGCACCTGTGTATGGCAGTGTGCATGGTACTGCCAGCCCAGCAAGAGCCCGAGCCCTGCGGCCCAGAACAGTGACTGAACCTTCATAAGATCAGCACTCTGATTGATTGATGGCGCTCACATGACGCCCTCGGCCTCTCAAATTCATGCATCTCCTCTCTTGGCCAACACCTAGCCAATCTTAAACAGCCCGAAGCCTTGGCCTTCCCATCAACAGTTGACCTTACTGGCATAGCTAACCCCCACCCCGTCATCCCTTTAGCATTAACTCAGATGTGGTGCAAAGGGCCCACTATGAGTCACCCCACTAAGCCAGTCATTGAATGTGGCCAGAAAGCATCCATGAAATAACAAACAAAGATGCCTCTATTTCGTGGGAAATGTCAGGGCTTTAGAGGAATTGAGACAAAAGCCGGGCCGCTATGAGGAAACTGATTCCTCACAGCACAGGGACACACGGGTAGGTGTTTTTCCCTGAGGCTGATCCACCCTTGCGTTCATGGAATACCACCAGTATTTCTCAAAGATGCCTTGCGTCTGCGGCTGCGTTGGTGTCTGAAGGGACTTTATATCCGAGATCAAGAAGGAAGTTGGGTTTTGACACTTCTTTCTCTAACTGACCTTGCTTGATTTTAAAATGATGACCTGCTGGGTGAGCTACTGCACACCTGTAGACCTCAGCACTCAGAAGGCAGAGGCAGCGAAGTCAGGGGTTCAGGGTCATCCTCCACCACAGGCGTTCAATGGTCAGCCTGAGCTAAAAGAGCTGTCCTCAAAAATCAAACCAGCCTTTGAGAACGTTGTCTGGGAAGGGTTGAGGTAGTTTTCTTGGGACCCTGAGTTTGTCCTCAAGACAGCAAGTTTCTATGAGAGGACACTGGAAGCAGAGCCCCGTCTCCAGCCCGCTCCCCTCTGGATTGTGGGTGCGATGCCTCCTTTGGGGTGTGCTGTTCTCCTTGAGGTCCTCCTCAGAGCTGGACAGATGTGTGAACTAAGTCAGCCCCTAAGCTCTGCAAGCTACCTGGTCTCAGGTATTTCGGCACAGTGGTATAGTAACGTGTAGTGGCCTAATTCCTTCTCACCCACGTTTCCCTTGTCCTTGGATTTTGTGTGTTCTCCTAACTTTTCAAGTTGAGGTTATCTTATCAGTCTTTTTTCTCCACTTAGACACGTATTTAAGACTACACATTTGGCTCTGAGTACAACTTTCCCCGTAATATGTCACATAAGCCCCATATACTCTAATATTATTCTAAATATTTTTCAGTTTTCGTTATAATTTCTTTTTTGAGCAATGGATTATTTGGAGATTTGTTCTTAAATTCTCTCTCTCTCTCTCTGTGTACATATATATATATATGTGTGTATATATGATTATTTTTATTTTAGATTTATTTAGTTTATTTCATATATATTAGTGCTCTGCCTGTGTGTGTGTGTCTATGCACCACATACATGCCACAGAGGCCAGAAGAGGGTGTTGGATCCCCTGGAACTAGAGTTGTGGGTTCTTGTGGGTCATCACGTGGGTGCTGGGAGCTGACACTGGATCTTCCAGAAAAGCACCAAGTGCTCCTCACAGCTGAACCTGCTCTCCAGTCCCGACTGTTAGCTTCTCTCTGTGTGTCTATGAGGTATTCCTTTGGAAAGTGCCAGACATTTTTTAAGCACATACACACTTAAAATTCTCATATCGCCTGGTGAATTAAAAAGTTTGTTACTAAAAGGCCAAAAGAGAGACAGACCGACCGACAGACAGAAACCGAGCGAACTGTTGTCTCCAGGTGAACATTCTCTGTTACATCTTTTCCCAACTTCTTTCTCTTGATTCTTCTATAACCCTCGGCCTTAAGAGTCTCACAGATTCAACCCACTCCTACTTGGGTCAGTTATAAATGTTGTGATGTATAATATTTCGTCTGTTTAATGAGGGAGCATTGAAGTGGAAATGCCAAGGTCACCCATCTCTGGCTCTTAGGAACTCAGGTGTCTTTGACTTCCTCAAACGTGCTTCTGAGCTGTTTTGCATCTTAAGAAAATGTTATTTTTTTTCTGGTTAGTTAGATAGAGAGGAAATCATATCTTTGGGAAACTAATGAAGTCACATAACCCATAAAGCTTTACTGGAATATTCTTCCAGGCTACATGCAAGTGCTCTGTGCTCAGCTTTGGGTGACCCACTCTTCTAGCTGGGGGTCACATTTGTAATCTCGACTCCCCTTCCACGGCTGCAAACTGGGCGTGGCCACACCTGAGGCTCCTCCCAGGTGAGCAGCCGTAATTGGCACACAGTAGGGGCTCAATCAATGTCCACATCTGTTCTTCCTCCTCCCTCCGACTTCCACAGCTGCAGCCTGGCAATCAAGAATTGCTTTGTAAATATAATAGATAAGGCAGTGCTGCGGCCACCTGTGGAAGGAATCACACCAAGTCCTGGCTTCAGGGACTCACTGCAGCCCAAAGAAAGATTGTGCGGCGTTGTGCATTGCTCCACCATGGCTTGTCCCAGCAAGAACTTTGGGGTTCCTGCAAGAGCCAGGGCCTGAGCTTCCTGGAGCCTTCT
The DNA here is from genome assembly GCF_982192425.1 of Myodes glareolus. Classification (NCBI taxonomy): domain Eukaryota; kingdom Metazoa; phylum Chordata; class Mammalia; order Rodentia; family Cricetidae; genus Myodes; species Myodes glareolus. Next base: position 6,042,571 of record NC_142031.1, read on the forward strand.
GTCTGCACATTTATTTCAGAGCACGCGGAGTGTGACTTAGGTCACATGACTGCCACCTCAGGAATTCACAGAGATTAGAGCAGAGATCTGAAAGTGTACCAGGAGGAATGAGGAGTTCCCAGTGTGAGCGGCAGCCAGGAAGGAAAGCTAAGACCTCCACAGTCTGCATCAGGGCACAGCAAGGACTTGGAAGCTCTCTCTCACCTGTGCCTTTTTGGCCAGCGGCGTGCTGGTGACACAGCATGTCACGGCGATCTGTCCCCAATATCGGCTTCATCTGCTGACTGTCCCTCGGCTTTGTCATCGTCAGGCATTTCCAGCCTGGACGGAGACAGGTGTTGGAGGACAGTGGCTCTCGTCACCTGTCCAGAGGCGTTTGCGCAGCACTCGGTGTCCAGAGCATCCTGCCTCTGCTTTATTCACACTCTCAAGCAGTTTGGGATCTAGTACGGAATTTCCAAAGAAAAGATAAGGTGGAGGAAGTGGGAAAACATGAACAACGCAGAACACCGGGCTGACCACAGCCAGGAACGAGGTGAGGTGTGCAGAGCCCTGTACCAGGGAGAGCTGCTGTGGTCACATCTTAGGCAAGTGCTTTGCCCCTCTGTGGCTCAGCTTCCTCAGCTGTAAGTAGAGGATACTGGTGTCTTCCACCACCAGGGTAGCTGTCAGCGTGTTGTAGTTTGAATGCAATGGCGATCAATCAGAATGTGAGCAAGCAGCCTGGCATTTCTGCTACCACGGCCTGGAGCCACCACGAACTCTGCCGTGCCTCCTTCATCACCCTGGGCAGACTGTCCCTCTCACACTGTGAGCCACAACAAATCCTTCCTCCCTACAGGATTCTTTTGAGTATCTTATCACAGGTGAGAAAAGAAACTGATACACCAGATACCAGTCAATTTGCCAGTCCCCATACAGCATTCATGGCATCCACGGGCTTCCTCGACCAAACTGCAGGTGCCAACTGGTGTGAGCCTGATCATGGCCCTGGCCATGAGCCCGCCAGCTCTCCACCCCAGCAGAATGCCTGTCCTGAAGCACAGCATTCCCCTTTTTCCTTTTAAAATTCTGTTTTACTTTGTTGTGTTTTTGATACAATTACCTCTATGTGTCCCAGGCTAGCCTCCGATGCTCCATCCTCCTGCCTCAGCCTCCCAAGTGCTGGGATTACCGGTGAGTGCTACCATGCCTGGCCTGTATGTTGCATCTTCTACAAACATCATCACAGTTTGACCGAGCATGAAGGGACTGCCAGGCCTGATCCTGAGGGCCTGGGCTGTGCTGTCCTGGGAGCAGACTGTGTTAGCCTAAGCAACGAGGCCACTGCTAGGAGTCTAAGTTGATCCCTTGATCCCAGAAGAGTCTGAACGCTTGTTTGCTCTGTTGGTAGCAAAAGCATTTGACATCCATAAGCACAGCCAAGATCAAAAACAGCTGAAGCAACGCGCGTCTCTTCAGTAGTCAAGAGTTAGGTGAAAAATGTGGAAAATGACTCTTGTTCCAGATGAGGGTCTGGAATCCTCTTCCCCTTCCTCCACCCCAAGGATAATCAAAAGTCACACGAGTTCTCAGAGCAGCTGGCTCTGCATGCTGCCCGGGTAACCAGTGGCTAGGGATGGAGACACAGTGTGCCAAGGGGGAGTATCCCCCTTGTGGAAGGTGTGGGGCGGGGCTCCTCACATCCATGTCTCTTTCCTTGTGTGTGTTTGACAACTTCCACAATTAAAATAGCTAACAAGGCTCAAGTGTCCTATAATCCCAGATATTCATGAGCCTAGGCAGGAGGATTACTAGTTCAAAGCCTGGGCTACAGTGTGAGTTCCAGGCTAGCCTGGGCTACAGAGTGAGTTTCAGGTCAGCCTGCACAGTTTAGTGAGACCATGTCTCAAAATAAAAAAGTTAACTGTATGCTGGGGATGCAACTCAGTGCTCATCTGGCATATAGGAGGGTCTCAGTTCAATCCACATTAACAATTTTTACAAAAAAATGGAAAGCATTTCTTCAGATAATTGAAAGACCTTTATATAGGATAAAGAATGATATAGATGGGACTGGAGAGATGGTTCGGTGGTTGAGAGAGAATTGTTCTTGCAGAGGACCTAGGTATGATTCCCAGCACCCGGATGGTGACTCAGCTCCAGTTCCAGGAGATCTGAGATTCCACTCTGACTTCTGCAGGAACTGGGTATCAGGCACACACATAGTGCAGACATGTATGCAGGCAAAATGCCCATACACATATTTCTTAATTAAAAGAGAATGGTACAGAACTATACTATATTAATATCCTTAAGACATTGCCTAGATAATTCAAGGTCCATAGTCTCTGATGCAATGTCCCTTACTCTCTGGTTTCTTTCCTCTCTGTCATCTTGAGAACAGGCACCAAGTCAACGGTGGCAGTGACAGCAAGCACGCTTCAGCTCACTGTGTGGAGGTCCTGCAGCCTTCTCTCTGGGGCATTCTCACACAACCTGGGGAGTCGGTACCTCACGAGGTTGTGGAGAATGCCCCGGGGAGAAGGCTGTCTTACCCCACTGTCTACAGCACAGTTGCATAGAGTGACTCGAAATCTATCCTTGGTTCTAATGTTTGTGTAGCTTTAGGACAAGATCTAGTGTCTACCTCAGCTCCATCTGATTCTTGAACCTGTGTGTGGCTTTAAAGGGTCCAAACGCCATGAGTCAGTTTAGCAGCCTGTTTCTATTGGCCTATCCCTTCAGAAATACAGCTGGATACTTGATTGATTGATTGATGACTGATTGATTGAGAGAGGGTTTCTTTGTGTAACAGCCCTGGCTATTTTGGAATTTACTCTGTAGACCAGGCTGGCCTTGAACTCACAGAGTTCTGCCTGCCTCTGCCTCTTGAATGCTGAGATTAAAGGTGCATGGCCACCACCACTCAGGGGCTTTTTAAAAAGTTTGTTTTGTTTTTATTTATTTGTTTGTTTTTGAGACAGTCCTGGATTGTTAAAAGGTATGCAACACCACCACCCTATAGGTTTTTGGTTTGTTTTTGTTTTGAGACAATGTCTCACTGTGCAGTCCTGATTGGTCTTGAACTCTCTGCATAGACCAGGCTGGCCTTCTTTATGCTGTGAATATGTTTTATCACCAGTGGTTCATAAAGAAGCTGCTTTGACCTACGGCAGGGCAGAATAGAGCTAAGTGGGAAAACTAAACTGAATGTAGGGAGAAAGAAGGTGGAACCAGGTAGGCACTATGTACCTGCCAAAGGAGAAAGATGCTGGAACCTTACCGGTAGTCCACAGCCTATTGGTGATACACATATGGATAGAAATGGATTAATTTAAGACATAAGAGCTAGCTAGCAACAGGCCTGAGTCGTTGGTCAAACAGTGTTGTAGTTGATATTTTTGTGTGAATATTTGTGTAGATCTGGGTGGCTGAGAAACTTACAAGCAGTCTCCATTTACAAATGGCACCCACCATCTGGGGCATGAATCCACATAAGACCTACAAAAAAAGCTTAAGAAGAAAATGATTACAAATATGCAATAAGACAGATTCAGACATAAAAGACCTCTGATAAATGTACATGAACTTAGGAGAGAAGAAAGACTACAGACAGTCATAGATTAAAGGAATTAAGATAAAATAAATATTAAAAAGTAATAGAGTAAAAAAGCTACATAAAGATGGGAAATACACAAAGAGTCTGGATTAGGTATGCTATTGTGTTTTCTTTAAACTTTTTGACTGTGAATGAACTAAGCACAGAGAGACATTTCATTGTATAGGCTGTTAAGCTAAACCAACATATATATTTTAAAGGTATCTTTACTTGAAAATTAGAGTCTAAAGATAAGTTACCTTGGAAAAGAGGTTCTGCTTTTGTTTCCACAGAGAATGGGAATCTGTGGATTCTTTCCAGGCTAGTGTGGTTTGATAGAACAAGACATCCCCCCATGAAAGGTCTCTGTAACCCTAAAAATACTTTGCTTAACAAACAACATGAAACAGTTTAGATAAAACTATGCCCAAATTTCCTAAATATTGTTTATAAGTGTTTGTTTTTATTTAAAGGGGGCTATGATAGAGAAATGAATAATTGGCATTGGTATGGATCTTGGTTTATTGATACAAATTTAATGTCTGTTTTGTTATATGTATATTTCTACTCTTGTTTAAGGTATTATGTTTATACAGCTTATTTAAAAATATAGTGTATAATTTAAAATTATGGATTAATAGATAGTCATCTATAATAGTCAAACTTGTAGTCATGTGTCGCACCAGCAAGGGCTGGAACCAAGAATCTCGGCGGAGGGTGTCCAGGTTGAATGAATCCACAGAGCACAAGGTTGAGGTAGAACAGCTTCTTTACTGTTCTCCTGGGGCTAGCTTTTATACCATGGCACCAAATGAGGAGGGGGCTGTGAAGGGACTATAATCTGACCCCAGCAGGGATCAAGGAACGGTCACCATGCACTCAAATTTCCTTTCCCAACTCCAGGAGCAGAGGGAATTTATTATGTTTTCTTTGCAGATAAGTACCTCAAATGGGGGGCAGGGATATGTAACTTGGGGCTGCAATTCCCACAGTCATGTTAGTTATTTCAGATGAACAGGTATTCTTCAAACCTTTCAAAGACTACAGAATATGGCATTTAAAAGGTTTTAAGAACTTAGACTTTTCTCAACAGTGAGACAAGTCTGCTTCTGGCAGCACCAATTACTTCAGAGAAGTTGATGGGCATTGAAGAAACTTGTTATGGAATTTGCCTTCAATGTGACAAGGCTAGTCATTTGGGCAAGAAACTGCTCTTGCCTGGACTGCTTAATAGTATGATGCATGAACTGGACATGCAGGACTCACAAAAACTTGAGTTCTGAACTTGCCTAAAGAAGGTGAGACAGTCCTTCAGGGTTCCTGATTCATAAATGAGTCTGCCAGATATTCTTCAGGACACAGAAGAAAGTGACTGGCAAACTGCCAATATAGATGAAACAGTCTTCCAAATTTTCTGCTTCAAGGAAAAGTCTGCCAGATACTATGGGCCTGTAGGCTCAAGATGGATGCCCCAATGTTACAAAAGAACTTTGGGTGACTGTCTAGACAGTGAAATGTCTCTGTCAATTCTAGAGTTTTGGAAGTTGCTTACAATGCACTTCCTGTTTACTTAGGTAATAGTAGATCCTTCTGGGGTCTTTGGTGGATTTGAAGACAGATAGTTATTGTTTTACTTAGTTATGATAAAAGATAAATTAGATATGAAACTTTAGACTCCATAAAGAAATACTGTAACTGTAATTCTTTTTTGATACCTGTTTTGTTAAATGTAATGTTACTATGTTAAAAGATTAAACCTTCCTTTTCATTTAGGCAAAAAAGGGGAGATGATGTGGGATTCCCCTCTGTACCTTATGAATATATTTTATTACCACTGAGTAATAATGAAAGACTCCCGAGGGCGTCTTCCTTCGGGAGAGACCCCGTGCCCAAAGATCAGTCGAAAACACGCAGCCAGATGCAAACAGCAAGAGGTTTATTGGATACGCAGGTACCTGGGGCGACAAAGTCTCTCGGAGGACTTGCGCGCCCGCAGGTTGGGGGTGAGGGGTTCTTATAGGAGAGCAAAAAGCGAGGTTTACAGAAGCAAGATGCGGGGTGGTAAATTCTTAACCTAAATAACAATGAGGGGACTACTCAGCGGTTTACTGCTCCTCTTATCCTGTCCCCCTTTCCTGGCTTGCGACCAGATGTCTGATTGCACAGCCCCTGACTCGTGATGAGCCCCGCTTTATACGTGACTCAGGCCTCGCAATCCTCTCTTTCTTTGTTTCTATGGCCAGTCCATAAATCCCCTGTCTTGCAGCCAGATAAGGCTGTCCTTGCTCTAACCTCAGGTATCTTTGCTCAGCATTCCAGAGGCCCTGAACTAAGCTTGTTATCTGCTCAGCATTCCGGAGGTCCTGAACTGAGCTTGTTATCTGTGAACCTTTGCAAAACGGTATAACTGTGGTTAAAACGAGTTGGGGTCCTTCAATAAAGAAGCTCTTTTGGCCTATGGCAGGGCAGAATAAAGCCAGACAGGAAAACCAAACTAAATACAGGAAGAAAGAAGATGGAGTCAGGGAGAAGTCAAGTAGCTGCTGAAGGAGAAAGATGCTGGAACTTTACCGGTAGGCCACAGCCTCGTGGTGATACACAGATGAGTAGAAATAGGTTAAGTTAAGATTAGATAGGTTAGGTAGCATATTACCTATTATTAGGTAGGAATATGCTTGAGCCATCGGCCAAACAGTGGTGCAATTGATATAGTTTCTGTGTGTTTATTTGGGTCTGGATGGCCAAGAAATATATGAGCAATCTCTGTTTACATTGGTCTACAGAATGAGTTCCAGGACAGCCAGGGCTGTACAGAGAAACCCTGTCTCAAATATGTGTATATATATGACACATAAGTGTATATATATGACATATATGGTAAATTATCCATGGTACTGGAGAGAAGGCTCAGTAGTTAAGAGAACGTACTGCTTATGCAGATGACCCAAGTTTAGTTCCAGCCCCCATGCTGGAAGGCTCACAACTCTAGCTCCAGGGCATCTGAGACCCCAGGCTTCTAGAGGCACCTGAACTTCCATGCACACACCCACATAATTACATGTGTAGTTTTTAAAAAAAATCATAAAATAAATCTTTATAAATAAAATTAATTATTCAGACACAGTCAATGGTAGGAAAGGCACATAGGAATGGGGAGAATGGGAAACATAGAGATGGTGCTGCTGTCTGTCTCTAGCCACGTGGTGTGCCACGCCCATACACGCTCCCTCACACACAGACAGACGTGGTGCTCCACGCCCATGCACACTCCCTCACACACAGACAGACACACAGAGACATTTAGCTACTTATTTTGATTTTATATGTATGGGTGGTTTACCTGCATGTACATCCATCTGTGTACCATGTATGTCTTGTACTGCAGGGGTGTAGCACCCTCAGAGGTCAGAAGGGCCTTGAGATTCCCTGTAACTGGAGTTATAAGTGGGTGTGAGCTGCTATGTCAGTGATGGGAACCGAACCCGGGCCTCTGAAAGAGCAGCCAATGCCCTTAATCGCTGAGTCATCTCTCCAGCCCCAGTTTGTGGGAACTGCAGCCCTGAGTTACTTATCCCTGCCCCCATTTGAGGTGCTTATCTGCAAAGAAAACATAATAAATTCCCTCTGCTCCTGGAACTGGGAAAGGAATTTTAAGTGCATGGTGACCGTTCCTTGATCCCTGCTGAGGTCAGGTTACAGTCCCTTCGCAGCCCCCTCCTCATTTGGTGCCATGGTATAAAAGCTAGCCCCAGCAGAACAATAAAGAAGCTGCTGTTCCACCTCAACCTCGTGCTCTGTGGATTCATTCAACCTGGACACCCTCCGCCGAGACTCGTCGTTCCAGACCGTGCGGGCGCGGTACCAGTTTTTAAAGCATATGTGAAAATGTCTTAAGGAAAATGATTATTTTGAATGTTGATTTAAAAAAAATAATTAAAAGAAGTCTGTTTAGGTATCTCCTATGTGACAAGAGACCAAAGGTCAGGGGAGAACAGAAGCTGCCTGAGAAGGAAGGTTCCCTGGGAGCCTGGACCTCTGCACATGGCAGGTGGGGATGTGGAGGGGGTGAGCATGATCAGTTGTGGCTGATTTGGCAAAGTTCTCACTGTGGCTTATCAGAAACCATGGGCATCACCTGGAGAACCGAGGCTGGTGTGTTCCATTAGCTGGAGCGAGAGAGTAACGGCCACGGAGCCAACAGCACATGGTCTCTGAAGGGCTCCTACTAAATACCATGTATACAAGGAGTCCGTCATGACCCAGGAGTCAACTGTTGGATCTGGAATATTCCCAAAAAGTTTGTGTGTTGAAGGCTTACTCCTGGTTCAGGGTGCTACTGGGAGTGGAAGACCCTTTAAGGAGTGGGCTGGGAGGAGAGGTGGAAGAGAGGTTAGATTTCAGGAGTGGGGAGGGGAGAGGAGGGACGTATGGGCCGTGAGGAGGTCACTGCCCTGGCCTCCCTCTCTCACTCACTTCTGGCCACAGGCAGAAAACCAGCTCCCCTTTACCAAGCGTCCTGCCATGATGGTCCGCCTCACACCGGTTCAACAGGCTGGGGACAGAACTATACTGAGTCGAGATGATACTTGTCCCCCTCTATATTAATTAACTCCAGAACTATGGTAACAGAAAGCTGACAGGACGTGGCCATCCAAAGACATGGTTTTGGTGTGCTCCCTTGGAGGCCAGATTTAGGCACTGGTTTCCTCAGAGTTAGATACAAGAAACTCTGAACCACCAGACACGGGTGCAGGGAACAGACCGCTGGACCTCTGGAGCAGCAGCAAGCATTCTTAACCCCTGAGCCATCTTTCCAGCCCCATGAATGTGCTCCTAAGTGCTGGGGGATAGATTTCACAATCCATTCTCTTAGCAGGCAAAGCCATTAGGTTGTTTTGTGTTTTCTTGAGTGTGACAAAAGCTTTAGCCTCGGGTGGTGGATATGACTCAAGGTGGAAGGCTTGCCTAGGGGGAGGCCTGGGATCACTCCCGTCAACCACCAACAAAAAGGGAGGAAGTGGGAGGAAGGGAGGGAAGCAGCCCCTTCAGCTGAAATGCTAAGGGTCTACCAAGCCAGCCTGGTGACAGATTTGATCTGCGTTGTTAGCAGAAATGGGGCCTTCCTACTCAGGCTTCCACATCCCCCAGCTCCCGAGCATCCACCAGGCTTTGCTCGTGGACGCACCTTCAAAGCCTGTCTGCTACAAGGTCTCAGCTCTTAAGACACAGGGACACAGGAATGGGGTTGGAGAGATGGTGTGCAGTTAAGAGCACTTGCTGCTCTTGCAAAGGACCTGAGTTTGGTTCCCAGTGCCCACCTGGAGGCTCAAAAAATAAAAACCAAAACAGCCAGGCTGGGGCAGAAGCTCATTCCAAAGCACTGGTCTAGCATGCTGGGATTGCATCTCCAGTGTAATCCACAAACAAAACCCCTGAAAAGTAAAGACAGTGTACGTACTTGCAACATGAAGTGCTTACAGAGATCATTATTTTGCAATTTAGAATTCATAACACAGTCTCTTCCATGGCCAGCAAGACGCCATTGGTGAGTGAAGTTGCTGTCTGCAAAAGACGAGCTTGATCCCTGGGGCTCAGGCCCGGGTGGAGGACTCCTCACAGAGCTGTGCTCTGATCTCCGCGCACTCTCTTCCCTCACCAACACAAACTCCCAAGTTTGCCTGGCAGTTGTCTGAACAAACCTGGCCAATCCCAACGGCGTTATCTGCAAAAATTCCATGGAAAGTGGGAGGCTTGGGTATGTTTTAATATGTCTGCCGTGGGGTGGGGTGGGGCCATCCTGTGAAAGTCCTCGGAGCTGAAGATGTTAAAAGCTTTCCCGAAGCAGGTAAGGAAGTTTGTTCTGTTTCCCTCTTATATCCAAGTGCAATCTTTGCATACTGCAAAAGAGGGCAGGAAGCCCTCAACAAGAAATTTCATATAATCCTGCAATTTGAGACAACTATTAGAATAATATTTTGACTAAACCCACTTCCCAAAGAATTTTCTATGCCTTGGTGCACATAAATAGATTTTAACAGCCTCATTGTCATGCCATGAAATCCGCCCTTTGGAAGCACACGAGTCCATGGTTTATTCATAAGGCTGTGCAAGCAGCCCCACAATTAATGTGAGAACATTTTTGTCTCTCTGAAAAGAAACATTACACCCATTGGCAGTTCTTCCATCCGCCGTCCTCCTCCTGGTCCTAGGCAACCATTAATCTATACTGTCTCTTGCTGCATGCGTGCCTGCTCTGGACATTTCCCATGAATGGAACTCATAACATATGGCCTTCTGTATCTGACTTCCTTTACCTAACACTGGTTTCATAACCCTCCCACATCACGGTGGCAACCTGTTCTTCCTTCTCCTTCTCCTCATCTTCTTCCTCCTCATCCTCTTTCCCCTTCTCTTCCTCCTCTCCCTCTTCCACTTCCTTCTCTTTCTTCCTGCTTATTTTAAGACACACCTGACCTTGATCTTTGCCTCAACCCGGGAAAGCTGGGGTTACTACAGTGTGCCACCTCTCCCGGTTCATTCCTTCTTCACATTCCCCCGTTACACCAGTATACATTTTACTTAATCACCTATTGCTTGATGAACATTAAGGTTGTTTCAGCTTTCTGCTGTGTTGATAACACATTGCTAGTGTTGTGGACTGTGATTTTAACTAGGCAAAGATATGTTACATTTGTTTCGGCTGCATTTGTTTAATGATGTAAAGATGTGTTGTATTTGATTCACCTTGCCTGCTTAAGGCACCTCATTGGTCTAATAAAAAGCTGAATGGCCGATAGCTAGGCAGGAGAGGGATAGGTGGGGCTGGGGGCAGGGGCAGAGAGAATAGGAGGAGAAATCTAGAGAGACAAGAGAGGAGGAAAGAGAAGAGAGAACAAGGGACGTGCCCAGGGACAGAAGTTAGGCAGCCACCAGTCAGACATAAAGAAGTAGTGAAAGTAAGAGAGACAGAGAGAGAGAGAGAGAGAGAGAGAGAGAGAGAGAGAGAGAGAGAAAGCCCCAAGGCAAAGTTTAGATAAAGAGAATAGGTTATAAGTTATACAGAGTCATAAGAAATGAGCCTACGCTAAGGCCGAGCATCCATCACTATAATAAGTCTCTAACATGATTTAGGAACTGGTTGGTGGTCCAAAAGAATAAGCCTGGTACAGCATGGATCTATGTCTCCATGTCCGTTGGAGACAGGGGTATTCATGAATAATCTTTGTTTGCTCCGAAAGATAGCAGGCAGAAATTTAACAGAATCAAGCACTTGGAGACAACAGCTTGTAACATTTTTACTAAAATTGTTTTTCAAAGATTTCTTTATGCTCAATGCGCACAGGTTTTTAGCGGCTTCGCTGGGGTACTGTATAGTACTGCACACTGCCATGTACTACCTGGCAGCACCGTATCTTACAGTGCTGTGTAATTCACCGCTTAAATTGTAGAAATTGATTGTAGGGTCGCACAACAACTCAGTGCTTAACCTTGGGAGGAATGGCCAGGCCCTTTTCCAAATGGCTGTATCTCTTCACTATCCCACCAGCAAGGCCTGAGGGAGCCCTCACCCTCCCCAAATCCATTATTCTTTACCATGGTCTCCCTAGAGTACAAAGTCACACACCGGGGTTTAACAAGGGAGGAGATGATGACATAATCCATAGTTTCTCTCTATGAAGACAGGAAAAATATCCTTCACAGCCCCCCCACCAGAATAATCTGGTTATTTTTGATGCATCCTTTCCAAAAATCTTGTGGTGTTAGGATCATCTGAACACATGTTCAAGATTGAGAAAAAGAGAGAGAGAGATTGAGTCTAAGAGAGAGTCCATCCTCAGGGGCCCTGCCTTAATTCTATTAAATTCTCCAGTTGCTTTGGACTAGGCATCCGAGAACTCTTTGTAACCATGCTTGCCTCCCTTAGCGTTATCAGATTAACGCTACAAAAAGGAAACGCAGTTAAATGTGAGCTTTAGATAAGCAAGGCAGAATGTTTGTTTGTTTTAGGGGTGCTGGAGGTCCTGCCCAGGGCCTCTTGAATGCTTGTCTGTGCTCTGTCACAGAGCTAGCCGAACCTTGGCCCGAATGTATTTGCTTACCCTCCCGGCGCAGGAACGCAAACGTCATGTCCCAGTCTTAGGATGCGGTGTGGTACATCGAGTAGTCGCTCATGGAATGTGAAAGCCGCTTGTGTGTGGCTGTGACTGGTCATTGGTTCAGAGCCTGTCTCCTCACGTTGTATCCTTTTTGATTTATTTACCTTTATTTACATGTGCGGGTATCCATGAAGGCCACAGAGGGGCCCCGACCCTGGAGAGCTGGAGTTCCACACGGGTGGGAGTTACCTGGGACGCGAACGGAATGTGCAGCAGACGCTCTCAATCGCTAAGCCAGCGATGCATGGGCCTCTGCTGCTCTCCTCTCTCTGATCTGTGGCCAGGCTGGCCTCCTCTGAGACTGGCATTTCCCAGGGTCTCTGGGGCTTGGTGGGGATTTCAAGCAGCCTAGAACTGTCCCCAGTGACATTTCAGGTTGTTGTTGTTTAGCAAAAAGAGTTCATGTAGTGCGTTTCATCTCTGCCGCCCCTCTTAATGTGTCTTCAGAGACCACCCTTAAGTGACCGGCCTTCCACAGATGCTCATTGTGGGAGGAGTATAGACCCAAGAATCTTTGAGTTTTCCTCACGTGTGATCTGTGAGTTGTCAACACAGGACTCACTGAACGACTTCTCTCGCTCACGGTCTTTGAGGACTCTAATCACAATTTAAACTGCTTCTGGGGCCATCTATGGATAGTACATCATTGTCCCAATGCCAAGTGGAACCAGAGAAGAATCTGTGAATTAGCAGGAGAAGTACAGCTCACCCAGACAAGCAGCTCAGAGCAGGGGCCTGCAGACAGCAGAGGGGCCAGTCATGCATGTTAGGCACAGACAATAGGGCTAGGGCTCTCTCTGTGCAGAGAACTGAGACTCACTGTTGACCACCTCACCCGAGGAACAGACAAGGGGAAACTGGCGAACATCCCACCAGGAAGTGTACATTAGAGCCAATAATAATAATAATAAAAATCTAGGCTCCCATTATTACTGTCTAAGGATCTGAGTAGCTGGGTACCTGTCCCCCACGATAGAGGCACTCTGGCGTAGGCATCTTGTGTGGCCTCTGCCGAAGCTTTGAAGTTCAAAACTTCAAAGAAATCGAATCTCCAGGTCAGAACCGCCATGAAACCTGACCAAGAAGCATTGACTCAGAAGACAAGTTCAGCAACAGGGCTGCGTGTTTGCCCAAGCAAACTTGGCTTAGGCACGCTGCCCATGTTTGGTGTCGCCGCTCCAGAGGGCAACTTTGGCATTTGTGCGACATGACATCATTCTCTCCCGTATGTGCTGAAATGATGAAACATGAAGAGAGGGGATTCAGCACCCAATACTGGGCCCGGCAGTCAGTTAGCTGCAGCGACTTTCCCCGGAGATGACCTCGGGAGGCTTGTTCACCCCGCTCTGCTCTGTTGGGACAGCACTTTTGCCACTAGGTTTGTTTAGAAGTGACTAGAAATTGACCCCAGTGCTGTTTGCTGTGGTGTCGAAGCTGTGTGTCTTGGACAGAGCAAGGAGAGCAATACCCAAATGACCAGCGGTCTGAAGCCCTGCTGAGCTCTGAAACAGTTATGGAAATAGATGTAGTTGAAAACCAATGTCCTCCCATGAGACAAGTGAGGATCCAGAACCACCCGGAGTCCACTGGCTACCTGAGAGCCATCACAATGGCCATGGTCACTGACCACCCAAGGAGGCCTCAAAAGGTCCACTTCACAGCCTTCTTGCCTACTGTCATTGTAAGGTGAACTTGAGAATTTCTTTGGATGTAACTCAACAGCCAGAAATAAGAAAGAAATATTGAATTAAGTAGGTATCTGTTAAACTCTGCGATTAAACTCTGCGATTTGGTAGCTAACCAAAGAGGGCAGGACAGAAACCTGACACAGGATTACCACCTCCTTCCAGACACTCCTGAGGAGGCGGGAAGAAAAGACAAACGCTTGAGGAAAACTCAGAAGGTCTGGTACAGTGGCACACGTCTGGAGTCCCAGCTACTCCAGAGGTGGAGACAGATGGATCCCTTGAGCACAGGGGTTCAGGGGCCAGCCTGGGCAGCATAGCAAGACATGCATTCTCTCTCTTTCACACACACACACACACACACACACACACACACACACACACACACACGAGTACCTCGGGTTGTTGTCATAGGGTTTCTAGTACGTGATGAAACACCACAACCTGAGGAAAGCGTTTGACACACACTTCCGTATCACCGTTCATCATCAGAGGAAGTCAGGACAGAAACTCAAACAAGGCAGGAATTTGAAGGCATGAGCTGATGCAGAGACCGTGATGGGGTGGTGCTTACTGGCTTGCTCCTCATGGTTTGCTCAGTCTGCTTTCTTATAGAACCCAGGACCACCAGCCCAGGGATGGCCCCACCTATCATGGGCTGGGCCCTCTCCCATCAATCACTATTTAGGAAAATGCTCTACAGGACTCCATATTATGGAGGATTTTCTCAATTGAGGTTTCCATCTTTCAAATGGCTCTAGCCTGTGTCAAACTGATATAAAAACTAGCCAGCACAGATACATTCCTTTTCTTTTTTAGAAAAAGATTTATTTACTTATTATATATAGAGTGTTCTACCTGCATGTATGCCTGCTCACCAGAAGAAAGCATCAGATCTTATTACAGATGGTTGTGAGCCACCATGTGGGGGCTGGGAACTGAACTCAGGACCTCTGGAAGAGCAGCCAGTGCTCTCAACTGCTGAGCCATCTCTCTAGCCCCCCATACACATTTTTTAATAATTGGATAGCAGCATCCCATAGAAAAATCAGACTAACTACCAACATCATAGGTGAGCTTCAGTCAACTGAGGGATGTGTGGCCAGACAGGATGCCACTGTGGAAATCCCCAGATGAAATTAGGAAAGCTTGGAGTAGAAAAGGAAGGTCGTATGAGTGGGTCCGATGGAGAAGGGACCAGACACCCTGACAAAGCAGGCACCTGAGGGGAAGGGCCCCTGAGAACACCTCTGTAGAGGTTCTATACTTCAGAGAGAAGTGGGCAGGCCTAGCAAACAGGGCTACCTGGGAAAGAAGAGGGGTGGATTTAGGTCATGGGGCCATCGTTAAAAGCACGAGGGCCAAGCAAATCTACCCACAGGTTTGGTCTGCCAGCTGACAGTGCCTGCTTTGGAAGTAAAGGCTGCAATCAGGAGGACAGTGAGTGATTTCAAGAAGAAAGAGGAGGCCTGGCAGCCCCTTCCTCTGCGCTCTACCTTCCCTCCCTCCCTTATCTCCTTTCTTTCATCTCCCTCCCTTCTTCCCTTTTTAAATCTTCCTCCTTCCTTCTTTTTCTTCCTCCCCTCTTTCTCCTCCTTCATTTCTCTCCTTCCCCTTTCCTCCCCCTCTTTCTGTCTCTCACCCTATGTGTTTCTATTAGCATGCCCTCACCATCACCACCATTATTACCATTATTTAATTCTTGTTTTGTTTTGAGGCAGGGTCACCCTATGGCAGCCCTGGCTGGCCTGGAACATACTATGTAGAATAGTCTAACCTCAAACCTGTGGTCACTACCTCCCTCTGCCTCTCAATGCTGGGATGAAAAAAAAAAAAACAAAACACACAAACACAGAAAAACCAGGCATGGTGGTGCACACTTTTAATACCAGGAGAAGCAGGCTGATCTTTGTGTTTGTGAGCCAGCCTGGGCTACGATTTCAAGTTTATGGGAAAGCTGCCCAAGCAGCAGGCAGTGATGCCACATATCTGTCCTTGGAGTCCACACCTGGTGATGGTTACTCCTGAGTGTCTGCTCCACGGATTGGGAGTAGAGTTCATCTCTGGGCATGCCTGTGAGAGCCCTTGGGGACGCTAACTAAGAGGGAAGACATCCTTGCGCGCCAGCCTGTAGGTCAGGGCCAGGTGGTGATAAGGGGGAAGACTAGTGAACACAGATTCCACCCCCCACCCCCACCCCACTTCCTGGCCACTGAGGCTCTCCCATGGGGCTGAGCCCAGCCCCAGAGTGCTGGAGGCAGGACTTAGGCTCCTCTCTTTACTAAACCCCTCCCACTGGCCTTTGAGTGACAGCCTCCTTATCTCTCAGGTCTGCTTATCACCTCACTTCCTACTGGTCACCCTGGAGTGGCCTCTCAAGGCTCTTCCTGCCAACCTACCTGCCACTTCCTCAACCCCTCTCCTGTCACCACTTCCTACTACTCCGAGAGGGACCTCCAGGGACTCAGGTGCCATCCCACAGCAAGGGCTGACACTCCGCTGGTAGTGGTCAGTTTCCACTCAACTGTGTGATCTCAGGCGACTTTGCCCCGTTCGTTCAGTTTTGGTGGCTGTCCATTCACTGGAGTTCTCTGAGGCATAAACAGACCTGTTATGATAATTAAATGAATATGTGTGTGTGCACGTGTGTATGTGCACGTGTGCACGCATGCATGTGTGTGTAGATAAGTCCACGTATGTAAATGTATCTTCTGTGAGAAGTGCTGAAGTCTGTGTCTGGCACACCGTAAGTAAACAGGAAATGAGGGACCTCCCCTTCCCTTCCTCCGTACATCCTTATTCCCTCCCCATCTGCTTCTCCCTTTCTCTCCTTCTTCATCCCGTCCTCTTCTCCTTTTCCACCTCCTCCTTTCTTTGTTTTCAGCCTCCCCATTGTCACTGCCGTCTAGTTCTGTGCCTGCTACACATCCCAGGAGAGCCAGGCGTAGGATCCAGAAGAAAACATGAATGAGTGGTCGCCCCTACGCTGGTTCCATGTGTAATGTAGGGGTGTGTGTGTGTCTATGTCACGGGGGAAAGGGAAGACCTTCCAGACTGATCAATAGGTATGAGGTACAGGTTCACCCTCACCGCCATCACCGCCATGGCCAGCATTGCCTCACCATCACCACTACTTCCGCCCCTGTCGTCACCAGCATGGACATGATCACCAGCTCCACCACTGTCCTCGCCATTATCCCCACCGTCACCAGCGCCGCCATCACCGCTGTTCTCATCACCGTCCGTCAGTATCCGCCGCCACCACCAGCATCACTCCGGCCCCCTCACGACCACCATCCTCGCCAACCCCAGCACCCGCACTCCGTCTGAACAAGGCTCCCCGTGACACTGTACCCCTTTGCTCCAGCTGTGCAAGGCTGATGATTTACACAGGGAAAACTGAGGCTTGAGGACGAACTCACGAGTAGCAAGCGGTAGGAATGGGGCTGCTCAGAGGCTCTGGGAAGGTTTGCAGAACCGGTGGGACAGAAGATGGAAGTCTGCCCCAGGACTGGAAGCCGAGAGGACAGAGAAACGGAAATTCCTTCACAGGAGTGGGTCAGAACGGGCAAGAATGGACAGAGCCGCTGGAGGCCCTTCAAAGACCTCCTATTAGAGGAGCCTAGGGAGACGGCCAGTGATGGACCAGCAGGAGTGGTTACCACTGGCAGAGCTGCATCTTAGCTCTGGTACCCGCTATGTGAATGGAAATCCCTGGGGCTTGGTGATGTAGCTCCGGGTCCTCCTATGAGGAGTAAACAGAAACCTAAGGGTGTGAGTAAGAAACTCCAGGGAAGGGCTGCCTCGGGTTCTGGGTTGAGGAAGTCAGGTATCAGAGGCTTGTCATGCTGGAGTTTAAAGAGGGTCTGGTTGCCTGGAAGACCTCCCGCCGGGTGAGTCAGTGTCCTGTGTTGAGTCAGGAGGGAGTCCATGCCCTCAGTCACCTAGGAGTGGTTATGACCCCGGCAGGGGCGCCTTGGCACAGAACCTTTGGACAGTGTGTCTGTGGGAGGAGGGAGGAAGGAGATGACCTGAAATAGTCCAGGAGAACATGCCAGGGTAGGAGGAACCCACCACCACCTTTGATGAGAGATCAGAAAGGTGAGCCCAGGGCGGGGTTAGGGAGCAGAGCTGCCCTGGTGCTCAGTTCCAGAGCTTAAGGAATAATGAGACATGAGGACCAGCAGGAGCCCAGCTAACGTTTAACACCCAGGGAACAATACCAACACTGTTTGTTCCTGTGCATCCCCAGGCTTAATCTTATCTGTATTCTTAAAGGAACAGGAGTTGGGGTGGAGGCTGGCTGGGTTTAGGGGACTCACGCTACCTAGAAGCTTCACTCTGGATTTCTGCTGTCACTTGGACCCAGGGACGATACACTAATGTGAACTTCCAAACAATAAGACAAGCATCACTGACTTGAGCAAAACAGGGTCCAGGGAAGGATGTAGGGATGCAGGAGCGGCCCAGGCCCTTGGTTGGAATGTGTATCCACTGTGGTCCTACTCCGGGAGGTATCTGAAGTGCCCTGCCCCCAACCTCCATGCACTCCTTCTCCCCTGGGAGCGATTTTGGAAGTTCTGGGTTCCGACAGACGAAAAGCTTCTCTAGGCTCCACTCTGGAGGGGACCATGGTCGTGCCAACCCAACCCCCACCCCGTTCTAGAGGGAGATCATGGTCATGATCCCTCCCACAACCCCAACCTGGATGGAGATCACACTGTTGTCCCCTTCACCCACCAAGTCTACTTTCCTTCTTCTGGGGTTTCATTTACCTATGATCAACTTCAGTTTGGAAATATTAAAGGGGAACTTCCAAAGTCAGCGATTCCTGTGTTAAATTGTGCTCCACTTGCTCCAGTCTTTCTGGACCTTCTATCTCCTATGTGACCAACCCACCTGAGTCACTGGGCAGCCATCCTGGCACCCAAGTTAAACAAACAAACAAAAACCCTATGACTACTTGTGCCTATAACCCCAGCAGCGAGGAACAGAGAAAAGTAGATTGCAGGACCTCACTGGCCTTGCTGAGATGGCAAGTTTCTGGTGAGAAACCCAAGACACCTAAAGCTTCTGCATGCTGTACACATGTGCAAACACACACACATGTGCACGCACAGACATGCACACACATCTATGTGCACAAATACACATGCACACACATATGCACACACACATACTGTCACTAAGCTGGATTTGGTGCCATCATCTTCAGTTCCAAGCATGCTGTCGGTGTCTTAGAATACACCCCCGAGTAAAGGGGGTGGCTATAATTGGATTGCTCCCCAGTGCAGAGGTAGTGTCTCATCCAAGGTAGCAGAGGGCAGCTTAGCAAACTGCTCTGTGTACTCAGCGAGGGAGGACACTGGAGTTAGAGAGGGAGCCCAGTGGCACACACCCTGTGCAGATTCGAGACCCAGGAAGGGCACGGGCTGCAAACACCTGTAAGTTCTTAACCACTAGAAGTCCTGGCAAGGGTTTTCCCAGCCAAGTCCTCCAGATCCACAGCTGTGACCAGTACCACAAACCAATGATGCAGGGGCCCACTGCCAGGTTCCTCTTTTCTGCACTTGACTGAGCAGCTGGAGAGATGAGCCACATAGGGACTGAGACTGCTGCCCACCTCACCCTAATTTGTAAGCCTGGCAGCTCTCACACCAGCCCCAAGAGGAATCACCACGGCCCAGCCCTGAAGCAGCTGACTCGACGGCCTGGGTTTTAATTGATTCACACGTCTTATATTTGAGTTGCTTTCAGCAAGAGTCATGAGAGGGAAGCTATCAGCCCTATCTTCATAGAGACGCCTGCATTCCTGCCGTCACAACGCACGCGCCAGCTGCAAAGGAGGATGCCCGGAAAGGCAGGAAAGAGACTCAGGGCCGTGAGTCTACACCTGACGCCTGGCAGGCTCTGTAAACAAGAGGCCTGACGCGTGGCTGTCCCGCTGGCCCACTCCCTGGCTGCATGGTGATTACAGGCACGTATTAAGGGTGATGAGGTCATGGCTGCAGGGCCCTTGTGACTGTCACCTTTGGACAAGTGCAGTGACTTTCCCTGGTTCTTAAGAGGGAGACGATGTGCTAGCCGGAAGGAAGAGGTCTCATTGCTGATGAGAGCAGAGAACCGAGGATTGCTGCCTTCCTGAGCAGTCTCTGGCTTCAATCTGCACTCAGGTCCAGACGGAGTGCTGTGGCAGCCCCCGCTGAATGGCTGCCGCAGGAGGCTGCCATTCCTCAACCCAGTTCTGTCCTGATTATTTACATTCTCCGTCTCTCACAAGACTTTTTTTTTTTTTTTGACATTTTGTTCCTGGCAGAGTCAGGACCCATGTGGGGGAGTTGTGAGTAGGTGGATTTTGGCAGAACGCATGAAAAGTTTTCTTCCTTCCAAAAATGGAATGGCCTGACTCAAAAGCCAGTGTGTCCCAACCCTCATGAGGCCCTCCCTGGGCCTCTTCAGGAGAGCGCTCTGCCCGGCACTGGGATAGATGTGTACAAATCAAAGATGACCCTGACTTTGAATACCTACTTGGTGCCAGGCCCTGTCCAAGCATTTTTACGTGGGCATGTTTACTATTTGTTTTTTTATTGGTATGTATGTATGGACATGTGGAAGTCAGAGTCCAACCTGGAGTGTTGTTACTCAGAGGCTACCCATCTTGTTTTTTAGAGACAGTCTCTCACGGAGTGTGAGAGCAATGCTAAGCGATTACACTGGGCTAGCCGATGAGGGACCTAGCTCTCGTTCTCTGCTTCCTCAGCACTGATTACATGTGCCCACCACTGCACCTGACTCTGTGTGTGTGTGTGTGTGAGAGAGAGAGAGAGAGAGAAAGAGAGAGAGAGAGAGAGAGAGAGAGAGAGAGAGAGAGAGAGAGAGAGAGACTGAGTGCCTGCCTGTTCGTGTGTGCACACATGTGTGTCCAAATGGTTACCTGTGGGGGCCACTAGGTATCAGCATCCTGCTTTATCACTCTGTGCCTTGTTCCTTGGGATAGCATCTCTCTGAATCTGAAGCTAAGTTCATGTTCCACAAGCCCCAGCAATCCTCTAGCCATCAGACCCCACAGTGCGGGGTTACAGGCCGTGCACAGCTACGCCTGGGTTCTTATGGGTAATAGAATTTGAACTCAAGTCCTTATATTTGTGCAGCAAGTGCTGTTGCATGCTGAGTCATTTCTCCACTTTCTCTATCTATCTATCTATCTATCTATCTATCTATCTATCTATCTATCTATCTATCTTTCTTTCTTTCTATCATCTATCTATCTACCTAGATATCATCTATCTATCTATCTATCTATCTATCTATCTATCTATCTATCTATCTATCTATCTATCTATCTATCATCTATCTGGTCAGGGTCTTACTGTGCAGCCCTGCCTAGCCTAGAACTTGCTGTGATAAACCAAGCTGGTCTTGAAC
Organism: Myodes glareolus; assembly: GCF_982192425.1. NCBI lineage: Eukaryota > Metazoa > Chordata > Mammalia > Rodentia > Cricetidae > Myodes > Myodes glareolus. The sequence continues at coordinate 6,063,417 of NC_142031.1, forward strand.
TCACAGAGCTCTGCCTGTATCTGCCGCCTAAGCACTGGGTTAAAGACCTGAGCCACCATGCCTGGCTTCCCTGTTACCCTCTAAACCAGTGGTTCTCAGCATTCCTAAGGCTACAACCCTTTAATACAGTTCCTCATGTTGTGGTGGCCCTCAACCGTAAAAGTATTTTCATTGTTACTTCATAACTGTAATTTTCTACTGTTATGAACCGTGATGTCAATATCTGATATGCAGGCCATCTGATATACGACCCCTATGAAATGGTCGTTCAAGCCCCAAAGGGGTCTCAGCCCAGAGGTTGAGAACCTCTGCTTTAAACAAGACTATGAGGAAGTCACTGGGGTTTGTTACTTCATCTTACAGGTGAGGAAACTGAGGCACAAAAATGGTTTATTAACCTAGCCAAAATGGCACAGCTGGCCTAGGAGCGCCAATCCCAGCAGCCTGACTGTTCAACTTGTTCCCACAGGAACGTGAAGTGCAAACTGCTCCCAAATGACATGATGCCATGAGTGGAAAATTCCACACCTGTCCTCATGTGACAGGGTGCAGTCCCGTGGAGAAAATGATTTAAAATGTGTAAAATTACTTCAGGGCCAATGATAAGTCTCCTGTCACCAAGTATGATGGTGACCTGAGCTCCATCCTAGAAAGAGAGAATCAACTTCTGTAAGCTGTCCTCTGACATAGACATGTGCTTGTGTGTGTGTGTGCGCGCACACACACACACAAATAAACATATTATATATTTATAATATATATATATAATATAAAAATATTATAATGGTCTGTCCTGTCCCTTTAAAAGACAAGCCCTGCCCACTCCCCCCTACCCTGCTTCTAGCCTGAGCTCCTTCTTTTCCATCTCTCTTTGGAAAAGGTAGCTTCTCCTCTTCTCCCCCACCCCATTTCTCCCCCCCCCCCCCAGAGGTAGCTGCTCCCCTCCTCTCCCTTCCGCTCCTCTCCTCTCCTTCCCCCTCCTCTCTCTCTGTTTCTCTTTCTCTCTCTCTGCTCTTCTCTCTATTCCCCTTCCCCACATCTGTCCCGCGCTCGGCCTTGCCAGCAAGAACGATGTGGGGCACTTAGGATTCTTCTGCAGTAAAGCTTTAATGCGTCTTGAGAGGGAGAGCATCAGCTTCCAAAGCGGAGACCCAGAATGAGGGGAACCCAGCCCTTATAAAGGAAACAGTCCTCGCTTCTGACGTGTCACTCTTGGATTGGTCCGCTGCCCATTATCCCAGATGATGCCTCGGAAGTAGGCAGGGACGCAGCGGTAGAGAGTTAACAAGCACATGCGCTAGGATAAAGGCGTGTGCTACAACACCTTGAACTCACAGAGATCTGCCTGTCTCTGCCTCCCAGGCATTGGGACCAAAGGTGTGTACTACCACACCTTGAGGTCACAGAGGTCAATCTGCCTCTGCCTCCCAGGCATCAGGACTAAAGGCGTGTACCGCCACACCTTGAGGTCACAGAGGTCAATCTCTACCTTTGTCCCTTGAAGCAATGGAGAATGTGGTTGCGGCCCTCCACACACATCCCTTTCCCCTCCATAACCACTAAAAAGATACCCACTTCTTCTGCATGGCGTGTCTCTCCGCCTCTGTCTCTCACCCACCACATGGGTCCCTACCTGGGACCCTCTGGCCCTCAGGGCCCACGGGCCACTCAGGGAACCACAGCGTTTTACCTAAACCATAACAGGTAATAATGCTTCTTAAAAGTCATTTCGGGCTGTGTGTATGTGTAAGGTGTGTAGGAAACAGAAATCAGATTGATATTTAGACTTGGATATCATTAAAAATATGCAAATATCCCAAAGTCAGAAAAGTCAGCTGGGTGTGATGGCACATGCCTTTAATCCCAGCACTGAGGAGGCAGAGGCAGGTGGATCTTTGAGTTCAAGGCTAGCTTGGTCTACAGAGTAAATTCCATGACAGTCAAAACCATTATTACACAGAGAACCCCTGTCTCAAAAAAACAAACAAAACAACAACAACAACAAAAAAAAACAGTTGAATTTCAAAATCCTTCAGTACCAAGCTTCTGGATAAAGGACTCTCTGCCTGTGGTGTGATTGGCATCTGTTCAGGACACAACCTAGACCATAGGAAGGAAGGTCATAGGTGGCCTGCGCTACACAGGTTTGAAAGGCTTGTGACTCCGCTTTGCTGGAGGTGGACAGGGTCTAGACCCAGTGTCAGGACAGCGCAAGGCATGGCACACAGAGGTACTCTGAGACTCCAGAATGCCTAGGTCCTTTACCAGTGCTGAACGGGGGCAAGTGACCAGGAAATCGGAAAGCCTGCATATCCAGTACTCTCTCCAGTCAGCTATGCTCCCAGGTGCTGCTGGGCTGGGACCTGCCGCCCCCCCCCCCACTCCCCCCCCCCCCCCCCCCCCCGTGCCACTGGTCTGGGAACTGGCTTTTGACCTTGTGTCTTCTAGGAGGACAAGTTGGACTTCGGCTGTTTCAGGAACTCTTAGGACTTGTCCCTGTGGTGAAGAGCCTCTGCCCTGGTCATCTGTGCAGGACAGTGATTATTTCCTCTGGAGATGTCTACAGGAGACAAAAAGGCAGCTCAGGAGCCTGGGCTTGTCACCCTTTCTTACAGTGCTAATACTTCCAATCACACTGTTATTTTTTTTCTTAAAGGTTTTTTGTTTGTTTGTTTTGTATCGTGGTGGGGGAGAGGTTGGGGGGCGGATCTTTTAAATTTTTGAGACAGAGTTTCTCTGTGTAGCTCTGGTTGTCTTGGAACTCATTCTGTAGACCAGGCTGGCCTCAAACTCACAGAGATCCACCTGCCTCTGCCTCCCTGAGTGCTGGGATTGAGGGTGTGTGCCACCACCACCCAGTTTAAGATTTTTAAATTTTCTATTATCTCTGTTGGTGTTTTATATGAATGTATATGTGTGCCTGATGCCCACGGAGGTTTAAAGAGGGCAATGAGCTCCTCAAACATGAGTTACAGACAATAGAATTACCTTGTGGGTGCTAGGAACCAAACCTAGGCCCTCTGAGGAGCAGCCATTGCTCTAACCACTGAGACGTCTCCCAAACACCTAATTCTTGATTACTCTTGGATTACACTTCTTCCTTACAGTAGGACCCAACCATTACAAACTCAACAGAGGCCCGAGTCCCAGTTGTTTACCCTGAGGCAATACCTGGTTCCAAGAAAGACTACAAACTGAGACCACCCAGGCACCACCCAGAAACAGGCCATCCGAAGGAAATTCCTAACGTTCCAACTTAGATAGGATCACCTGCCAGCACACACCCATCTCTTTTCACCAGGATACCCATCAACAAATGTCAGCCAAGCGGAGGTTCTGAACATTAGAAATCCCTCACCCCTACTTCTGCTATTAGGAAAACCCCACCCCGACTGAGTTCAGGGCTCTCAGATCACTCCAATATGTTGGACACATGGAGAGTCTAAGTTTGCAAACGTGTGTAAGAATAAAGGCTCTTTGCTTTTACATACAGGACTCGGTCTCCTGGTTGGTTTTGGGGGGACTCCAGGATGTGGGCATGACATGCTTGCAGTGAAAACTGTAACACGCCGTCACAGGTCTGGGCACAAGCCTGGGGACTGTACGGATGAGGGCTCGTTTCCCGACTATGCTCACCTTCATCCTGACACCAAAGGACCCGGTCTCATCCCTCTGGCGTTCCACCCCTATGACTGACCCTGGGACTCCTTCTGCAGAAGGATGCCATTCCAAAACATCCAGGGAAGGGTGCTCATAGGCACTGTTGGCCGCATCACAGAGAGGGTGAGCAGGGACTACCCAAGAAGCTGCGGGGGCTGCATAAAAGGTGCAGGTTCCGGAAGGCAGCAGCTCCATCTTGGGAGAGGGCAGCTCCCTGTGTGTCATCATCCCCCTTCCAACGACACAAGGAAAAACTGAGGCTCTTGGCCCCATGTAGGCCTGGACCGTGTGTGTGCTCACGCGTGGCTGTGCAAGGAAAGTGTGTGTATGTTTGTGCATGGTTGTGTTTGTGTTTTAGTTTGACTGGGGTTTTGTTTTGTTCTTTTTGTTTGTTTGACTTTTTGATACAGGGTCTTGTGCTGCCCAGGCTGACCTCAGACTTGCTTTGATGACCATGAGTATCTGGTCTTCCTGCTTCTGCCTCCCAATGATGCCACTTTGTATTGTTTTTGCTGGGGATGGAATCACGGACCTTGTTCATGCTAGGGAAGTCCTCTGCCAACTGAGCTGCTCACCCCAGCCCTGTGTCTTTTTAAGACAGGATCTCTCTACATAGCTTCAGCAGTTCTGGAACTCTCTCTGTAGACCAGGCTGGCCTTTAACTCACATAGATCCACCTGCCTCTGCCTCCTGAGTGCTGGGATTAAAGGTGTGCGTCACCAGGTCCATCCTAAAAGGTCTTTTAAGAAAACAGAAAATGTGAGATCTGACTCCGTCATATAACCAGGTCTGTTCTCTATGTAGGTTCAGGAGAGCATACCCCAGGAGGTTCCCATAAGACCACAATATGGACAAAGGATGTGGCTTCTGCTGGGTTCAGATCAGGGTCTGAGTCAGAAAACTGAGAACTACTCAGCCCTGGAATGGCTATAAGATGAGAAACTTGTAGAACATTCCCCCGTGGGCCTTGAGTAGCTATGGTGTTCTGATCAATTACCAAGGGAGGGAGGAAATGTGTATGTAATAAACTCAAAACTTTCTGCAGAGGCCTAGGAGGAACAGAGGCAGCTGGATCCTGGGTCAGTCCTGGCCCAGAAAGTTCCTGTCTGGTCAGTTTCCTGGGGTTCAACCCACTGAAGCCCCAGCTGTGAGCTTCCAAGGCCCTGATAGTAGATTGCAATCAGGCAATGTCCTGGAGGCTGGAGACCTCTCAGCACAGGCTTCCCTGGGGCCAGCAATTTTAACCGATAACAGAACAATTAGCTAGAATAGAGTATTTCTTAAGCCTCATTGGGGCTTCTGTTTCTATGGTAATCGTCCTATAAAATGGGTTCAAATAATTGTTATGATTTTGCACTTGGGAAAACTGATGAACAGAGAGTCTCCACCCCTTTTGGAACTGTGCCAATATAGGAAAACTGGGAGAAGCTGGATTTGGCTATGTCCCTCTCAACCAGCTCCGAGATCTTTGCCAACCACAGCTTTAAACAGACTGTTCTTCATCTACAGAGATGTCTGCCTGCAAAGTTCCACGCTTGCTGTAAACTTACAGAAGACTCCTGAGCCCCAAGAGGGCTGTCTGCCGTGGAATTGTCTTTCTTCACTCTTCCTTCCAAGATACCTGGATTGCCACCAAACTCTCAGAGTCAAGGGCGGAACAGAGCCTTCTGGATCCAAAGGGTCCCTGCTTGCAGATTGAGCCACGGGGCAAACATAGTTGAAAACATCTCCAAAGCAGCTCCCACACCCGCGGCTGGGGGATGGGGGCTTTGGCAAGAGTGGGCGGAAAGATTGTAAGAATCAGAGGATGAAGGGGCTGTGAGACTGAGCCACCAGCACTGTCAGAAGCTCCACCCAAGGTCCCACGGAACAAGGACAAGGAAACCCCACACAAAGAACTCCAGGCAACAAGGGAACGCTGAGGGTGGGAGAAAGTCTTCCCCAGGGACGAGCATGCCAATTGGTCATGTAAGGACAGTTAACGGGAAAAAGAGGCCACCAATTTGAAAGTGGATAAGGGCGTATGAAAAGGCTTAGCATGAGGAAAGGGAAGGGAGAGATGATGTCATTTTACTATAATCACAAAAAGAGAAGTATTAGGGGGGAAAAGTGTGTGTAGAAAACGTTTTCACTTTTCTTTCCTTTACTCCATAAAAGCAGCCTAACAGCTAACTTCCTGGGATTACACTGCAGGGGAGTTGTCAGTACCAGGAATGACTGACAGCCCATGGGGTCAGGAAGGGTTTGCACAAATAGTACCTTTAACATAAAAGATTCGGGCACCGGAAGAATGAGGTGTCTGTGTGGGTCCTGTGAGGCACCGGCTGGAACCGCCCAGGGGCATCTGTTGAAAATCCAGCTTCTTCTGTCCAGGGGAAATGATGGGACCAGGGACACAAGATCCGAAGTAAAAACAGGGATTGCTTATTGAGAAAGACTAAAGTAAGTAAATAAAAGATTAACGCTCCAGAAAGTAAGAGTGGGCTAGTGAGCTGAAGCCATGGGCCGTGGGCCATCCCACCCTTGACAAGATACCTATACTTCACTGTCTTGGAAACCGTGGGGACCAGAAGCCACCACCGATGACCTTGAACTTGTGATCCTCCTGCCTCCACCAACTGTGTGTCCCTCCACCTTCTTGGTGCCGGAATTACAGGTCTGCGCCATTTCACCTAGAATATGAGATGTCGGGGGTGGGATCCATGGCCTCCTGAATGCTAGGCAAACGCCCTGCCTGGTGAGCCACATCCTCAGCCCTGTGTGAACGGCCTTAAGTCTTGTGCTAGTGGCACATTCTTTAAGGCCTTTGCTGATTTTTCTTGTGAATCTAGTCTCTCTTGTTATTTCCCCTTGATGTCCTGGCATCCTCCTCCCGGCCCACCCAGGAATCTGGAACACCAGACGTTTGTAGTCTTAGCTTCCGATACTCCTGCAGAGAGTTTTGTTCCTTGTGGCTGAAGATCACACAGAACAGGAGGAAACTGGCCTGAACAAGTTGAAGGAGCTCAGGAGGAAGGCTGACAGTCTCGGTGTCATCGGTGTCATCGAATCAGCGTCACAGGAAGGAAACGACTGTCAAGAGATGGACCCTAACAGTGGACACTGCAGCTTCCAGGTGTGTCTGCAAACTGAACAGCCTCCAGGTGGAAATGTATTGACTTGAGGCTAGGGAGACACGTCACTGTGTAAGAGTGGCTGCTTTGTCGTTATGAGGCAGGGTTCAAATCCCCCAGAACCTCCAGAACTCACATGGTTGCAACACCTATAATGCCATCTGTGTGGTTCAGAGACAGACAGATTGTGGTACAAACTATGCCTCAGGTTCCTTCATGCTCACAGATAGACGCTAGTGTGCGCACTCACACACGCGCATGCACGCACACATGCGCATGCACGCGCACACACACCCTGTCTTAGGGTTTCTAGTGCTGTGAAGAGACACCATGACCACAGAAACTCCTATAAAGAAAAACATTTCATTGTGGTGGGCTATGGTTTCTCAGAGGTTTGTTCAGTCCATTATCATCACACTGGGACATGGCAGCATGCAGGCAGACACAGTGCTGGAGAAGGAGCTGAGAGTCCTGCGTCTCCATCTTCAGGCAACAGGAAGTGAACTGTCACACTGGGCGTAACTTGAGCACAGGAGACCTCAAAGCCTAGCCCACAGTGACACACTTCCTCCAACAAGGCCACACCTTCTAATAGTGCCATTCCCTGAGTTTATGGGGACCAATTACATTCAAAGTACCGCGCACACATACATATGTACCAGACACACAGACTAAAATACATTGATTCAATTACTCAGACAATAATACCATTTCTTAGATTTTCGGACCAATTTTTTGGAAAACTAAAGATAAATTTGGGAAACTTTGAATACAATCTCTTTCATATTCATGAAAAGTTGTCTCAATTGGGAATGAGATCTTGTGATAACTGTATGCAGATCACATTCTCCAGATTTTGTGGGATGTGGAAGGGCCGAGAAGTTTATTTTCTTCTTAAAGAAGGATTTTTCTGAGTCTCATGATTTCAATTCATTCCTTAATAACAGATTTTAAAATTTCTTTTCAGATTTATTTTACGTGTATGAGTGTTTCGGCTGAATGTACATATGTGTACCTTGTGCGTGCAGTGCCCGAGGACGTGTGGATGGCTGTGAGCCCCCAAGTGTCCCCACTGAGGTGACTCTCCAGCCCCCCTTACCACTCCCATAACAGTTTTAAAAGAGAGCAAAATTATGGTCCATTCAGGAGAGAGGGAGCAGAATTTCCTGCATTCATGGTTTATGCGTAGCCTTCCCTTTTCTACCCCACCTGGGGGGCAGAAAGAACAATCATTCTTTACTCTCTCCTCGAAGCCCAGAATCTAGTTCCTAATATCGCATGTGCACAGGCGTGCGTGCGTGCACACACACCCCATAAATGCGTGTGTGTGTGTGTGTGTGTCTGTGTCTGTGTATATATATATATGACAATTCAAAACAGACCCCACTGGGGATGTAGTTCAGTAGAGAGTGATTGCCCAGGTCACGTGAGGTCCTGAGTCCCATCCCAGTACAGGGTTGGGGTGGGAGGTTCCTACCCGTGGTTTCCAACAGCCATTAATTCTAAATCATTTATTGCCACGCGAACACACTACCCCAGGCTAACCTTGGGAAACCGGAGGTGCTGTGGTGTCTGTAGGCCAGGCTTGTGCAGGTTTAAAAAGAGCCTCTTGGGGTGCCAGGAATCACAGTTTTCAAAACTTGAAAACTTGAAAAGTTTTGAAAATCATACTGCCCCATCTCTTTTGTAGAGAAGGGAGTCAAGAGGAGCAGGTGACAGTCGACCTGGGTGCAGTGGCCAAGCCTGGAGGGCACAGGATCTCTCCTCTGCTATCCGGCTCCTCCAGCTAGCCTGAGAGGTCACACAGGAAAGCGAGGGCGGACCCAGGCTGAGTCAGCTCTGCTGCTCCTGACCCCAGTGCCTCCCAGAAAGGCCAGACTCCTTGTCCCAAAGCATGACAAAGGCCTGTCCTTCTTCCTCCAGGGTGTCTGTCACACTGTCACCATCTTTGTTATTTAATGGGGTGTGCTCCGGGAACACAGGACACTAAGCGTATCTTCCCAGGAGTGCTCCAGAGCTCTGTCCTGTGACTCTGAGGGTGCAAGGACCCAAAGCTGACCCTTCTAGCCCCACCCTCCCAACTCGGCACAAGATCCATTGTTCCCGAGACTTGACTTGCAAACCAGAACCAGAGGGGATGTTGTTAAGAGATCAAAGTCTAAACTAATATAGCAGAGCCTTCTTGAGTGGGTCCCTTCCGAGGGCCAGGCACGGAGCGTCCGCTCTGGCTGCAGGCAGGAAGCCAGGTCAGAGATGGGCATCTGCTGGGACCTCTGAAGTTATTCAGACACACCAGAGATAAAGTTCAGGGGAAGAAGTGTCAGCCTTGCCTTCTCTTGCCTTGGGCTGTCACCTTCTCTGCGGTGGGAGTGGGGACGGTCTGTTTGTCTATCATGAGCCCTGAGAGGGGGAAGAATTTGAGATGTGCTCCATCATGGCTCCTCTCCCCGCTTACCTTCCTCCCCATTCTAGGTATGGAACCCAAGGCTTGTGTAGAGTAGGCCAGAATTCTACCACTAAACCCTAATCCAGTTTCTCCATATCACCCCTTAGTATGTGTGTGTGTGTATGTGTGTATTTGCCTGTATTTGTTCATGTATGTGTTCACACATACATGGTGTATGTAAGTGCAGAGGCAAAGAGAACCTGGAGCATCATTCCTCAGGAGCTAACCATCTTGGTTTTTGAGTCAAGAGTCCTTCAGTGGGATCTGGGGTTCATACGCCACCGTCCTGGTTTCTCTACACGTGTTCTAAGGATGGAACTGGGGACCTCACACTTGCGTGACAAGCATTTTATAGGCTGAGCCATCTCAGTCGCTGGCCCCCTCATCCTCAGCACAGGCACAGGGTGGCCACAAGACCTTCCTTGTCGTTCCTTGCAACTTTTGGGCAGTGTCTATGGATGGCCACATAGACACTCCTCCTTGAGTCTGTGGAATCTCACTGTGGCACTGACCCCTGCCCTCTGCTTACTTTTGATGCTGCTTATGGATTTAGCTCTTCGAGAGACCACACAGCAGGACTCAATCCGTGAGCATGTGGAGCCTACCTGTGGAGGTACCACAGCTGTCCTCCAGGGAAGGACCTTGGCATTTGACTGTCTTGGTGTTGAAGCCCTTTTGTTCTAGCTAGCTAGCTAGCTGTCTGTGCCCCGGACACCCTACACACAGGATCTCTGCACCCTCACCCCCAGGCCTGTGGTGCGGTAAGGACTCATCTGGGTGGTTGCCACACTGACGCGGCACTGAGTCAGAGAGCGGAGATGGCTTTCCGAGATAGTACGTTGGGTTGATGTGGAGATGCAGTCTCAGGACTTGGCGCTATGGCGCCTGCCTGCCTCCTTCCGGACTGCTTGACACTGGTTAATTTGTGCTTGGAGCGTGTCGGAGACTCTCCAGGGCTCCTGTTGGCACTCCCTGGCCTTTTATGGATGGAAGGTTCTTATTAGCACTCGGGAAGTCGGAGTTTCCCTTCCGGATGGGTTAATGCATATTTGGAAAGAAGAGTGTGGAAAGGAAGCACGGGAGTGTCCACAGCCCAGCAGTACTTTGGGCTACAGAACAATGACCACTTACAGCCAGTAGGAGGGACCCTCTGCATGGGTGCATTAGGAAATATCTGGGAAGAGACCTCTACAGTGCAGATCGGAGACTGGGCCTGCTCACAGCTCATTAGCCCCGTGGCCAGGCGCCAGAGGTTGGTGGAAAAGAACAGGTGACTCCTCTCAGGAACATCATTAAAGCCCCGTGGTTTGCGCTTGGCATTCAGGGACCATTGCCAAATACTTGCCCTTGGAATAATGTTTCCAGGTCTTCCTATTTGGAGGACGAGGGAAGCAAGGTGAAGGCCTGAAAGGAACGGCAAGCAAGAACAAAACCCAGGTGCCCTGCCAAGAACGAGGCTGATGGTAAGAACGTCACACGTAAGGACAGAGGCGTCCTGTCTGTGTGAAGCAAATAATCAGAGCCATGGTCAAGGTCATATCAGCATCCTCTGCTCACATCTGGACAACTGTGGACTCACATGCATGCCAGAGGATCTTACCAGCCTGGAGACAACCACACCAGGATGGCCAGGTTGGGTCCCGCACCCCAAAAGTCACAGCCATCCCAGGTGAGGAACACAGTTTTAGCTACTAGATTCACAGGACTTTCCATCCGCCCACCCCCTTCAGCAGGGCAGCCAGGCTTCAGGTTTGAGCTGTGGAGAGCCAGGGGATCTCTGACTCACTCGCCTCCTCTCCAGCTGCGACAGAGTTCTGGGAATGTGGGGCCCATTTTGAGTGATGGGACATTCCTGAGCTGGGGCTCGCAGCAGTCATAAGTCAACCGTCAACCGCCCACTTCCTCTCCTGGTCATGCTGCTTCGTCTTAGGAGCAAGGCTAACCCAAAGCTCTTGAACCTCATACGCCTTAGGGAAGGGAGGCGGGCGAGCGGCGTGGGGCAGGCACCCAGCAGAGTGCATCGTCCAGCCACAGAGAGGGCAGAGGACAGGGACAGCAGCTGTCCCCTCTGCTTCCCACAAACAGGAAAGATGTCTCTCAGCTCAGGCATGTGATGTTCGAGACTTGCTTGTTTCATAACACGTGTTCACAGGGGATCCAGAAACACATCTCTTCTGGGGGTAGACATTGCTGGTTTTGAACATTTGAAGTCACAGACAGATGACTCTGTCAACCTTTGACCTGTGGGTAAACATTCGTGCATCTGAATCCCAGAAAAACGTTATTTATTAACAGAACTCTGAATAGACACGCATGGCAAGCTCGCAGGGGGCAGCCTGAGGCAGTGGACGATACAGAGGACAGTGCAAGGGGCACTGGCCTCACCAGGGACTGCCGTCATGGGGAAGGCTGGCGCCCACAGTGTGCTGAGGTGGACTGTGGAGGGAAGGACGGTGCTCAGGGAGCTGACGGCCAGGCACGAGGGAGGACAAGACCCAGGAGAGATGTCTGCGCTGGGTGGGACCCAGTCTGCTCAGATGACCCGCTTTCAAAGAACAGTGAGACCTAGGGGGAAGCAGAGCATGGGTGCAGAAGGCCAAGATGGGGGCTGGAGATTTGGGCACACAAGTCATAGCCCATGGCTAGATTGGCAGGGGCTCCTAGAGGTGTTACAGTCCTGAGTAGAGAGTAGCGTCACCAAAGTGCCACAGCCAGGTCACCCTGATGGCACCCTGATGGCAGCCCTTAAAAGGGCTGGTGGAGGGGAGCTGTCAGGAGATCCCATCACTGCTAGACCAGAGTGCCAAGGTGTGGAACTCCCCTGCCCAGCTCCCCGCTGGAGAGCCCCTGGTGACTAACAGTTTGCTGAATTCTCGCCCAAGCTGCCTTGTGTACCCTGAGAGCCTCGGCCCTAAGTGGCAGGCTGCTACTGTAGCATCTTCCAGGGGGAGAGTCTCGAGTCCGAGGCGTGGAGACAAGAGGTCACCACCCACAGTGAGGCAGCGCCTGAGCAGCAGGGCTAGGACTCAGACCTGTCTGCTGCTGCCACACCCACTCAGGAGAGGAGAGGGGCTCTAATCATGTCCAGCTAGGAGCCTCTGAGGACAGACAGCTGACAGGGCAAGCAGATGAGGAAGGAGCAGTGTAACTGGGGTGGGTGGGCCAGATGAAATTTTAACACTGGCGCAGATGGTGACAACTCGTGGCCAGAGTGACCAGCCCAAGGTTCGTGTGAGTTCTGCCTTGGTAGAAGGTGAAGAAGAGGTTTATAGAGATCATAGGCATACTTGTGAGGCCTCAGGCATCCTCGCGATGACCTGTGACGTGTCCCTCCATCAGCTTCAGTGTGTGAGAAACAGATATGACCTGTGACGTGTCCCTCCATCATCTTCAGTGTGTGAGTGAGAAACAGATATGACCTGTGATGTGTCCCTCCATCAGCTTCAGTGTGTGAGTGAGAAACAGATATGACCTGTGACGTGTCCCTCCATCATCTTCAGTGAGTGAGAAACAGATATGACCTGTGACGTGTCCCTCCATCATCTTCAGTGTGTGAGTGAGAAACAGATATGACCTGTGATGTGTCCCTCCATCAGCTTCAGTGTGTGAGTGAGAAACAGATATGACCTGTGACGTGTCCCTCCATCATCTTCAGTGTGTGAGAAACAGATATGACCTGTGACGTGTCCCTCCATCATCTTCAGTGTGTGAGAAACAGATATGACCTGTGACGTGTCCCTCCATCATCTTCAGTGAGTGAGAAACAGATATGACCTGTGACGTGTCCCTCCATCATCTTCAGTGTGTGAGAAACAGATATGACCTGTGACGTGTCCCTCCATCATCTTCAGTGAGTGAGAAACAGATATGACCTGTGACGTGTCCCTCCATCATCTTCAGTGTGTGAGAAACAGATATGACCTGTGACGTGTCCCTCCATCAGCTTCAGTGCGTAGGTGAGAAACCAGTACTCAAAAGTCACAAGTTCCCCTTGAGCCTGGGAGACGGGTCAGCGGGTAAAAGTGTTTGCCACCAAGCCCGATGACCTGACTCCCGTCACCAGGACCCACATGGCCGCAGAGAGCCGACTCCCACAGCTGTCCTCTGACCGCCACACACGCACCACGACACATGTGCAACTTCCCCCAAACAAACGTAATTTAAAATTTTGTTTAAACCAAAGAAAGGTTAAACTGTTATCCAAAGTTACAGCCCAAGGACTCGGGGACTCTGGCTGAAGCGTCGCCCACCGGTGTATCTGGGTAGATTAACACAAGAAGACACCCACTCACAGAATAAAAGAACTTTCCACCATAAGGAATTCAGCTGGGGTTTGAGTCAGCCCCGCAGAGAGGCCCAATCCACAGCAGGACATGACCTGTGGTGCTGCAGTCTGAATGTCCCTCCAGATGCACTTTGATGTGTAATTGGCATGTAACAGTATTAAGAGATGGGGTTTTTAGGAAATTATTAGGTCACCGTCCCCTAGATATTCACAGCAAGCCGACTGCATCCTTTCCCACCCGCCCCTCTTCAGACAGGCAGACCCCAGCTCACTCACCTGGCTCCTCGTGGTACTTGGTTCAACACTGTCCTCCCAAAGCGAGTCTGCTACATTCCTCCGCCCCTCTCCCAACATACGTGCAAACGCTCCTCTAAGCACTCCTTGACTCAACCTTCCCTCTTTACCTCCAGCCTTACTCAGAGTTCCTCCCGTCCCTCTCAGGTCTCATCATGATCGACACCCCACCTCCCTCCCCGAGTTTCTCCACATCCTCACTCCATCGGGCCATTTCATCCACACCACCCCCTGCTAAACAAAGTCTGGTTCCTCTCAAATGCCACAGGCAGTGAAGCAAGAAGGACCCGGGAAGGCACAAGTACAAGCTTGCTTTTCTAATTTTCAAATTATTATCCAATTATCGTTCAGATGATTTCCTTGGGAGACATTCCCAAGATTGGAATTCAGGGGTGAGGAAGGTGGGTTATCTCGGTGACTTACCGCTCCCATACATGTGAAGACAAGCACCTACACACCCCCCTTCCTATTCTTCTCCAACATAAATATCTTAAGAGTGTGTCGGAAGAATTTCAGTTAGTGCTTTACCTCTTGTTCCCTTTATTTTTTCATTAAAAGAGTTCAATTAATTTCAAAGCACCATCTATGAAAGTTTCCTATCCCCATACGTTTGTTTGCTACTTTATTTCCATTTTGTATATATGTTTCCCAGGCTACAGATACTTTTTTACTAATTGGCAGGCATTTCACCAATCTTATAGCGTGGAAATTTTCCCTCAAAAGACTAAGAAGGAGGAGGCTCGGCTTATGCCCTTCCTCATGCTCCAAGTGAATCTCAAATAAAAACAAAAGTGAATTGAGAAGGGATTGTCACCTGTGTTCATCTTCATTAGAATAATAAGCCACTTTTTCTTTTCAATAAAGACAAAAAAAATGGTACAGAAAGGGCTTTGGGTATGGAGAGAGAAAAATTCCCCTTTTATTGAATATTGTGTTTTTAATGAGAAATATACCCAGAGGCTGCCGGAGGAAGTGAGTCACTGGGGGTGGTCCTTGAGTGTTCTAGAAAATCCTGGCAGAAGTGAGTCACAGGGGGTGATCCTTGAGTGTTCTGAGCCTGGGTTCATTCCTTGTCCTCTCTCTGCTTTCCTCCAAGACAGGACGGGAGGAAGAAAGTCCCAGCCACACCCCCCGGTTTCCATGAGCATCACACCCCCACTCTGCACACATGAGCTAATAGGCCCTTCCTTAGTCAGGCTTGGTGATAGCAGCGGGACCAGTAGTAACTGATGCAATGACTTTCAGCAGGCTTTGGCAAACTGTGCATTTTCCTGAAATTTTCACTTATGGAAAAATGAAGTGATTAATATACTCTACCTCTTGAGTCTTGATCCCTCTACCTAACCTCCCCTCCCCTTTTCCCTCCTCTTCTCTCCCCTCCCTCTGACCCTCAAAGACTGTCAAAGCCACAGTAATTTGTCGGAAAGACTCATCTAATTCCCTGTGAGCCCCTTTTAGAGACTTCGGAGCTTGGGCCTTGACTCCTCATTGTAAACCATCATCTTCGAGTAAAACTGTCTCAAGCCAGATATGTATTCACAGCTGCAGCACCTCACCCAAACCTGGAGAAGTCTGTCTGAAAGGTACCTTTTTTTTTTTTTTTTTTTTTGGAGACAGAGTCTCTCTCCCTCTCCCTCCCTTTTTCTCTCCTCCTCCTTCCCTCTCTCCTTCCCTTTCTTTCTCTCCGTCACGTTCTCCCTTTCTCTCTCTCTCTCTCTCTCTCTCTCTTTCTCTCTCTCTTTCTCCTCTTCTCTCCCTCCCCCGCCCCACTGTCCTGGAACTCTCTATGTGGACCAGGCTGTCTTTGAACTCACTGAGATCCACCTGTGATGTAGGAGGGTTATACCTCATCACTACACACCTGCCTCTGTCTCCCAAGATTAAAAGCTGGGATTAAAGGCGTGCGCCGCCCCACCCAGGTTGGAAGTGCTCTTTAATTCTTATCAAACTCTCTCCATTCTCCAAGGTTCTATATTCTTGGCCCTTCTTTACTACAAACACACACACACACATACACACACGCACGCACGCACACATGTGCGCACACACACACGCACGCACGCACGCACGCACACACATGCATGCGCGCGTGCGCGCACACACACACACACACACACAGCCTGCTTTCCCCTGGCCTCTGCTCAGGAAAGTCTCCTTCTCATCCTTGTGTCCCGGGGCCTCCATGCATGCTTCCATTGACCCCGTACGGCTCTCATCCCCTCACCATTCATTTGTTTTGTCTGCTTTTACATCGAGGTATCTCTTGACTCTTGACCAAGGGTGCAGTAATTACGAGTACATAGGCCATGGCAGCTAAATATAGGACAGGTCAGACACAGGATATTTCATGTGTCATCTGGGCGCTTGTCACCTTTCCTCTCTATAGGTCCTTTGGATTAATTTGTGTCTTTGTTTTCTTCCCATCCCTCCAAGGAACCTGAGATCCATGGAGGTGGGTCAGTGCCCATGACTCTGCAGTGGTGACTGCCTCAACGGTGATAAGAGCCCACCATGGATATAATCTACAAAACCGAGATAAGCTTCTGCACTGGAGGGGCGAGAAGACCGTGCTGAAGGGTAGTGCACTCTGGGAAGAGGCCATGGGCTCCAATCCTTTACTTCCAAGGGTGCAGTAATAACGAGTACATAGGCCATGGCAGCTAAATATAGAGAAACATGTTTGGCCAGGCCTGGCGCCTCCATCTCTCCTTCTGACACCTTCTAACCAAAGCTGCCCGTAGCTCTGGAGACAAACATTCTCTAATCATTTTCTCAGTGCTTCTTTTGCAACCATATAAGTCTCACCTTTCACACAGCAGGTAGGAAAGTATCCAAACAGTATAAATACAGTTGCACCAAAGTGCAGCTCATAGCTCGTGAGCTCTGCTCATAACATATGCACCGTCATCCCCAGAGCAGAGCCCACCTCAGCTGCCTGGTCCTCACCACCTGGCCATCTGGCTGTTGTTAGGATCCTGCGATCATTTACCACAGTTAGTGGAAAAGTTTGCAGACCCAGGCACTGGCTTACAGGACCTGGGGAGCGAGGTCCCTGATGTGGAATTTCCCCTGTGTATGCTGTGAATACGTTTTATTACCATTGGTTAATAAAAAAAAGCTGCTTTGGCCTATGGCAGGGCAGAAT
Organism: Myodes glareolus; assembly: GCF_982192425.1. Lineage (NCBI taxonomy): Eukaryota > Metazoa > Chordata > Mammalia > Rodentia > Cricetidae > Myodes > Myodes glareolus. The sequence goes on from NC_142031.1 coordinate 6,080,360, forward strand.
ATAGCCAGGTGGGAAATCCAAGCAGAGATAGAGGAGGAAAGAAGGCGGAGTCAGAGAGATGCCATGGAGCTGCCAAAGGAGAAAGATGTCAGAACTTTACTGGTAAACCACAAGCCTCATAGTAAAATATAAAATAATAGAAACGGGTTCATTTAAGATACAAGAGCTAGCTAGGAATACACCTGGATCATTGGCTGAACAGTGTTGTAATTAATATAGTTTCTGTATGATTATTCTGGTCTGGCAGGCCGGGGAAACAGAAGTATAATCTCTGTTTACAGCTTGTTTTCTGTTAGGTGTCCAGTTAGGAGTGAAAGGACACAGAAGACCCCATTAGTATCTTCAAGGGGCACAGGATACTGATAGTTCCTGGCCTCCTGCCTGGAAAGACTGACACCAGAGATACAGATTGTCAAGACAGACACCGGAGGAAGCCACCCCACAGGGACACTGAAGAAGGCCACTAAAGAGACTCAGAGACCCAGAGTTGGCGAGAACTCAGAGAACCACTGGGTCAGGCAGCTCAGAGGCCCTGGGGAACTTTGAGGTTGACTCTGCCGCAAACACCCTGCCTGGTCCTCAGTGGAACACAGCCGGGGATTTAGGGATGGGAGATATGACATCTAAAATGACATGCTTACAGTCACCCTCTGGACCTATAGGGGACTGGTTCCAGGATTTTAGATACCCACAGACAAAATCTGAAGATATCTCGTTCTCCTGTATAAAGCATTTGCACATATAACCCGCCCGTAGACCCTGGATACTTCAAATCTGTAAAGCATTTCTGCCCCATGAAATATGAAGGTTGTATATATAGCAATCCACTTCTGATTAGGGGATAATGACACAGAAAGGAAGTCTGTAATCTTCAAAATAGACATATTTTTAACTTGAATTTTTAAAAACTATTTTATGTGTATGAGTGTTAACCTGCATGTATACCTGTGCACCACGTGTGCAGCACCCACAGAAACCAGATGAGGGCGTTGGATCCCCTGGAACTGGAGTTATAGTTGTGAGCCTCCCATGTGGGTGCTGGAATTGAACACGGGTCCTCTGGAACCAGTCAGTGCTCTTAACCACTGAGTCATCTCTCCAGCCCCATCCTAGATGCAATTTTTAAAGAGATGTATTTATTTACTTATGCATATGAGTGTTTGCCTGCTTGTGTGTGTGTGTGAGGCATGTGTGTGCAGTGAGAAAGGAGACCAGAAGAGGGCAGCAGATACCCTGAAGCTGCAATCACAGATGCTGATACCTGCCTTGTGGGCAGTGGGAACTGAACCTCCGTCCTCCGAAGAGCAGCCAGTGTCTTAACTATGGAGCCATCTCTCTAGCTCCAGACTTTTTTTTCTTTCTGAACAGTTCAATCCTATGATTGGTTTAATCCATAGATGAGAACTCAGGGAGATAATCATAAAGAAAGCATGTCAAAATATTCTCCAAGAAAAGCCTGGAGAAGGGCTTGAGGATGCTCTAGGTTAATGGTCTTGCAAGGCTGCTAAGTAGGGAATGATATAAATGTAAAAATCTCATCTAATCAAAAGGAAGCTTCCTGGAAGGTGCCAGGAACCCAGGAGGAACAGCGGTGTGAAAGTGCCAAGCTCTGGAATCCAATCCCAGCACTTACCAGAAAGCTTTCTTCTCTCTCTGAGTCACTCCTTCAGGTTTCCATAGATTAGAAGGCTCCTTGCCAAGCTGTTTCAAATATGACCAAGGTTGTGAGAGCAGAAGATACCACTTCATGTAACTGTATGGTTTTCTATGGCTTCAGCCTCGCTTGCTTAGTGTGAGAGCCAAAGTTACATTATAAGTTCTAATAACTATGCCATAAAAAGCTGTGAAACAAAGAGGCCTCTGAACTGCCAGCCCCTTGCCCAAGGACAGTCAGTTCCTGGAATGCTGGAGCTATTGTTTATGGGAGATAACAAACCACATGACTTCACTCCCCTAAACAAGCATGTTTGACCCATCTGCACTGGATGTGCTTAATCACACATGGGCAGGAGGTTCACAGGCTGGAAATAAGTCAGGATTACGTTTGCCCCAATTGGATGTAGGCTGGAGGTACATCAGGATGTATGCTCACCCCTGATTGGATGTAGGCTGGAGGTACATCGGGATGTATGCTTGCCCCTGATTGGACCTGATGTGAAATACTTAAGAGGTATAAGCCCTAATTCGGGTTCATCTTCCGTTAACCTAGAGATGGACCTGGCCAGAGCCCATCCACCCAGCCAGTACTTAATTAAAACTTGCTACAAATTTGGCCTTAAACTGTAGTAGTGGCCTAATTCTCGATCAGTAGAATTAATATTTTCTGGAGGCCTCCAGAGAGATTCAGAGTGCTCACCCAAATTCTAAAACTGGACCTTCATTCTGTAACTCTGGGTCTGAGAGGCCACTTCAGGAGGCACATGCCTGGATGTTGACAGAGATTTCTGCCCACCCGGTTCCAAGGCCATTCGGTCCCAAAGAAACACATGGAGGCTTACATTAATTATAAACTGGGTGGCCTATTAGCTCAGGCTTTCTTATTAACTAATTCTTACATCTTACATTAACCCATTATTCTCGTCTGTGTCAGCCACATGGCCTGGTACCTTTTATCAGTGAGGCATTCTCAGCTTGATTCCTCTGTGTCTGGGTGACAACTGCAGACTGAGTCTTTCTTCTTCCCAGAATTCTCCTGTTCTGGTCACCCCACCTACACTTCCTGCCTGGTTACTGGCCAATCAGCATTTTATTAAACCAGTACAACTGACAAACCTTACAGGGTACAAGACCATTGTCCCACAGCACCTGAAGATGTTCCAAAGCTCCAAGGCTGCCTTCAGTTCATAGTCATCAGAGTGAATCGCCATGCTGAGAAACACAGCAGGGATCTATGGGGGCCTCCTGGTGAGTCATAGTCTGGTTCTGCTCTGTGGGATCCCTAGCTGGGATGTGGAGGAGGTTTGAAGGGACCCCAGTTTTCTCTCACCCAGGGCATACCGTGAGATGTTGCCCACCCATCTGATGGTTGGAAAGTTTTGTCTCTCTGTGTTTTCTGGTGCATCCATAAGTTTTGTTGCAAAGCTGAGACAGAAATGGGTTGGATATATTGAACCTGGGTCCTCTAGAAGAGCAGCCAGTTCTCTTAACTGCTGAGCCATCTCTCCAGCCCCATCCTAGATGCAATTTTTAAAGAGATGTATTTATTTGCTGTGTCTGCTGCCATCAGCAGTCAGTCACCACCACTGCATTTATGATTGGGGCTCAGAATTTATCTCTTGGCTCTCTGGTCCCTAGATTGGGTTAGTAGGAGTTCAGATGTCTTTTTTGGTGTAGATAACATTAAAGTTTTATTCTGTTCTTCTTTACAGGAAAGCTGGCTCTAAAATTGGATGGTGGCTCTCCCTTTGATAGACCCAGGCATGTTTAAGTTTCCTCTGTGTCCCGTGTCAGTTTGATTTGCCTGGCTCAGGGACAGGAACAGGGACAGGAAAGCAAAGCGTAACAGACAAGACAATTAGACTTGGTTTATGCGAGCCTTCTGGACATTGGGATTTATAAATCTGTTTTGTTGGACATGGTTAAAAATCTGTAAAAATCTATGAAAAGAGTTAACTTACAACTAATAACACTAGGAGTTGATAATTAAAAATGTACGCATGGGTAATTTTCAAGGAACCATGGGCATGATTCATTTTGGGTCTCGGCCGTCTTTCGGCAGCTATGTGGGTTGTCGCCATCTTTGCTAGGGTTGGAGGAGGTAAATGTCATGTGACTTCACTATCTTTCGGCAGTCACAAATCTTTGCTAAGATTAAATAAGATGGATATCATGGGATTTCATCACCATCTTGATTTAAAAAGTGACCATGTGGAGTGGACCTGCCAAAGAGGCAGCCACAGGTCTCCAAGATATCTTGGATTAGGATGGATTTTTATGTGATAATTCCTGTCCTGTCCTGAAAACAAAGTTTATGAAAGACAGGATTTAAAACCAATGCTTGTTTGGGGCTCAGAGGCTAAGAGCACATACTGCTATTCCAGAGGTCCTGAGATTAATTGCTAGGACCCACAATGGGTGGCTCACAACCACCTGCAGTTCCAACTCTGGGGAATTGCCATGCCTCTGACCACAAGGGTACCTGTATACGTGTACACATGCTCCTGCACATCATCAAGAATAATAATAAAAATAAGTCTTAAAAAAGATGTTTGTTCAATAAGGCATTAAAGCTGTACCTCCATGCTTGTATATGCAAGAATGAACCTTGCTCTGCAGCTGAACTTTGTAACTTAAGAGTCACCCAGGTGACAATGGTTTTAAAGACACGAAGGGATCATGGGGAACAGCTGAGGTTTGCAAATGTGTGGCAGGGCTAGAGTTCTGAAGAGGGCCCAGTCGCAATGTGGACCTTAGCAGTTTTGGAAATGCCGGTGCCATGTGACGGTCACCAGAAACACCAGCCACAATGAAATGGAGCAGCTCAGATCTAGAAGGCAGCTGTGGATATGCTGCAGGGGGTGGGGCCAAAGAGGTGATCCAAGCCTCTCAAGAGAACCAGAAGGTGTGAATGATCCCAGATACTGAGTTTTGGATTGTTTGTGTTATTGGGATGCAGTTTTGTCCTGTGCAGATTATGGTTGTGACATTTTTCTCCCTCTTGAAGTAAAAAAAAAGCAAACTATTTTTGATATTACAGGAGCATACAATAGAGAAATTTTATATATTTTAAGAGAAAATTTTAAAGTTTTAGAGAAAATTTAAAAACTGGGTAATTTTAAGGAACAACTTTAAAAAATATTTAAATTTATAAGCCTACGGAAAAATTTAAGTTTATAAAATGTTTTATATTATTAATACATGTTTAGATTCAGGGACCTTTTTCCAAATAAAAGGGGGGATATACAAAAGAGTAGATTACTGAATCTGCTTATGAAAAACAACCACTGAACGACCTCTGGAGCGGGGAGACTCTCACTCAAGTCTCGGATTGACACGGCCCCCAGGAACTCACGAGAGACGTCCTTGCTGCAATCACATGAGGTTTATTGACAGGACAGGAAACAGTCACTGGGGCTGAAACTCATTTCCCACGCAGGGGTAGAGAGTCCGACCCTGAGTAGCCGGGAGAAGGGGTATTTAAGGGAAGAAACCATCCAAAGGGGGTAGGGAGGGCGTCATTGGAAAATTCCGAAAATACCAGTGATCATTGAAAAATTCCGAAAATACCAGTGATAATCACAAGGGGGAAAATCTTGTTTCTTAAGATTATAACCTAACTTTATCTTCAGCTAGTTCCTGAAACAGAGTCACTGAACCGGTTAATCTAGATTTTTGATTCTTCTCTCCCTGCTTAGATTTTTGGCTCTATTTTTTCTGCTAGAGGGGTCTGGATTTATCCAGGTCTTTCACTATTAGTCTCAAATATTTTACATTGGTATGAATTTTTATATATAGACACAAATTTAAGTTTATTTTTGTTATTATATATATGTATGTATGTATTTCTACACTTATTTAAGATATTGTACCTAGGTAGCTCATTTAAAAATGTAATATATAATTAAGAAATACATATTAGTAGTTAGTCATCTATAATAATCAAACTTGTAGTCATGTTAAGTATTTTTTGAGGTTAGGCCTAGATTTGTTTAGCTCAGATATACTTAATAGATAATAATACTCAAACTTGCTAGAGATCTGATGAATATGGCATTTAAAACATTTAATGGAAAAAGCTTATTACGATAAACAGAGACTCCCAGATCCTATCAGTGACTCCAAGGTCTCCAAAGAAGTTGGCAGGGAACCACAATGTCTCTGCCTGGATTGTGATAATGCTAACCATTTGGCAAGACTGCCCCAATGCCACACCTGCTGCCAGGACCCTGCCCAAGCTGTGGACAAGCAGGACACCAAAGAATTGATAGCCCCCTTTGCCTAGACAAAGTGAGATCAATCTCCCCCTTGTTCCTCCTCCATAGGAATGCCTCTCACCTTCTGGGCCTGGCAGCTGAAGATTGACACTGTCCTGGTACCTCTTTCCCCAACATCGTGGAGACCAGAGGATCCTGGGAAGACTATGGGGTCACAGATGAGAGCCTTGCTCCACCTTAACTAAAGGTCAGAGAGGTTGAGCCTATTTTCACTCTTTCAAAGTTGTTGACAACAGGTGTGGCTACAAACGAGACGTCCTGACCTAGGGTGTAGTTACTTGGTCTTTTGGACTTTAAGATGGCCCATAGAGGTGGATCCACTCCACCCTGACCAAAGGTCAGAGAATTCAAGCCTATTCCTGCTCCTTCATTTTAAAATAGGAGGTTTGACAAAGGGAGTAGCTGCCTACAGGATACTTGGTCTAAGGTGTACTCGCTGCATATCCTGCCCAAACATCAGAATGCTTAACTCAGGAAATAGTTGCTTGATGTCTCAAGTATTGAAGCAAGTAACTGTTCTGGTTGTCCTTTGTGCCCTGTCTGCCTTCTTCCTCCTTTATGTGTTAGGGTATATACACATATACAAAATAAACACGGGCAGGTTCAGTACTCAGTATTCACCGAGTTGCCCTCCTGGTACTATCCCAAGTCTCTGTATTTCTTTTGTATCTCTGTCTATTCTGTCTAACATTTCTAATCCACACCCCACTACCCTGGAGCATATGAACCCATCATGACTGGACCGTGACAAATGACCATTTAGGTAATGGGCTAGTCTCTGTCATCTTAATTGATACATAGGCCATTTGAATTATGCTTCATGCTATAATTTATCCTTCTCAGAGCGTTAATGGTATTGACGAGTAGGCTAACTATAGCTTTGCCAGCTTAGAAGCAGCAGGTAACCAGGTTCTTCCCTATGGCTGCTGCCACCTTGTTAACTTATTTTATGTGTAAAAATCAAGCCTTGCTTTTGCTAGAGCTACTCAGTCTCCTGTAGAGAAAAGGCAGATGGGTTTGCCTTACCAACAGGCTTCATATTAAAAGATAAACAGGTTTCAGATGTAACTTTCCACTAAAGGAACATGCTTTGCAATGACTGTTCTCAGTAGTGACTGCTTGTGTCTCCAGTAAATCATTTGATGGAAGAAAGAATGCTTAAGTCTCTGCAAGTTTTGAGGGTCTAAGAAAATGTTCTAAGGTCTGAGGATATAAGAGTTTATGTAAGTTCTGAGGGTCTAAGATATATAAAAGTCTGAGGATATGAAAGCTAAAATAAGTTCTGGGGGACTCAGAAAATGATTTAAGATTTAAATGCAAGTTATAAAGGTATAAGAAATGATTTAAAATATATGAAAATGAAAAATGTTCCAGATTTCTTTCTCCTTCTTCACTGTTGCTACACTAAGATTTCAAAAGTTCCAAGTTTTAATATTGGTCAGTGGAGTTCTGAGGCTGGCAGAACACTGACCTCTTACTGTTCAGTCACAAGCTCAAGATTGCAGAGTTCTTTTGATTGTCTTCTAAGTGTAGACTTAAACGTGCTTCTCGTCAGGCTAAAGTCTTCTCTGTCCAATCCATATCTAACTCTCTGGCAGAGGAAAAAATATTCATGCTTTTTAACCCAAATCTACAGCTTTTGCTAGGACTCAAAGGTGTGAACCTATTTCCAGCTGTTTTACAGACACCCATTACCTGTTTTTTTCTACAATGCAGATTTCAGTAAAGATTGGTAATGCTGCCATATCTAAAACTTCCTATCTCTTTGGAAACTGAAAAATTCATGTAAGCTTCAGAGAATTGAGGGAGCCATAAGTCTTGAATCCACTTCTCATAGGTCAAAAGGATTCCAGGTAAGTACAGCCTAATTTCTCCTGTCTGTCTATTCTTGAGGATGGGATTCCCCCCTTTCTTTCTCTCTCTCTCTCTCTCTCTCTCTCTCTCTCTCTCTCTCTCTCTCTCCCCCTCTCTCGCTCCTGGCCTTGGGGCTCCCTCCTCTCCCCCAACTACTAAGACCATGGCCTTAAAGTTCCAAATGTAAGATTTTTCTTTAACTTCCTAAATTTTAACTTTTCCCCTAGTTTATATCTGTCTCACCAGATTTTCACTTGGCTGACACATCACCTGCTGACTACAGTCTGCTCCGAATGACTGAGAGCCCTGGACTTGCTGAAAACTGATGTGAACCAGTGCAGCCTAAATGAATGCTCCATCTCTTCAGCTGGGTCAGCAATCCCGATGAATGCCCCATTGCCTGAATTCCCTTCTTGCCTTTGACTAGCATTCCAGCCTTCCTGGGCCCTGACAACAAAGTCCTAGTTTCAGTAGGAAGTAGTTACAGAAGGAGAGTAAGTTACCCCTTGTTCCCCAACAGACTGGAATGTTAGATCAAAAGCAAACTCCCTGGCTTAAACGACAAAATGGCTACCTATTGGCATACCAAGAAAAGTACCTGTTAAAACTGGATAGACCTAGATCTATCAACAGGTAGATTAATTAGGATGTAGGCTTGCCCCTGATTGGATCTGATAGGAAATACTTAAACTGTTGTAAACTCTAATTTGGAGCCATCTTCTGGAAACATAGAGGTGCAGGGCTGGAGGGAAAGTTTGTCTCCCTCAGCTGGCAAGGGGTAGGGAAGACTGCACTCTGACAGTGGCAGAAGGCCTGGGGGCTTTTCCTAAATTGTTTCTTTTTCTCAGTAGGCTCAAAATAGTCCTTTTGCAGCAACAAGCCCCGCTCCCAGTCCTTTTCCTTCCTATACTCACCACTTCCCTGTGAGTTCTGCCCTCCGTTAAAGTGACCCACAGACCTCCTCCCACACAAATCGAGTCAATTACATCTTCGAGTATTTACTTCTTTTTGACAGAGGTCTTCGGGCATGTGCAAATCAAAGTGGTGATAGCAAATGGAATATGATGTCATTTTCTCTTATTAATCTGTCTTTCGTCATTGTACCTTGATGTGCTCGTTAGCTTTCTGTCAACCTGGCACAAGCTACAGCCATCAAGTGTTGGGGACTGTGGACCTCCAGACCCTGAATTTCCTGCGACCCCCTACCTGCTGGAGTAGGCGGCTTGTTTTCCTATGTTTGCAGCTCCTCTGAGCACGAGACCCTCAGGAGTTCCTGATAGCAGAGGAGTGGTTTCTGGTGGGCTTGCAGCTGAGAGTTAGGGCGTGGCCATTAACCAAGGAGACCCTATATAAGCTGCACTGGACCACAATAAAGGGGACATTCTTGGCTCTCTCCCTCCCTCTCTCTCTCTCTCTCTCTCTCTCTCCCTCCCTCTCCCTCTCTCTCCCTCTCTCTCCCTCTCTCTCCCTCTCCCTCCCTCCCCCCTCACTCTCCCTCTCTCCATCCGTGTGCACGTGCATGAGTGTGCATGTTTTTCAATCTCCAGACCCTTGTCCGACTCATGATCCGTACAGTAGCGCAGTAGTGCATAGAGCAGGTGTTGCGCTGCAATAAGGAAGAGCAAACCTCAACTGAGAAAAGCCCTCCATCAAACTGACCCATAGTCAAGTTGGTGGGCCATTTTCTTGATTGACAATATGGGATGATCCAACCTACTGTGGGTGATTGCCGCCCCTAGGCAGGTGGTCCCGGGTTGTATAAGAAAGTAGACTGAGGAGCTGTGGAGAGATGGCTCAGTGGTTAAGAGTACTGTCTGCTGAGGACCCAGGTTCAAGTCCCAGCACCCACATGGCAGCTCACACCTGTCTGTAACCCCCATTCCAGGGGATCTGATTCCCTCACACAGACATACAAGCAGGTAAAACACTAATGAACATAAAACAAAAATAAAGGAAGCTGAGCAGGGCAGCAGTGGCATGTGCCTTTAATCCCTCTTGATCTCTCTGAGTTCAAGGCCAGCCTGGTCTACAGAGTGAGTTCCAGACCATTGAGGGCAATACAGAGAAACCCTGTCTCAAAAAAAAGCAAAATGAAAGCAGGCTGAATAAGCTGTGAGAAGCAAACCAGTAAAGTAAGCAGCGTTCCTCCATGGCCTCAGCATCAGCTCCTGCCTGCAGGTTCCTGTCTTGACCTCCTTCAGTGGGCAGGACGTGTAAGCCGAATAAACCCTTTCTTTCCCAGGTTGCTTATGGTCTACCAAACTAAGACCATACCCTAGCGGTAGCCTATAAGGGAATAAACATTTTTGTTCCCCATAGCATCCTCCAGTTAGAATAAGCACTGTACTGATTAAAATCTCATTCTCCTTAATCTCATCAGTGATAATCGTTTGTGTTGTGTGGGGAGGGGGATCATCACATGGTGGACCCATATGGATGTCTTTCTAGACCTGTTTGTAGTCTCTCCAACTCTGTGGGGACAGGCTCAACAGGAGCCAGCAACTCTGTGGGGATGGGCACAGTGTGAGCCCCCAGCTCTGTGGGGACAGGCACAGTGGGAGCCAGTGGCTATGTGGGGTGGTGCTGCTGGAGCTCCTTCTGCTCCTTCAGCCAATAGCCGCAGAGTTACCAGCCCATTGGGGCGTGGTCTCTCTCTTTAAAAAAAGCAGCGGCTGTCCTCCATTCTCTCTTTGGCTTCCGGCTCCACTTCCGGCTCGTAGACTCCTTTCCTGTTCGCACGGAGGAGTGTTGTCTGGGACGGTAATCTGTAAGTTTTTTCCCCTTTGAATAAATAACCATTCTATTAATCATAATTCCAAACTGGTGTGGGATTGTCTGTGACTTACGCCTTCAGGGTGGGAGCCAGCATCGTCACAACACACATAGGCATCCTCTCCCTTGGCTTCCCCATCCTCTGCTTGGCTGTGCTGGCTGAACACTGTGAGCGCTTCCTGAAACCATCCCAACAGTCAAGAATCAGATCCCTTCTTGGGACCAAGATGAGGAGTTGGGGAGGAGCACCAGGCAGCACGCTAGCCTGTATCTTCCTGGATGAAGGGCACAGCCAGTCCAGGCGGTGTCCCGGTCCTAAGGGAAGATGAGGGTGTCTTGGTTTCATTTCAGTTGCTAGAACAAAACACTCTGACAATATCAACTTAGAGAAGTTAGATCACAATGTTAGGTTACAGGTCATTATGGAAGGGAAGTCAGGGCGGGAGCTAGCCACACCCACAGTCAAGAGCAGAGAGGAACTGGACCAATGGCTCAGCAGTAAAGAGCATTCGCTGCTCTTGCAGAGAACCCAGGTTCCACTTCCAGCACCCACATGGCGGCTTACCATTCCTAACTCCATTTCCAGGGTAGCTGGTGCCTCCTTGTGACCCCTGAAGGTATGCAGGCACCCATGTGGTATGCACATATACATGCAGGCAAAATATTCATATATATAAAATAAATAAATCTAAAAAGCTTTTTTAAAAAAAAATCAAAGAGAAGTTCATGCATGTACACTTAGTACCTGCTTTGCCCTTTCCGCTCAGAGACAATTCAGGACCCAAACCCAGGGAATGGTGCTGCCCACGGTGGTAGCTCAGAACACAGCCAAGAGGGTCTCCCCAAACATGTCCACAGGCTGACCTGATCTAGACAATCCCTCATTTAGACTTTCTAGGAGATTCTAGATTGTGTCAAGTTGACAACTGAAGCTAAGCCTCACCAAGGGTGTGGAGCAGTTCAGAAATCGATGTTTATTTCCTCAGGGAATGTCTGTAGGTGCTACTGTGAGGGCCTGGGGCATCTGTGATGAGGCGGTGGATGTGGCCTTGCCCTCCATGAAGGTGGAACCAGCCCAGCAACCCACACATGCAGAGAACCGAGGCATGGAAACTAGAGAGTGAGCGAGGCCGTCTGAGAACCCGACCAGACGGTGGCATGGCCCACACCCACCCTCACTGGCTTTTCTTACAGCCTCTGTAAAGCAACCAAGCCGTTTATTGAGAGTCTGAGTCTCCAACCCTGGAGCAGACTCCCCAGGGGCCCATAGTCCAGGAAAATGGCAGTCAGCACTGACTTCCCACAAGGAGGCTTTCAGGCCTTGGGTGGTCAGATTCCAGAACATTAGAGGGCTTCTGGTGGGGACACATTCCCCATCCATACAAGGACACCTTAGCCATGTTCCTCTTCTTCCACACCCTCTTGTGGGTACATTTCCTCCCTGGAGTGGAACCCTCTCCTCCCCGTCAGAGGCTCCATTACACTGCAGCTGGCTGGCTGGCAGTCCGTGTTGTTAATAACTCTGATAAACCTCTCACCTAAATGGACAGTTCACTTCCGTGTCCCCCTTGAGAAGTGCTCCTTGGCTCATGGCTTCCCTCTTCAGGATGCTTCAAAGCCAGTCACATCATATCTGCCCAGGAAGAAAACCTTCCTCTACCTTTTTAGGCTCCGTGACTAAGGCTTACAAACGGGACACAGAATAGACACATGAACAAAAGAATAGGGATATAGATTTTATTTGGTATTAATATGAGAGGGTTAAGGAAGAAAAAAGCAAAAATCTCGTGATGGGGAGGGAAGACACACCAGAAAGAAAGGCAGACAGGAAATCACAGGAGGCAGGGAGAACCATCTGGGCAAAGGAGAGGACTCACAGCAATTAGGTGTTTGTAGACACCAGCTCTAATGTGCCGTGCTCCCCATAACCTGAGGAGAGCAAGGGCTTGTGGGAAAGGTAGCAGGAGGAGGTGCTTGAGGGGAGCAAGGGCTTGTGGGAAAGACAGCAGGAAGAGGTGCCTGAGGGGAGCAAGGGCTTGTGGGAAAGGCACCAGGAGGAGGTGCCCGAGGAGAGAAAGGGCTTGTGGGAAAGGCACCAGGAGGAGGTGCCTGAGGAAAGGGCTAGCAATGTCTGAGGACAGCATGGGCAGGCCTGGGGGCTCTGGCATCAGAGACTTCCAAAGGTGCAAGGATCCATGCTCTCAAGGCATCTGACGCCACAGGAAGCGATTGGGGAAGCTGGGCGTTCTGATCCACAAACAGAATCCTCCAAAGAGCAGAGAGTAGGCAGTGACTGTTGCCTAGGAAGCCAAGAGCCCCCCCCCCCCCCACAACTGACTCACCCACCCAGGCAAGGTCTTATTATGTAACCCAGACCGGCCTTGAACTCACTGTGCCCCTGCCCCAGCCTCCCGAGAGCTGGAGTACAGCATGTGCCACCTCTCTGGCTCCTAGGGATTTGTCTTGAGACAGTGTCCGTGTGTTGGCTAGTTTGATGTGACCATGACACAGGCTAAAGTCTTCGGTTGCTTTTGGTCGTGGTGCTTTTTTACAGCCTCAAGCTTGTGGCAATCCTCCTGCCTCAGCCTCCTACACGCTGGGATTTCAGTATGCTCCACCAGACCGGGAGAAGAACTGAGGTTTTAAAGGACAGAGTCCTCAAAAAGGAAAGAGCCTTCCCAATTGTGGGTAGATGTGGGACAAATGCCAGCAAAGCTCAGTCCCCAGGAGAAAAACCACGGCGAGGCTGAGATACAAAGTTCAGGACTGCCCGGAGCCATGGAGGCAGAGCAAGGGGAATTCCTGTCCTCTGTGGTTGGGCTCTTTGCCCTGGGATACCCGTGGGTAATCTTGGTAGCCTGTCATGTGCCCTGGGGAGTGAGACAGAGGACTGAACCGCAGAGCATGATGGGTGAAGGCTAGGACGGGACTCTGTGGGGCACAGGGTCCTTCCTCAGGCTCCTGCACCCCACACTCCTGACCTGAGGGACAATGCCATTAACTGTCGCTCTGACAAATGCAAATGGCAGGGCCAGGGGTTCAGGCCTCCAAGGAGAGGGATGTGGCATGCTGGTAGGAGTGGCTGATGCCCAAGCTCACCAGTGAGATGCTCAGGACAGGCACAAACCGGGCACATGTCTGACAGGGCCAGCTAGAAGATTACCTGTGGAGACTGCAGGCAGCAGCCTGGGCACTGTACTGTGAGGTGTTGTACTGTGAGGCGTTGGTGGCCCTGGCCTGTCCCTGTAACCAGACCCCCCAGAGAGGCCTGGGCTTTCTTTTTCTCTTTGAAACCTTATCTTTGAGGGCTAGTGCCATAGTTCAGCAGGCAGAGAGCTTACCTAGCTCGGGGTTAAGTTCCCAGCACCACGTAAACCAGGGGTGGTGCCGCACACATGTAATCCCAGCATTCAGGATTGCATGGTCATCCTCAACTAAGCAGGGAGTCTGAAGTCAGCCTGGCTGTTTGAGACTGTTTCAAATCAAACCACTCACCTTGTATTTTAAACTAATTATAGATCCGCAGGGAGTCCAGTGTCTGCTCCCCCCCCCCCCCCCCGGCCCTCCTGCCAACCCCAGTCACAAGTTCTCTCACTCTAGAGCAGTACCAGGACCCAGGACGGTCTAGATGCAGGGCGCAGAGCCCTGGCTGGGTTGCAGTCTTGCTTCAGATTCATGCATCCTCCTAGAGCATCCTCCTAGAAACGGCTTTATTCAGCATCTTTCTAATGAGCCTAAATGAGCCTTGAGGTTCGGCCCATTGTAGCTGTGCCTCTTGATGGTCCAGCGAGGATGAGATGGCTATTGCACAGAAGACTGGGGCATCAAAGCTGCCTCAGGAGTAGACTACAGATCTTGTAGCCAGATTGGGGGGCTTGATAGGGTTGGGACTATAGATAAAGAAGCCAAAAAATGACAGGCTGGACTTCATCTGGTCAGCAGGGCCAATGGGTGGTTCCCAAGGTCATGGGAGCCAATGGTTGCAGACCCAAGGCTGTGCTAGAAGTTTTGACATTGGGAATTGATGACAAATTGTTCGGAAATGTAAACAAGGCGGGGTGGCCAGGCAGGAGTGATGGGCAGAGGAAAGTGTGTGGGGGCAGAACTAGCTGGGCTGGAACTGGTAAGGTGGGGGGGATAGGAGAAAGGGAGGGGTGGGGAGGAGGAAGAGTAAATAGGAGGTGAAGGAGGAAGATACAAATCATAAGAGGAAAATGGCTCATAAGAGGAAAACAGCCTGGGCCCCTCACTGCAGATGGTCCTGTTGGATTCTGAAGAAGGAGGAGGAGAGAAGAAAGGAAGGAAAGGAAGGAAGGAAGAAAGGTGGGGGAGGAGTGGAGCACCCACAGCAGTGCTCTTGGTTAAAGGCACTTGCCAACACGTCTGATGACTTGGGTTTGATTCCCTGAACCTGCACAAAGGTGGAGAGAACCAGCTCCCAGAAGTTGTCCTCTGGCATCCACATATGCACCATGACACACATGTACCACCATGGCATGTGCGCGTGCACGCGCAAACACACACACACACACACACACACTCACATGCACAAGATCACATGACAAATAAATATAAATGTAAAAAGAATTTTAAAGACTCTAGTGTGAGCTGGGAGTGATGGTGCACGTCTTTAATCTCAGTACTTGGAGGCAGAGGCAGGCGGATCTCTGAGTTCAAGATCCCTGGACAGCCAGGGCTACACAGAGAAACCCTGTCTTGTACAGAAGAAGGAAAAGAAAGGGAGGGAGGGAGTCAGGCCGACTCTAGTGAGGGAGACAAACAACAGAAAGAAATGTAACCGTCTCTATGATCCAGGTTGCCTGGGGGCTCAGGGAAGACCCTCTTAAAGCAGAGGAGAAGACCCAGGCAGTGTAAGCAAAGGTTCTGAAGCAGGGAGAAGGGCCAAACGTTCAGACAGCCAGGATCGCAGGGGGAGACACTGGGAGAAGCTGGAAGCCAGATGGTGTGTGTCAGGTTTGGTGTCATTCTTGGGGATGTCACCTGAAAGCATTGTGTAGGTGGGAGATTGTGGGTAGGAGGGAGAAGTAATGGCTGAGAAACACAGCAGGCCACAGGGTGGGGGGCACAGGCCACGGGGAACGGGTCTGGTTGAGTTGGGGGTGGAAGTCTTTAGTCCCTTGTGTGATACCATTATCACTGTGCAAAGATCTGGGATAACCAACTTTTCTCCTATTTACTTATTCATTGTGTGCAGAAGTGAGAGACAATGGCCATCAGCACTTTCCTTCCTCCGTGTGTGTTCTGGGGATCGAATTCCAGCCGACAGGGTTGACAGTGGGCACCTGAACCTGCTGAGACATCTCGCTGGCCTAGAGAGCCAACTTCTAAAGGAAAAGAATTATTTTGGTTCATGAATCTAGAAGTTTCAGCCCGTGATCAGAGCCACACATCACAGTGGGGAAGCCACGCATCATGGTGGGGAGGCCATGCATCATGATGGTCAGGGTCACACATCACGGTGGGGAGCATGTGGAAGAGTTGTCCCACGAAGGAGATTTGGAGAGGTGGCTCAGTGGTTAAGAGCAACTGTTGCTCTCATGGAGGACCCGAGTTCAGTTCCTAGCACCCACATGGTGGCTCATAGTCATTGAGAACTCTAGTTTCAGGGGATCAGATGCCCTCTTAGGACCTCCAAGGACATCAGGCACACACGTGATACACAGGTGGCATATGTGTAGACAAAATACGCACATAAAATAACACATTTTTAAAAACCTTTAAAAAAGAAAAGAAAAAGGGTTCCACAATCCCCTTCAGGGGCATGCTCCAGTGACTTAAAGCCTCAGTTGACTATAGTGTCACACTGTGGGGACCAAGCCTTTGCCACATAGATTTTTCCCCCCAAGACAGGGTTTCCCTGGCCATCCTGGAACCCACCCTTGTAGACTAGGCTGGCCTTGAGCTCAGAGATCTACCTGGCTCTGTCCCCTGAGTGCTGGGATGAAATAAAGGCTTGTGCCACCACCACTCATCTCCGTATAGATGCCTAGGGACATTTAAGATCCAAGCTGCAGCTGGGCCGTGGTGACGCACGCTTTTAATCCCAGCACTCAGGAGGCAGAGGCAGGAGGATCTCTGTGAGTTCAAGACAAGCCTGGTCTACAGAGCTAGCTCCAGGACATCTAGGGCTGTTACACTATTTGAGACTCTGTCTCAAAAAATAAAAAAATAAAAAAAGATCCAAGCTGCAGCCCCTCCTGTGTGTGGGAAAGCTGTCACTTCCACACCCTCCAGTGGACCACGGGAGCAGTCACATCAAGGGACCAGTGTGGATGGACAGGAATGGTCCACTGGGCATCCATCAGAGACAGATCACAGGGTCTCCAGCCTTTGGAGATTTCTCGAAAGTAAATAGGCACTTCCCGTTCCTCTTCCCAGAGTAAAAACATCTGTTTTAACCTAAAGGACTTCCAGGTACTCCTGGTGGGCAGAACCTTCGATAATGAAGGTGACAAGCCTGAGAGCTGAACAATTGACAGACACACAACTCGTTCGCCCTTCTGAAAAGCCCCCATCTGTGCCAAAAAGAAGCAAAACAAAACAAGGATGTGTGTAATTAATGGCACCTGGTGCTACTCGCCTTTGATCCTTGTCTTCGCCCATCCCTCTCTTCTAAGGAATGCCACAGGGCCCTTGTTAACCTTTGTCTGTTCTTCAGGGACTCACAGGACTTCTGTGTGCAGACCTGAGCTGGACACTGGCGGAGCAAGGCCCTAGACAGATGCGCCCCCACCCACCATGGACAGGGGTGACCAGGAATCTCTCAGTGTGAGGTCCAGAAAGCAGGACAGCTGGGTAAATTAGCAGGTGGTTGGGGAAGGAAGTGGAAGCTTCCAGAATGGAAGGCAGAGCTCAGTGATGAGCAGAGGGGGTCGAGTGGGGGCAGGGCATGTTGGTGAGCTGACACAGTTTCCTGGAAAAAGTTTTGTCTGTCTGTTAATATGTATGTATAAATAATGGGACCACAGTATGCCTGTCTGTCTCTGTGTGCATGAGTGCTTGTTTTAAAATCTATAAAACTTGTAACTCCAGATTACCACAGCTCTGGAAAACTCCAACACGTGGATAGCCACCATTTTTGGCTGAGGTCAAAATAAAAACCTCAGCACCATCTTTGGTAAGAGCACTCACACGTGCTGGTCCTACCAAGGAGATATTCTGCCTCCAATATACTTTGATTTACTAAAATATTGCTTCTAATCTTCTTGCCTCTACTAGCATTGGTGAAATAAACTGTATATCTAAATTTAACTTACATCTAATTTAGATATACCTGACAGAAAATGGTACCCTAATTCTCAAGGGCCCTTACTGATCTGAGAGTATGGCATTTAACAAAAGAGCTTCTTGTGACAGAGACATGCCAGCTCCTGCAGCATCCTATAGCTCCTCCAAGAAGATGCCTGGTTGCAGAAGATCCTCTGCCTGGAGGTTTGCCTTTGGATATGGCAAAGTCACCCACACAGCAAAAATATGCCTTCTACCTCATCAGTTTCCTAGACACTACATTGGGGAATCGTTCATCTGTCTCATCCTGCCAAAACAGGTAGGTGGAACTCTACCCCCACAGGAAAATCTTCAGGCCTCCTGGACTCAGCTGCTAAGCCAAGTACTGCTTCTAAGACTGGTACTCACCAAAGACTACAAAGAGACTTGGGATTGTCTACATAGCTAAAAAAGCTGTCTTATTTCTGCTCATTTACTTATCCCTCTCAGATCTGTCTGATGAGATTTGATGACTTAAGGTACTTGTAGCTCATTACTTCATTTGTTAAGTTTCCTGCTAAAAATACAGACAGGTGTGCCTCTTTCACAGGCTTCATAGTCCAGGACTAACAGGTTTCAGGTATAACTTCAGAGGTCCAGAGTTTTCAATTCCTTTATCTGGTCTGGTAAAAAAAAAAAAATCTCCAGATCCTATTTTAACCCCACCCACTTTCAAGCATATTTTACAGGTCACTCCTGCTGTCTGGACCAAGACCAACTTACAGAGGGCCTTTTAGATAACACCAACACCTACACTGGCTCCTGGAACTTCACCATTGGTACCACCGCTCCTGGCTCAAATGGACACCCACCTGACAACTGAAATCTGGTTTTAAAAGGGCAGATCTGCCCTGTGTCTCACTTACTCACCTGTGCCTCTCCTGTACAACCATGGCACCTCTCTATCCCATTCTTTCTGGCAGCTAATGACCCTTCCCATGGCTAGCCCCATTCATAGGGCCGATAATAACAATATATTTTTTCTGCTAGCCACCTGCCTTCTCATCTCCCTCAAGAAACAGATGCCTGAGGTCTCCAGGATGGCAGTTAACCAGATGCTTCTCCAGCCATACTTCCTGCTGAGCGTGAGTCCACCAACTCACAACTCTCTCCTCCCCCACACCATTCCATACCTACAGGAAGTAGCCCGACTCGAGCTGGCACCCCTGTACCCAAAGAGTCTGGAATATTTGGGTTAAGGCTTCACCTTAGCCCCTGGCATTCATATATCCAAAGAATCTGGAACGGTTGGGTGGAAAGTTCTATCCTAAGCCCCCTCCCCAGAAGTTGCCTCAGTCCAGACTCCACCTCTGAGAAAGCCTGCCAATTGATGACCCCTCCCCAGAGATGCTCAAGACCACTCCCACTGGCTATTTAAACAGCAACCCAGAGAACAAACACATGGTTTTCTGATCTTCCTTCCCCATCTCCTCTCTGAGGGCCTGGAAGGCCACCTGAGCACTGGTATCCATTAAACCTGGGCTTTTTCTGATTCGGTTTGATTTGGTCTGATTTGGATTATTGCATTGGTGGAGAGATTTACTGGGGCGCAGGAACTTTTCAGGTAGCATCTTCTGGGAAACACCTTTGAAATAAATCTGCCCCAATATTTATGCCATTGTAACCTATTGTCACAGCACTCAAGGGTCAGATTCCAAGAAGGAGCAGGTCTGGGGATGTAGGCTTTCTTAGTAGACTCATATATTGGGGGACAAGTCACACCTTCAAGAAGAGCTAATTCCTTTCTGGATGGAGCCATGGAAATGGCTGTGGAGGAGAGATGGAGGGCACCCCCTTTTGCAGGGTGGGGAGAAAGTGGGGGACACTGAACCAGCCAGAGGACATGGTACATTCAAGGTGCCGAGTGGTGGTGGGGGAGTCCATCTGAGGGCAGTCTGAGGGCCCAAGCTTGAAGATGCTGGGGGAGGAGGTGGGGGGAGTGGGCCGCCATGTGCTTGAGCTTTGGGGAAGTCAGGTCTTAGTGTATTTTATGTGGTTCAAACAGCACATCCAAGAGAGGCTGTGCAGGAAAGATTTCTCGTCTGCCATTCAGGAGGCTGGGAAGGTCGAGGCTGAGGGCCCAGCATTGTTTCATCCCATAGCAAAATACAGAAATTCAAGAGAGCTCACATTTGAGAAAGGAAAGCCCTCAGAGGTGCCCTCTTATCAGGAAGTCGCCAGAGGCAAGGGACTCATCCCTCATGATGGTATTGATCTGCTGAGGAGGGCAGTCAGGAAGCCACCAGAGGCAAGGACCCATCTATCTTAGGGTTTCTATTGTTGTGAAGAGAAACCATGGCCACAGAAGTCTTATAAAGAGAAACATTTAATTGGGGTGGCCCACTTACAGTTTCAGAGGCTCAGTACATCATTGTCACACAGGGAGCATAGCAGTGTGCAGGCAGATGGTGCTGGAGAGGGAGCTACTACATGTTGATATGCAGGCAACAGGAAGTAGCCTCACATACTGGGTGGTATCTTGAGCATAAGAGACCTCAAAGCCCACCTCCACAGTGACACACTTCCTCCAACAAAGCCATACTTACGCCAACAAGGCCACACCTCTTAATAGTGCCATTCTCTTTAGGGGTCATTTGCTTTCATACCACCACACCGTCCCTCCATGATGGCTTTGGTCTGCTCAGGAGGGCAGAGGCTTGGCCCCAATCCTCTCTTATAGGTCTCGCTTCTCTGTGCCATGTTCCTGGGAGCACACCTCTAACACATGACCTTTACAGCTCACATTTATACCCTGCACCTTCCAGAAAGCTTTAAGAAGACAGCATGGGCTGAGGAACTAGAGGGAGAGCACAGTGGGCAAAGATTTGCTGGGTAAGCAAAAAGACCAGACTTACATCCCAGCATGCACATAAAAAGCCAGGCATGGTGGCACTGGGGAGTGCAGACAGACAGACCCTGAGGGTCTCTGGCTAGCCAGCCCAGTCTGATTAATGAGCCCTGGATTCCAGTAAGACACTTTCTCAAAACACAGCCAGATGGCTTCTGAGAAATGATACTCAGGCCCCAATGTGTACATATGAACACACACACACACAGAGGACTGCCTGGCAGTAGAGAAGATGGTACCCACAGAAGGGAAACCTGTCTGTGGCTGAGGGCGTAGCCTGGGGACACTAAAAGACGGTGGGCTATTCTAGGAAGGGCAGACTGGTATGTTCAGGACCCAAAGGGTAAGCATCTGAGAAAACCTCTCAGAGGAAGGAAGAACAAGATACCAGGGAGCCAAGTCCAAAAGCCAGAGCATCCTTGAAGTAAGGAGGAACCCGAGCTACCAGGCACCCTGGGAGACAGGCAGAGAGGCAGGAGACAGTGTGCTTCAGATAATGGTGAGGTCCAAAGTCTGCAGAGGCTACAACAAGCCCAGAGAACGACAGCTCCAACACCACGTCCTCATTTCCCATAAATGGATAAGCCTCGGAATTCAGGAAGACATCTTGTCTTCAGAATGGTCATAATGACTTGCATTGTTTGCTCTTCCTTCTCAACTTCAGGATAAACTTAACAATGTCTCGAGAATCCTTTAATGCTTCTGACTGGTATTGCATTGACTCCACCTATCTCTTCACGAGATATCAAACGCCCCTATCCGTGAAGATACGCAGCCACCTTCAGTCCCTGCACACAGACTTTTTCTATTCTCTTCCAGACAGTCTTGCTGCGTAGCCCAGACTGGCCTCGAATCTGCGATCTCTCCGTTTCTACCTCCCAAGTGCATAGGATTACAGGCAGATGCTCCTGTGGCCACATTCAACATGTGGATTTTTTTTGTTTGTTGGTTGGCTGGTTTTTCAAGACAGGGCTTCTCTGTGTAGCCTTGGCTGTCCTGGAACTCAGTAGACCAGGCTAGCCTGGAACTCAGGGGTCCGCCTGCCTCTGCTTCCTGAAGGCATGTGTCACCACCACCCAGCTCAATACGCGTATTTTAAAGCACTTTATGAATCATACAGGCAGAGAGTGTAGCTGAGAATGAGAGCACTGGCCAGGCATGTGCGAGGTCCTGGGTCCTGAGGACGGGTGGTGTGCAGGGTGATAGCCAGAGGGCAGATGCTTCTCTTTTGAGGATAAAATAAAATAAAATAAAAGATTGTAGTAATGGTCACTCAACGAGTATTATACAAGAACCATAGAATTGTGCAATTTTCAGGCTACAAGATGGCTCACGAGTAAAAGTTCTTGCTGCCAAACCTGATGATCTGAATTTGATTACCAGGACCACATATGTGGTAAAACTAAGAGAATTGACTCCTTCAAGCTGTCTTCTGACCAACATCACACACACGCATGCATGCACGCACACATATACACACACATACACACACACACACACACTCACAGAGTATAATTTTAAAATTTTTTAAAGAGTAGTTATGGAGCTAGAGAGATGGCTCAGTGGTCAAGAGCACTGGCTGCTCTTGCAGAAGGCTGAGTTCAGTTCCCATCACCCACACGGTATTTCACAATCATCTTTCTGACCTCCATGGGCTCCAGGCATGCACATAGGTACACATACACGTACATGCAGGCAAAATACTCACACACATAAAATAAAATTAATAAAACTAAAAACAGAATAATGAATAAATGAATAAATTGTGTGGGATATGAATTATATTTCAATAAATAAAATAAAGAAATGAAGACAAAAGCTTCCACTTTCAAAAACAGTTTTCGACAGCCCCATATGACCCTGGCTGCTGTATGGAACTGTCAGCCCATGACAAAGCCAGAAGTTGCTGTGTTGGAGGAAGTGTGAGCCACTTGTTGGTTCCTGGCCACCTGGCTATCTTAGACCCAAAATAATCACACAGAAACTGTATTATTTAAATCACCACTTGGCCCATTAGCTCTAGCTTCTTATTGGTTAACTCTTACATCTTAATTTAACCCATCTCCATTAATCTGTGCATCACCACGAGGTCGTGACCTACCAGCAAAGTTTCAGCATGTCTGTCTCCAGTGGCTCCGTGGTGTCTCTCTGACTCTGCCCTTCTTTCTCCCAGCCTTCAGCCTAGCTTTCTCTGCCTACCTAAGTTCCTCTTTGCTATAGGTCCAAAGCAGTTTTTTTATTCATTAATGGTAATCACAGCATACAGAGGGGACTCCCACATCATTGCTGCATGGGTCAGTCTCTGGCCATGGGAAAGTTGAGAACTGCCCATCAGCCAGGGAGGACCCTAGCCATGAACTCCTGCCACACCTGAGGCCCTCACAATGCACAAGTGGGGGTATAAAAAGGGGAGCCCAGCATCCCTGGGGCAGTCTTACAGGGGGTAAGAAGATCTGTCCATAAGAGCAGAAGTTGACCCTCTTCAGCTGAAGGTAAGAAAATAGGACACGGACCCTCATGCCGTCATTGCCACGAAAATTTCAAACACCATATAAACACAGGAGACGCAGGGGAGGTATGCTCTGTGGGGATGCCATCTGAGCCTTCACAAGAAACACAGTGTCACATGCCAGAGCCAGGGTCCTGGCAGCCCCCAAACTAGACGGGCCTGGCCACCCATCTTCACTAGGCCAATTAAAGAACCAGCAGCGGAAGAGTCCTTCAGTGTGACCATAGGGCTTAGGTCTCAACCCAAGACAAATGATTGAGCTGCTATTTCACACATCAAAGAGGACCTACGAGCCAGGTTCTCCCTGCATCCCTCAGACCCTACCTATTACAGGGTTCTCCTGGCTGGCACACCCTGCCCCCTATCCTTATTTCTCCAGCCCAGGGGTTGGGCTGCCCTTCCCCGAGTTGCCCTTCCCTATATAATCCAGACATTTTGGCTTCCTGATCTTTTGTCTACTCTTATTGGGGCCTTCTGGCTGCTGCACCTGGTCTCCTGGCTCCTCTCTCCTTTCCCCTCCCCCCTCCTCACATGACTCAGGGTCACATCCACCCTGGACTCTCCCAGAGGTCCCTGCCTCTGGCTGTGCTCTCCCGCATATCCATACTAAGCTTTCTCTTCCGCTGTACCCAGGAACGGTCATATTCTTTTTTACCTCTCTCTTTTTTTTTCCATCTGTGGGCAGAGGAACAAAGAGATCCAATGACCACCCTCTACCAAGTCTGTCTTTGATGGGATGTGAGGTTTAGGTTTCAACGAGGTGCTCATAACTAAGTGGTCACGGTGTGGTCCCGTCCATCTGACCCAAGGTCAGTCTCTCTTACCAGGTGTCCAGGTAAATCTCTTTCCGGGTCCAAAGCCCCTTTTCTGACTGGCACCAGCATTTCCTTCTCCCAGCACACCTGGGGAAATTCCAGTTTGTTTCAAGAGTTTGGCAGCTGAAGGGAGAGGCGAATGTCTCTTTGGAATATCTTCCTTCTGTCAAAGGTTACAACAGGTAGCTCTGATTGTCCCACAAGCTAGCCAGTTTGTTTTTAACTGCAAGAGTCATTTGGACTGGCTATCAATTTTATGGCCTGTCCCTGGGCGTCACAACAGGAAAGCCGTGGAGGGGAAGCTTGGTGGTAATCTAGAGTCCAGCACTTCCATCCAGCCCGTGGCTAAGAGCTGATGGGGAGTCAGCAAATTATTACATGATTTTGGTAATAAAGCCTGATATAACTACAATAAAAGTTAATGATTAGGCACTTTTCCTTCAGACAAATCACGGAGTCTAGACTGAGATTTTATAAGAACAAGGCTTTGTGTTCTTTTCTGAGACAGGGTCTCACAGTGTAGCCCTGGCTGGCCTGGGATTCACTATATAGACCAGGCTGGCCTTGAACTCACAGAATAAGGTTTGAAAGTCACTTCAGTTCTACCAACCAGAAACCTTTAGGGTCGTCGTCTCCGCCCTACCTGGGTCACGCAAACAGCTCCTGTGTAGGAAAATCCTATCCACATCTCAGAGCAGGCCTATGCTGTGAACCGTATGTGGAAACACTGGAAATAGCTTTGGTTTTGTTTGTAGCGGTTCCGTGGAGCCCAGACTCACGTACGAGGGGCATCTGCTCTCCCAGTGAGCCTTACCCAGGCTGGCAAGCTCTCACTGCCAGGCTAACTTAAAGCGTCCATCTCTCCGCTAGTGAGCATCCTAACTTGTCTCCCTCCTTCCTTGCCCAGGAGGAAGAGCATATGAAATAGAAAGGCTTGAGGTTCAAGGAGGACACTGAAGCAGACTGGTCTTTGGGGTACAAGATGTATTAAAATAGTCATTAATGCCATGGACAGATGGATAGACAGGTAGCAACATGGCAAGGCCCCTGAGGAGAATTCTAGCTCACAAGGCAGGTAGGGGATCCCTTCTTATAGGTCTCAGAGGAAGGGGTAGGTTTCCTATCCTCAAGGCTGTCCTGAGTCCAGGGCAGCAGAGAAGGGGAGGATTAGGGGATGGGAAGATGTGACTGTGGATGTTGGGGAAGTGAAGAGCGGGCACCTCTAATCGAGATGTACCTGTTATACCATGGGGGTGTGTCCTCACGATAGCTCTGTGGAGTCTGGCAGCCTGATTCCTTCTGCTTCCTTGGGGAAGCAAAAATGCCTCCTGGGATCCAGGCACTGGGGATTCCGTTAGGTGTGGAGAGTCCCAGATAAACTCTGCGGAGGGGGCTTACCCTTTCCTTACAGACATGCTCCTGCGGTAGCAGTTTGGTCTGGATTCTAACAGGAATCCAAGGAGAACAAACGAGGAACAGACACCCGTGGCTGCAGGCTCCGGACGTCTCGCCCAGCCTCTTAGGCTCCTAGACGCGGAAACCAACCCCTCTGAGGTCTAACAACCTGAGAAAGCTGTGGGTTTCTGGGCCCCGTAGGGCTAGCACATGCATTTAAGACATGAACTCTCTTAGCTCAGGAGGGCGCTGCGAGAAGCAGTCAACCTAGGTGCGTGTGTTCATATATGTGTGGGCACATGGACTCGTGTGCGTGTGGCAGCCCAACACTGACGTTAGGAGTCCTCCATCATTCTCCACTGTATTTACTGAGGCAGGGTCTCACATGTGAGCAGAGAGCCTGCTGATAGAATCAGCCAATAAGCCACTCTGGTGCAGGAAATTATTGGCATTTACATGATGCTGAGCATCTGAACTCTGGTTCTCTGGCCCAATGAGTACTTGACCTGCTGAGCTCTCTCCTCAGTTCTTCTCCTTTTTCCCCAACATATTTTATCATTTAATTAATATTATCAATATTAACAATTAATTATAATTAGTTAAAAATGGATAATGTTAATAATTAATATAATAATATTTATTATTATCATCACATCAATCACATTCACTTTCCAGTCCTCCAAGGTCTGCCCCCACCCGTGGAACCTCCCCGTCAAAAAAAGAAGAAAAAACAAAACAAAAACGCAAGTCCAATCTGTGAGCATGGTCAAACTCGCAGTGGCGGGCCTGCGGCCTTGGCGCCAAGGGGCCCCACGGCAGGTGAGAGAGCAGCACATCATGCAGACAGCTCATGTGGAGAGTTTTATTAGGAGGGAGAAAGGGGAGAGAGAAAGGGGGTGCAGAACGGTCTGTGGGGAGAGAAAGACAGAGAGGGAGAGAGAGAAGGAGAGGGAAAAGAGAGAAAATGGGCAGGGTGCTGCCTTTTAAAAAGAGGGGCACAGCACTTGTGCACAGAGACCATGCAGAAGGCCAAGGTACTGACTGCGTACTGGTCATGTATGCAGGGGTGGCACACTCTGCCAGGTCTCCGAGGGGCAGGCCTGGATGCCAATATTGGCACATTCACCCCCTTTTGAAGGTGAGAAGCTAGGGGTGGCAGGTGAGGGGAAATGAGGGTGCTGAGTTCTCGAGACTGCTTCCCGCTGATCTGGGGGACCTGAGAAAGCTGGGGTGCTGGCCACGTCCTGGGGTATCTGGCTGTTTCACTTCACTGTCCAGACTCTGTGAAACTGTCTGGTGCTGCTTGAACCTAGCAAGATGCTGGCAGGACAGAAGATAAAGTTTAAGTTTAGGGAAAACCATTTTCCTCCAATCCTGGTACTCGAGGGAGGGTGGTCCCACGACCAGGGAAGGGTGGGAAACTTAGGCTGTTGATTGCCAGTTCTTATCTGGAGCATGGCTGACGGTGTAGCCGACCTGTTCAAGGTGGATCCAAGTCGACTCCCTGGAGCTCACAAGAGGTTTGCGAGTTTACAGGAAGATGTAAGTTTTCAATACGCTAGCGTTCCCACTGTAAACTCTACCACAATCCACGTTACAGTGAAGGTGGTGTACTCACACAGTGGTATTGCACTGCCGGGCTAATGGCTCATCAGGATTTCATCAACTAATGTCAAGACTGTTATGATTCAGCCACAATATGGTTGATACTTCCGGGTTCCAGGGCCACTCATGTGTGGACAAGCCCTCAGGCGTGACCCATGTGCGGCATGAATACATCACTTACATATGACACAGCTATGTGAACCCTTGTGCACATGCCTTAGCTCCTTCATCTGCATATGAAGTAACCACATCATCCCCCTGTGCACATGCGCTAGGCAGCCCTTAAAAGCTGCACGCGCCATCTCCAGCTCTCTCTCTCTCTCTCTCTCTCTCTCTCTCTCTCTCTCTGCACACCGACCTCACCAGGCCTGTGTATGCTCCCCACAATAAACTCCTAAGCGGGTTTGTTGCATGTTCTGCATTTCCTTCTCACTCGCACCAGGTAATTTCATTGGTGCCATGAGACTCAGGAGGCTCTCCTGCCCCTCTCCTGGGCTCAAGCTCTGGAACCAGGTGTTTTTTCAACAACAACCATGTGTTTCATCTGCCTGAGTGTAACCTCTATGTACACCACCAGCTTCAGTTAGTGAATTTCACCACTCTAGTCAGCTTAAATGTCTCTCCAAACCTGAGGAATTGACCGTTGAACTCCTGGAAATCTTCTGGTGTTCCTAGAAATCAGGGACAGCCCCCAACCATGGTTTTCAAGGCAATGGTTAAACCCTTCGCTAACATTCATCTCTGGATTGTTTCCCTTAGCTAAAAAAACCATAATTGGACGACAGAGGGTTGCCCGCCCCTTATATTTTTTTCTTTTCTTTTCTTTTCTTTTCTTTTCTTTTCTTTTCTTTTCTTTTGGACCATTGTTGATTGAGAGACCGCTCAGTCTCTAGCCTCTCTGACTTCCAAGTCGCCCAGACTGGAGCCAGTCAGCTTTAACACTCCCCTGTAGATAGAGGACACTCATTTACAAGCCCTGAGGTGTTCACCACCATTTCACACCCCACCTATAGAGAGGAGACATCCCCCTATAAGCCCTGTGATGTCGCTGGTTTTGCAGATTTTAACGGTTTCAGCTATGAGTAGCAAGCCATCCAAGACCATCAGTCCAGCCTCCCTCCTGGGATACCTTTTAGAGGCCCTGAAACCCCAGGCCTTAATGCCCTACTTACAGATTCCACACTTGTCCATCTTTGTTCAAAAAATGGCCTCGTTACAATCTAAATAACAAGTTAGAGTGGCCGCCTAACGGCACCTTTGGTCCCGATATTCTACAGGAGCTTTCTAACTACTGCACACAGCACATTCTAACATTCAGCACACAGGCGAATGGAAGGAGTTTCCTTATATCCAAGCCTTTTACTATCTAAGCTCTAAGACTAATCCCTCTGTCCTTGTGAGTTGTTTGCCTGCTCACACGTTCCTGGCTATGCCATCTGAGCCGGAAGAACAGTTCACACACACTCTGGACCCAGCTAACGAACACCCGCCGTTACGACCTCAGTGGGCAGCCACTCACATTCCTTCTTATAATCTCATCTTTCATGATATCTACATGATCCTCAAGAGCACAGGCGAGTTTGGAGCAGACCAGACAACATGCAGATGAGGTTCACCAAACACATGCAACACACCCCCTGGGAGCAGAGGTGGTCCCCAAGCAGGAACCACACTGGGATTATAACACTCCAGGTGGAATTTTAGTTAGGGACCAGTTTTTGACTTGTGGTCTGGCAGGTCTCCATAAGGCTGCCCTCAAGCCAGTAAACTATAGTAAGTCTTAGAGGTCATTCAAGATATGAAGGAAAATCCTACATTTTTAGAATACCTCACTAAAGTTCTTTTACAATGTAGTAACTTATATCCAGAAACCATGGAAGGCAGACAGTTACTCATGACTCATTTTTTTTTCTCAGTGCTACACTGACATTAAGGCTAAACTTAGACATTTGGTGAAAGACCCCTTGACCCCACAGATGGAAGTCTTAGAGTTGACTTTTAAGGTGTACCGTGCAAGGAATAACAAAGCCTACAACCACCTCTGTCACGTGCTAGCCATGGCCCTCTGACCAGCCTAGGGGACAGCCTGCCCGATCCGTGCTGTCTGTGCTGCTCCCTTGCCCCCCAGGGCTTGAGAACCGCCAGGCCCATGTTCCAAATGTGGTAGAACTGGTCACTGAGCCTGAGCATGACCTAATCCTCATCTTGGTCCCACGAGACCTTGTCCAAGACACCATAGGGAAGGACATTGGTCAGTTGATTGTCCTCGTGCACATGGTGAAATGGAGACATCAAACCCAGAAAATTCCCAAGTTGACCTTCTAGGTCTGGCCATGGACAAGTGAGGCTGCCCAGGCTCCTTTGACATGACCACAACCATCATCTGTAATGGGGAGCCACGGGTAAACATCACAGTATCAGGACAGCCCATCTCCTTTCTCTTGGACACTGGAGCCACATACTTGGTACTGAGGGAATTCTGGGAGCCTACCTCTCCTTCTTGTTTCCCTGTTGTTGGGGTAGGGGACAGCCTTATCTACCTCAGCAGACCCCACCACTTAACTGTGTTTTTAGGGGTATTTATCTCACTCATTCATTTTTAGTCATGCCAACCTGCCCGGTACCGCTTATGGGAAGAGATTTTTTTTTTTTTAAGCAAAAGTAGGAGCTTTCATTTCATTTTCTCCTTCCATTTGCCTTACCCTAGACTCTTCAACAGCTACCCCCTGCTCCTTCTAGACTCCCAACCACCCGGCTCCAATGTGTCTTCTCCTCTACCAGCCTCTCAGGTGAACCCCCAAGTCTGGGACACTGAAAACCCCTCTGTTGCTAAACACCATTCCCCCATTGTTATCCAATTACAAGATCTTACTAAGGACATTACCCAAGCTCAGTACCCCCTCTCTCTCCAGAGCCTAAGAGAACTTAAGCCTTTTATCTCTGACCTTCTAAGAAAGAAGCTCCTTCATCCCACCTCTTCTCCCTTTAACACCCCTATACTTGCTGTTGAAAACCTAATGAAACCTATCTCCTGGTTCAAGACTTCGGGCTCGTTAACTCCACAGTGGTCCCTCTTCATCCTGTAGTTCTTAACCCTTACACACTTCTCTCCACTATCCCCCCAGGAGCCTCCCACTTCTCAGTTCTACATCTTAAGGACGCTCTTTTCTCTATTTCTTCACCTGGACTGACCCTGACACTCACCTCTCCACACAGCTCACCTGGACTGTCCTTCCCCAGGGATTCCAGGACAGCCCACACCTGTTTGGTCAGGCTTGAGCTTCTGATCTACTCTCACTGTCCCTCCCTAAGTCTAAACTCATATAGTATGTAGATGGTATTTTACTTTGCAGACCATCCATGGAGATCAGCAAAACTGATGCCTCCGCTCTTTTAAATTTCCTGTCCAAAAGGGCTATAGAGTCTCACCTTCTAAGGCCCAACTGTCTACCTCTCAGGTCATTTACTTGGGATTAACTATTACCCCAAAGCTAATTCAGTCCCTTGCAGTTCCTTCTTCAATAGAAGAGGTTTTATTGAACGCTGGCTTCCTGCGTTCCTGGATCCCCTCTTTTTCTCTCCTTGCCTGCCCCTTATACAAGGCAGCTCTCTGGTCTCTGCACGAGCCCCTTCTCCATCCCATTACTAAACCCACCCAGAGACTCCAGCAGGCCCTTATCCAGGCCCCAGCTCTTCAGCTCCCAGATTTAACTCATTCTTTTCCCCTCTATGTAGCAGAGAAGGAGGGATATACACTTGGGGTCCTAGGACATCAGCTGGGACCTTCTTTTGCTCCTGTAGCATACCTACCAAAGAAGCTGGACCTCACCACTCAAGGCTGGGCACCCTGCATACACACTTTAGTGGCCACTGAGCTTCTTATTCATGAGTCAAAGAAACTAACCTTTGGGTCACCCACCACTGTCTTCTCCCACCACAATCTGTCCCATCTCTTAACTTACAGAGGCTTACAAACCTTACCTCCTTCTGAGTTCTTTCCCTCCAGGTGGCACTAGTAGAAGATGCCACACTCACTTTCCAATCCTGCCCACCCCTTAATATCTCGAACCTCCTAATTCAACCTAACATTAATTATTCCCCGTCTCATTCCTGCATAGAAACCTTAGAGGATCTACTGCCCCATCTCTCACATATACAGGAGGGCAATGTCCCAGGTAATTATACCTGGTACACAGATGGCAGATCCTTTTTATGTGAAGGGACCCGTAGAGCAGGCTATACCATAGTGTCAGATACTAGGGTGGTGGAGGCACAGGCACTCCATGACCATACCACTAATCAGCAGGCTGAATTAATAACCCTAACCCATGCCTTCCAGTTAGCAAAGGGACCATCTTCAAATGGTTCCTTAGACTTCAATATCCCATTCATATCCTCCTGTTCCACACAGATATCTGGAAGGAGTGTGAGCTTCTTACGATAAAAGGAGGATCCGTAACTGATTTAGGTCACATTGTGGACTTGTTAAAAGCCAGGGGCTCCCTTCCAGGAACTGACTGGCAGCTTGGTTTTACTCATATGCCCACAGTCAGATGAGTTAAATATCTCCTGGTTTTGGTGGACACCATATCTGGGTGGGTTGAAGTGCTCCCCACCACTAACAAGAGGGCCCAGACAGTTTCTGGTGTTCTTCTCCAAGAAATCATCCCCTGGGTTGGAATTTCAATCTCTCTTCAGTCAGATAATGGCCCAGAGTTTACCTCTCCGATCTCTCAAACTTTCTCTAAGGCTCTTAGCATTCCCGGCATTTCCATATCCCACACCATCCTCAGTCTTCAGGGAAGGTAAAATGAACTAACCATTCCTTAAAAAATGTTCTTGTTAAGATGTCACAGGAGCTTCACCTCGACTGGGTAAAACTTTTACCTCTGGCCCTTCTTAGGCTCAGGGTTCTCCCCAAAAGCCCCCTTTCCATCTTGCCCTTTGAACTCATATATGGGTGGCCGGTTTTAACCCCCAGCCTCTCACCTAAAACCTCTCCCCTTCCTGATCACCTGCTTACTCCGCTGTTATCCCATCTTCGCTCCCTATTACGGGATTTTACTGACCACTCATTACCTCAACCATGTGCCAATTCATGCCCACCGCTAATTAAAATAGGAGATCAGGTACTATTCTCTCCCTCAGACCAATGCCCCTCACCCCTTCCCCTAAATGGCAGGGCCCCTTTAAAGTAATTCTTGTAACTCCCACAGCTGCCAAACTCAAGGGACTCTGCTATTGGATCCACCTGTCTCACCTTAAACCTTTTACTCTTCCAGCTCAAGATACCCCTCGTATACGGTAACTCAAACAAGGCCCTGCTCCCTTAAGTTCCAGAGGGCACCAAGATCAGCCATTCTTTCTCCAATTCCAGAAAAATAAAAGTTTCATCACTGCACTCAACCCTCCTGTGCCAAAAACCCTGTATACTCTCCCTCTTCCTCTTCCTCCTATCTGCTTTTCCAACTTCTCCATATCTCCAATGTCATGCTTAAATTTCCAGTTAACCACTCAGCTGTTATTACAGATACCATCATTAAACACAGAGTCGGAGCCCAGGTGATAAGAAACAATAACGAGTTTGGGGACATTCACAGCCCCAGACTCCGGAAACTCACAGAACAGACTTTAACATAACAGGTTTGTCACTGACTGCAGCAGTGTCTCCTGGATGTTGAGCTAATACCACGATGCTAAAGAGAACAAGAAGATTTGCTTCAGGTAAAACATTCCCCTTCTAATAATTCCCCTTTCCAATAATTCCCCCTTCTTTTCCTCCCTTCTCCCACCACCTTCTATTCCAACACCATACCATCATAATTATAATCTTTTAATATGTCCAAAATTTATTTCTTTTCAAACATTTTTTTCATAAGCTACAGGGAGCCAATTGGACCTATCTAAATGGACCAGACTCACCCAGAATAAGTATCATTTAATTCTTCCCTTATCATTCCTGGTCTCAGGAACCCCTGGGAAATTCCCTCCTCCACCACTCTCCCCTCCAAAAAACCCCTCTATCTTCCATCTTGGGACTCTCCTCCCTTAATCACCAGGATCTAAAATTTTTTCCAGACATAATTTTCTTCTTTTCCAGCATCTTGCGAGGTCCAGGCTGCCAGCCATCCAGTTCCACAGAGCCTGGAAAACACACAAAAGTACTCAGCCACCCCAGGACGCAGTCATCTCACTCATTCTTCTGAGTGTCTCGTATCACTTTCTCTTCGTCAGCACTGAGGGTAGACATTTTCACCCTCAGATTTGGTGACTCGCATTTACACCTTAAGTCACTTTCTTAGGCTCTGACACAATTTCAGATCCTCACGTCTTAAGCTTTCATATCCTCACAATAACTTCACACCTTGAACCTCTTTCTTTCTGTCTAATTCACCGGGAGACACGGGCGGCTGACCCCTGAGAGCAGTCACTGCAAAGCGCCTTCCTTTGAATGAGGGAATGGTAAGAAGCTGTACTGAAACGCGGTTTGAGAGTTTCTCTTATCTTGGGTCTGGTAATGAGAGAAACTGTGTCTAGACTTAGTGTTAGCTCTGGGAAAGTGAGGCCTGTGATCTGAATTTTACATAGAGAACCGAGAAGGCAGCCGAAGTTTTGGTTGTTGCTGTTAAACTGACAAAGTTACTAGTTGTCAAACAGCATCAGAGTGCTGAGAAGGATAAATTTTACCTGCATTTGCAGTTGAAAACAACAGAAACTTGTTTGCTGGCTACCTAGACAGCTACTCCAGGGTCCTCCATGGTCTCAGGCAACACCAGTCTTCGACAGCAGTTTCCCTAACATTGGGGCATCCATCTTTGGTCTACAGGCCTAGGCCTGCAAGGTCCCAGAAGATCCAACAGACTGTCTGTGGAGTATTGACTTGTGAGAGGACCAGCCTATTTTTGTCTAGGTGACTGAAGGCAATCAGTTCCCCAGTGTCCTGTTTTGCCCATCGTCTGAATAGGGTCTTGGCAGTAGTTGAGGTTAAAGGAAGTTTCTGTTCTATGACTAGGGTTGCCACTTTTGAAGCAGATTCCATGTGGAGGGTCTTCTGTGCCCAAGGAAACAGGGGTGCTGCCAGGAGCTGGCATGTCTCTCTATTACAAAAAGCTTTTTAATTAAAGATTTTAAATACCATATTTTCAGAGCCCTAAATGTGTTTGAGGATCAAGGGAACAAAATCTGTTAGTATATCTAAATCAGATAAATGTTGTTTAGTTTTAACTTTGAGAGCATATGTAAGTTAAACCTGGATGTACAGTTTCCTCAATTAGTTACACCTTACCAATGTTAGTAAAAGCAAGAAGGTTAGGCATATATTCGTAAATTGGTATTTGTTAGCCTTCATAGACCTTAGATAAGGAGACCCTTTGTCAGACTGTTTAGATATCATCAAACAGGAAAATTTCCATTTCTGGTATTTAGCTGTGGTCCTAAGATAGATAAGGCAAAATCGAGTTTTAACAATGCAAGCAATTTAGTTTTAATATCAATGGGCTTATTCCTATGTTACAAAATCTGGCTGCCAGCATGATTCATCCCTACACATAAATTCAGAGGTGCAGCTGTAATATCTCAGGAAACCAGCACCGTTTTAAACCCTATCTTTTATAAACCTTGTTTTAAGGACAAGACAGGAATTATCACACAGAAATATATCCTAATCCAAAGTGTATTAGAGACCTAAGGTCTCCTTAGTGGGGTCAGTCCTCATGGTCACCATTACCAAAGATGGGGGTGAAGTATCTCTTTTAACCCCAACCAAAATGGCGGCCACCCAAAAGGTCACCCTTACTAGAAATGGTGGTAAGGTCATCTGACTTCTGTCTCTGACCTTAGCCAAAATGGTGTCTACCCACGTGTTGTAAGGTATTGACAGACCACGCGGTGTTTTCCAGAGCCGGTTCAATCTGGAGTCAGAAGCCTTACAGGTTTTAAACCATAAACAATTAGCAAGACACACATACAGGGCACATAAAACTCAGGCATTCAAAACCAGTTAGAAACACATGAGTCCAGCCCCAGGGTTCATACAGTTCCATCTGTATATATGAAACAGGCAGAACTTTTAACAGAAACAAAAATCTTCCCAGGAAACCATGTCAGACGGTCAATCTAAAAATCCAACAATAAAAGTTCACAGTATAAAGTGACACGGGAATAACATACAGTTCCTGGCCATGACGCGGCTCCCATCAGGTCAGGGTAGCCCGTCCCCAAAGCCTGCATGGTACAAGGGATGGGGGAGCACAGGAACGAACCAAACTACAGCACAGTACAGGAACTGAGTAGAGGAGTTGGGCTTGAAGCAAAGAAAAGAGAAAGCTTGAATGTAGGGAAAGGGGACTCTTTCTGTCTATTGGATCACTGACAGAAGTTGCAAATGTTCCATGAATACTGGGATATGGGGCACCGGTAAGCAGCCATGTGAATTGATATCTGAGGGGTATTGGGGCAAAGTCAGGGAAGTTTAGGTGCATTTTCCGTGAGTGAGGTAGAAAAGTAAGAGCCAAGGATTGAACTCCAGCGTCCCAGAAATTCAGTGAGGACTAATGAGGTGGCCCAGGCTGGCCAGTGTGTCATCACACGAAAGTCCAGGGTCCATGCGGTGCTGAATGGGCACAAGCTGTCCCCTGTGTCATCACACAGGAACAGGGGTTGGGGAGATCTGAGCATGATAGACTCAGGGTTGCTGGTACCAGGGCTTGTGGTGGAGCTGAAAAGCAAGAAACCACAGTTAAGACGAATCCTCATGCCTGGGAAATGGTCAGATGTGGAGATGGAGTGGCTGATTGACCATGCCAGTGTTGAAGGGGTTCAGCCATCCTTTAGCTGAAAAAGTGATGTTGAAGGCTCCAGGGTCCCTGAGTGTCTCATACTGCCAGGAGAACCTGACGAGTTTGACGGCACCAATGTTGTTTTTAAAATGGCGGGTGGCAGCCTTGGCAGGTTAGAGTCAAGGGGCCTCATTAGAGTGAGAAAGAAACAGTACTCAAGTGGAGAGTTTTATTGGGGGGAGGGAGAAAGAGGGCACAGAGCAGCCTTATGGGGAGGGGGGGGGAGAGAAGAGGAGGAAGAAGAGAGAGGAAGCAGGCAGGGTTGTGCCTTGTAAAGGGAAGGACACAACACATGTCCACAGAGACAGAATACTGGGTATCCATGCAGGGGTGACACACTCTGCCAGGTCTCCAAGGAGTGGGCCAGGTATGCGCCTGAATGCCAATATTATATGGCCCCTTAAAGAAAACTGAGTCCTTCCCCACCCACACCCCTGCAGGAGCCCTCCGTTGTGAGAGCTACACTTCAGCTTCCTTATCACAAGTTTCAAGAGTACTCTTGGATGGTTTCCTGTCTAGGCTGTTACTTTTTCGGGTGGGTGGGAGTGGGGGATAGTGAGGGCTGTCACAAAAGTCTTCTATGTGCTTCTTTCTCAACTGAGTCTGCAGTCATCGATACCACGGGCCACGGACATCAACACGGCCTCAGGTGACTCACACCAACATGCAGGTCCAGTTCTTATCTTCTTGAAGGGAAGAATTCAACCACAAGACACAGTTTAAGCAGAATTTATCCAGCACAAGCCCTCCAAAGAGAGATCGGAGTGGGTTGTCCCAAAGAAGGAGTACACAGCAGTGTGGGTTCTGTGTTGCAGACCTTAAAGACCCCTTTGAATATTTACGAGATAGGTGGCATTCTCATGAGGCTCTGGAGATGCCCTTGGTTTTCATTCGTGCTGGGGGCCAAACACAGAGAGCACTCTGCTCCTGTGCTAAGCCCCAGCCCCCTGAGGTATTTCTTCCCAGAATCCCCCAGAAAAGTCCACAAAGGTTCAAAAACACAATGAAAACAATAGTAAAGAAAGCTATGCTTTTCAAGGACGCAGACAATGCCTTTGTGGCGCAAAGGAGGCCCAAGCTCTTGGGGACAGATGTTGAGTTACCCGGCTCTTAGGGACAGATGTTGAGTTGCCCGGCTCTTGGGGACAGATGTTGAGTTGCCCGGCTCTTTGGGACAGATGTTGAGTTGCCCGGCTCCTGGGGACTGATGTTGAGTTACCCGGCTCTTGGGGACAGATGTTGAGTTGTCCGGCTCTTGGGGACAGATGTTGAGTTACCCAGCTCTTGGGGACAGATGTTCAGTTGCCCGGCTCTTGGGAACAGATGTTGAGTTACCCGGCTCTTGGGGACAGATGTTGAGTTGCCCGGCTCTTGGGGACAGATGTTGAGTTGCCCGGGGACAGATGTTGAGTTGCCCGGCTCTTGGGGACAGATGTTCAGTTGCCTGGCTCTTGGGGACAGATGTTGAGTTACCCGGCTCTTGGGGACAGATGTTGAGTTGGCTCTTGAAGTGTTAGTCCCCACAGGCAGTTAGGTAATGGCCCAATTGTAAAAGTCAGCAAGATGCATGTGGAGCAAGACCACAGACCTTAGGTATTTTATTTTTTTATTGATTTTCTAAGACAGTCTCATACGGCCTAGGCAGTCCTGGAACTCACTGTAACCTCAGGTGTGGTCATCTTACCCTTACCTCCCGGGTGGGATCACAGATACAAGTCACTCGATCTGTGCCATGCTGCCGTGCCAGGCAAGCAGACTGTGCCCCAGGTTTCTGACTGGAAGCTGACCGCTGTCACCAGCCGCTGAATCACTTTTTCAACAATTGCAAAAACAATTTCTGTTGTTCCCAGTATAACCTTGAGTCAATAAAATTAATTACCTCACCTAGGAAATTAGCCCCGTGTTTTGCATTCAAAGGTCAATGTTCACACAGAGAAAGGTACTCAAACATAGCTTGCTCCGGCATAAACATTTATCACGTGGGAGACAGGAACTCATTGTCCACGGTTTGTTTGCCTTATCAGGCATTTACCTGGGGCAGAGTCTGCAGTTCGCTTCCTGTCCCAGTTTCTCTTGCCCAACACCTTGGGCAATTGTTTATTTGACAGAGTGTTCTGTCCCTGTCCCCTCTTCTGGGAAGAGGCATGGGATGCTATACAAATAAATCACCTGGCGCCTGCATACCGATTTCTGCAGAGAGAATGCGAGGTGTTTGCTAGAAATTGTTATGAAAGAGAAAGTTGCTGTAGTCACCAGAACTCAGCTGTGCTCAACCGTCGGCTTGTGGGGGTCAGATGTTGTCCGTGAGGTTTCCAGAACACTCGTCAGGCTTGTGACGGTGAAACTGAGATCACTGTAATGGCGATGGAGGATGGTGGCCACGGAGAATCTGTGGTAAAAACAGGCAGTCTCCTGTTGCCTTACTAGCTTTTCTTATGAAGTGTGGATGTTAGAGGGACCCTGGCCAGGCTACCTCTAATTGCCTCTTCTTGACTTGTGCCATGCTCAGCTTTTAGTTCACAAAGTCACACACCACCTAGTTCAGTCACATGCTAACTAGTTCACAGCCACACACCAACTAGTTCAATCACAACTAACTAGTTCACAGCCATACACCAACTAGTTCAGTCACATGCTAACTAGTTCACAAAGTCACAACTAACTAGTTCACAGCCATACACCAACTAGTTCAGTCACATGCTAACTAGCTCACAACCAGACACCAACACAAGCAGTTGTTATGTAAGAAAGCCTGGCTCAGCAATTTCCACCTCTAAGAAGTGGCCCCAGGGATGGATGTCTGAACCTTGGGAGCAGAAATCTCAGTTAGGACAAGTCAGATGGTAGACAGAGGACTTCCATCAAGAAACGGCTTTCAAGAGTGACTCGCATGTCCCCCAGTGTCACCACGGACCTCATGAGGATTTACCTGAATCTATTTTTATTAATTTGAGACGGGATCTCACGTATTCCTGTCTACTCGATATGTAGCAGGCAATGACCTTGAACTTACTGGAAATCTACGTTGACTTGCTCATTTACAATCCTCTCCCATACCCCAATGCTGAAAGTTCGCTTTCACCAACTGCTCAATGTCACACCTTAGTATGGACTTGGTTTGTTGAAGATCTAATTTGCATAGAGTTTTTCATCGAACTTGACCAATTGCTTTCACTTCTGCTTTTTTAATCACCTGCTGTCCTTGCCCCGCTTTTTCTATTGACGCTTCCCTGTCACGTGTGTAGTGGGTATTGAGGGCACCCACACCTCTTTGATGTATAGAACCACCAACCCTCCACTGGTCCCGGGCACCGTCAGGTTTGAAGTGTGTCCTTCCAAACTTTGTGTGAAAAATTTTCCAATTCGTTCTCCAAAATTTAGTAAGCAAATTCATGCCGATGTTTTTATCCTGTGATCTCCACAGGGCAAGACAAGTATGTCCCTAAGGGTTCTAAGTACTCATCCATTCTTGGGCCAAGTAATGCTTGATAAATATTTGCCTAATGAAAGAGGACTCCCTGTAGACATTATTCCCGCTCCCCACAACACTGCCCTGCCCCCGCCTCAGCCACGGTGCTTGCCAGCTACAACAAAGGAAACATCAGTCTTCTACTCCATCCCCAACACCAGCCTTCACCCTCACGACTGTTTTCTCTTGTGAAGCTTTTTATTACATTTTTAAGTGTGTGTGTGTGTGTGCATGTGTGCATGTGCGCGCACACACATGTGTAAGAGTATACATGTGTGCGACAGTAGAGAAGCACTTGCAGGAGCCAGTTCTCTCCTCCCCCCACGTGGATCCCGGGCATCAAATTCAAGGTCCAGCTTGGCAGAAGCACCTTTACCCCATGAACCGTCTCACCGGCCCTTGATTGCTTTAAGGATTCTAGGAGATTTCCTTGATATACTATGGTAAGACTGCATAGCCTAGAATACCATCACTGAGGAAGCTGAGGCAGGAGGATTGTGATCTCAAGACCAGCCTGGGCTAGACAGTGAGATCCTGTCCCTCCCGCCCCCAAAAAATGGTGGGCTGGGATTATAACTTCATGGTTTGGCACTCATCTAGCAAGTTTCAGACTCTGATTTTCATCCCAAGGACAGACAACACACACACACACACACACACACACACACAGCGTCAGACACACACAGACTCCCAAATATATGGCATCCTCCACTGTATACAAAAACAGAGAAGCAGCTGTGGCTCTGCTTCAAGTCCTTGTGTGTTAAGAGTCGTTGGGGATCACAAACTATTGATCAAATGACCTCACTGGAACGCTCGCCTCCACCCTCCTGGGAACCAATAGAACTGAGCTTAGCCTCCGGTTAGAATTCGCGTCACTTTGTCTATCTCAGGATGAGTTTGGGGAGTAACACAAACCTTACACAAGGGGAGAATATGCAGTCGCCTCTTCCTGTGGCTTGCACTAGAGAGTTCCGGGAGGCTAACTTCCCGATCCTTCCCTGGATTCAAGTTCAAGTGAATAAGCTCCACCTGCGCGCACTCATTTGGCATTTACGGCATTTATGGCACACTGACTCCGTTGGCTCTTTTGTTAGGTGCCAGCCGCAGAGATTTATTTCATCCCTCTTCAGAAAGTGGGTTCATCTGGAATAGAAACCCCATAATCACCAATGCCTCAGTGTGGGTCCATTCACAGAATGGCACAAAGCCACCAAGGCCGCCAAGCCCAGAAGGGCCGGGGTCAGAATTCCCACCCAGGCCATCTGCTTCGTTACCGTGTCACCTTGTAGGGAGGGCACATGCACAATGCAAACATCCCGCCCTTGCCCAGCATGCCTGAAATGACTCTCCTGGGATTCAATTAGAAATGAAAGACTTGGAGCCCTATTCCAATGGTGCCAGTCAACAGCCAGGCTGGTAGGTGAGTCACTTCTCTCCCATGAGCCTGCTTTTCTCATCTAGAAAAGGAGGAGATTAAAGCCAGTGTTCACAAGATTCCTTCAGGCTCTCACAAGCCAGGCTGGAAGTTTCCATGGAACCACAGCAGTCCTGCGCATGACAAGCTCGCTTGGGTTCTGCGCTGGCCCTTGGCAGCAAGACCTATTTCCACCTGCCCATCTTTTCCTTGGATCATGTGACATGGTGGCTGTGGAAACATGGAGTATGACAGTCTGGGTGGAAGAAGGATGCAGTCTTGTTATTTCCAGTCATCTAGCTTTCCTGTCACCAGTACTGACGCTGAGGAAACCCTCAGCTTCTCTCCCTCCTGTCACCAACAGTGCACTCCTAGCCGAAGGGGACACTCTGATGTTGGCGGAGAGCCACTTGTTGGTTCCCAGTCACCCGGCTAGCTTAGACCCGAAATAATCACACGGAAACTCTATTAATTAAATCACTACTTGACCCATTAGCTCTAGCTTCTTATTGGCTGACTCTTATATTAATTTAACCCATTTCTATTAACCTGTGTATCGCCATGTGGCAGGGGTTTACTGGGTAAAGTTCCCAGCGTCTGTCTCCGGCTCCATCGTGTCTCTCTGACTCCGCCCTTTTTTCTCCCAGCATTCCATTTAGTTTTCCCCACCTAGCTCTGTTCCCCTATAGCTCTGCTAGAGGCTCAAAGCAGTTCCTTTATTAACCAATGGCATTCACAGCACACAGAGGGAATCCCACACTCTGATGTGTGAATCACCATGGCAACAACTGTCTGAGCTGATTTGCAGGAACTTAGAGGCAGCTTGAACACCTGAAAGCCCGAGCCATTCATGTCAGTCCGTGTAGGCCTGGGTACCGCTTGGATGTCCCAGAACTCAGACCTCCACTCTTGGGTAATGCTACTGCCGTTTTTCCTGAGCACATGTTTGCTATAAAGACGATTGCTATGTACTCCGAGACTTCTGCTCTAACCTGCAGCCGGCTTTCCCCATGTCAGACACCCCTGTTTCTCACCTCATAATTATTCCCGAATCCAGGCCTGGCTAGATGGCACAGCAGGAGAAGGTAAATGCTGTGAAACCTTGGTGGCTTGAGTTCAATCCCCAGAACCCAGCTGAAAATGGGAGGAGAGAATCAGCTCCGCAGAGTTGTCCCCCGAGCAGCACAGAGACACCGCTGCACGCTCGCGTGTGCACATACGCATCACACACTCACATCCGTGTGATAAAGACCGATAAAACAAAGTTTCTTTCCTTCAATAATAGGGGCTGGAGAGGTGGCTTGGTGGTTAAGAATACTCATGGCTCTTGTAGAGGATCCACGCTTGGTTCCCAGCACCAACATGGCAGCTCACACTCAGCCAACACTCCAGTTCCAGGGATCCGTTGACCTCTTCTGATCGTCACAGGCTTCAGGCACACACGGCACATGTGCGTACTGACACACGAAAAGTAAATTGTAGAATCTGGGGAAAGGGCATCCGTAACCCTTCTCCTCGGG
The DNA here is from genome assembly GCF_982192425.1 of Myodes glareolus. Taxonomy (NCBI): domain Eukaryota; kingdom Metazoa; phylum Chordata; class Mammalia; order Rodentia; family Cricetidae; genus Myodes; species Myodes glareolus. The sequence goes on from NC_142031.1 coordinate 6,122,621, forward strand.
AATGCAGGCTGCGGAATGCAGGCTGCGGATCTGGGACTCTGCCTCCCCATACAGACGCTCATGAGTCAATACTTTCTCAGACCTGTGCTTTGGTGGGTGGCCTGCTGTGCTGGCGGGGGCAGCCTCCTTGGGGAGCAATATGTCCTGTAGTCTGGAACTCGCTACGAAGCACGTTATCTGAAATATTCAGAGGCTCTGTCTGTAGAGTGAGTGCCTGCCTAGGAGGCACGGAGACCTGTTTCCGCCCTAGCATCAGACAAGCTGGGCGTGGCAGTGGACACCTGTTATACCCGCTCTTCAGAGCTAGAGACCTTGGAGCTACCCAGAGTTCTTTTCGAGTCTCCCTGCAGGGAATCTGACTTCACAACATGGGGCGGGCCTCATGGCTTCTCCAGGAAGCCTCGTTAGAAGCCCCCAGTGCCTCACAGCTCCCGCTTTCCTCATACCTGCAGAATCCAAGCTCTCCTTCAGTGAAAGCCTGCCGCACCTCACGCCATGACTGCCGTGGCCTCTAGGTGTCTGGGTAGCTGACCTGGTGAGACACCACCCTGGAGAGATCAGCTGCACTCTGTTTAAAGTACACCTCCAAATGAGTTTCAGCTTTACATCCAAGGGGCTATAGTAAGCCGGGTCTTAACAATTCCTGAGATGGCCTGAAAGCACCCTTTCTATGTCCCGTGCAAATCTCCTGGCTTCTTTTCAATGGCGGCAATCCCCCACCGCCACCTTTAGCAGACACATTGCGTGGCCTCTAGATGAGCCCTTTGTGTGCCGCATTTTTCGCAGGTTTCTGGTCTACCTCCTTTCAGTGCTCACTGAAAATCTGGCTAAACACAGTCATAACTAACAGGTCACGGTCTGAGCACTACGCTACCTTGAACCTCCTCCTCCAAATCACTTCCTTATGTTGGCCTTACTCCCCACTCGAACATTCAAGACACAAGCACAGTGTAGTCAAGTTCTCCACCAGAATGTAACGGGAACAGCCTGTGGTCCCGTTCCCACTTCAGGCTCGCTCCCACCTCTCACCTCGCCAAGCCCGATATTATAGTCTCTGCATTCTGGTCTCCCAAGCTCCGACAGGAATCACCTGCTAAGCGCTGCCTATAAAATTCTACGTCTTCTCTAACACATATATCCGCAAATTTCCAAATTGTACCCACATATCAGTCCCAAAGGACAAAGAAGCTATGTTTAGTGGTTTGGTCCCAGAACCGCCCCACAGTGGTAGGTACTTGGTGATGTCAAGGGAGGAAGGGTTGTTTGGATTGTTCGGTCCGTTATGTCAGCAGAGGACATGGCAGAGAGAGGCAGCTCACACCACAGAGAGCGAGACAGGAACCAGACACCACGGCTCAGCCACTGTATCATACCGTCCCCACCACGGTGGACCAAAACCATGAACCAAGAAAAATCTCTTACTTCTGTCGGGCACCCTTTCACACAATACAAGAGTACCGCGGCTGCAGAGAACCGGGAAACTAAAGTCAGCTCTTAGATGTTGATCCCAATGAACTGATGAGTGGAAGTAATTTAGAAAATGCAAAGTGAGCTTAGATATGTAAATTTGATAAATATTACCATGAAAAGACCACAATGCTTTTCTTAGCTTCGTAGGAAAGAAATGTCTTAGGTGGTGGCACAAGCTGATAAGCCCAGCACTCAAGAGTTGGGGGTAGGAGAATTTAGCATCCAAGACCAATCTAGGCCACATAGCAGTGCTAAGTCAAGTGGTCTATGAAAGATTTACTTTAAAAATAAAGAAATAGGGGCTGGAGAGATGGCTCAGGGGTTAAGAGCACCAACTGCTCTTTCAGTGGACCTGAGTTCAGTTCCCAGCAGCCACATGGTGACTCGCAACCATCTGTAATGAGACCTGGTGCCCTCTTCTGGCATAAAGTCATACTACATGAAGATGGAGCACACACACACACACACACACACACACACACACATACACACACACACATCTTTAAATAAATCAAAAGTTTTACCTATTAAAGCTGACATCAATACAACACATTATAAAAAGTCTGAATTTAAATAAATCTGCCAAATAGAAGAGAAACAGAAGTTAGAACAAGAAGCTAAGAACAATAAAATGATGTATAGGGCTGGAGAGATGGCTCAGCGGTTAAGAGCACTTGCTGCTCTTGCAGAGAGAGTTTGGTTCCTAGCACCCATACAATATCTCATAGCAAAGGGCCCACCAGTGCCTCATCTGTTCTCTGTGGGCACTGAAGGCATGAGGTGTATGTACAGACAATCATACAAACACGCATACACATGAGCTAAGATAAGAAAAGTATCCATACAACTTGAAAATACCTACCTATTTCAATATTAAAATGATCTAATCAGAAATGTACTCTTATTTAGTACAAATGTGAATTATTTAAACATTTTTAAGTTATACTGATTTATTGAACCCTAAAACTTGGCCAAACCAGGCTCACAGAGGCTGTGTACCCAGGATGGAGCAAAGATGGACAAAATGGAGGTGGGACTTGGAGAGGCCTCGGCAGTTAAAAGCGCAGACTGGAAACTAAAGTTTGTCAATCTTGGAAAGGATTCTAGTTGGTTTTCAGCTCCCACGACTATCTGCAATTCCAGTCCCAGGGGATCTGACGCCCTCCTCTGGCCTCTCAGGGCACTGCATGCATTGCTACACATATATGTATGCAGGAAAATTCACATACACATAAATTAAAAATAATCTTTTTAAGAAAATAAAACAAAACCATCTAAATATGATGCCTCAATAAACATTTCCCATATTATTTGGTAATATGTATGATTCATTTTCAGACTTCAAGAAGCCTAAAAGTGTCAGGCAATGGCGGTGAACACCTTTAATCCCAACTGCCTCAGGAGGCAGAGGCAGGAGGATCACTGTGAGTTCAAGGCCAGGCTAGTCTACAGAGTGAGTTCCAGGACACCAGTACTGTTACACAGAGAAACCCTGTCTCAAAAAAAATAGACAAACAAACAAACAAAAGAAGCAGAAAGTATTAACCCAACTCAGCAGAAGTCAAACATGACTCGTGGCTGGTGATGCAGCTCAATGAACACCAAAGGTTCTGTCAGCCGCCTCTTGGCCAAAATCCCCGATTTTAACAATAAATCTCTGGTTAAGAAAGGCTTCATGCTGGGCAGTGGTGGTGCACACCGTTAATCCCAGTACCCCCAAGACAGAGACAAGAGGATCTCTGTGAGTTTGAGGCCAGCCTCGTCTACTGAGTGAATTCCAGGACAGCCAGAACCGTTTTCCTAATTGAGTTTTTTTTTCCTAGTTTTGGAGGCTCTGAGCAACCTCTTTCTTGTAAATTATTTAAATTACATTGGGGAGGCAGAGGCAGGTGAATCTGTGAGTTTGAGGCCAGCCTGGTCTATATAGCAAGTTCCAGGCTAGCCAGAACTAGATAGTGAGACCTGCTCTCAAAAAAAAAAAAAAATTAATTATACTTATTTATTGGGGTGTGTATGACATAGCATATGGGGGGGGGGGCAGAGAACAACTCGAGGGACTCTCTTTTGACCATGTGGAGGTGGAACTCAGGACATCTGTCTCGGCAGCAGAAAGCCCCTTTACCACCTGAGTCGCCTCACTGGTCCCGTAACCGAAGAACTTTCTCTCTCTCTCTCTCTCTCTCTCGCTCTCTCTCTCTCTCTCTCTCTCTCTCTCTTTTGAGACAGTGCCTCACTCTGTAGCCTTGGCTGGCCTAGAACTCACAGAGACTCCTCCAGCCTTTGTCTCCCTAGTACTGGGATCAATGGCATGTGCTACCGCACCTGATTTTATAACCTCATTTTAAAGGAGAGGTCTTGATGTTTAAAAATAGCTTCTGTTGCTGCTGTTGGAAAGATGGCGCACACTTGTGTGTGTTCCCGAGCGTGACAGTGCACACTTGCCGAGCATGACGGTGCACAGTTGAGTGTGCTCCTGAGCATGACAGTGCACACTTGCATTTACTCCCAAGTGTGACGGTGCACACTTGCGTGTACTCCCAATATGACGTTGCACACTTGCATGTACTCCCAAGTCCTTAGGTCCTGACACATGATGATTACTGCAAGATTGAGACCCGCCTGGGCTGCACAATAAGTTCCAGGCCAGCCAGGGCTACATAGTGAGACACCGTCTCAAACAATAAACCCAAACGAATGAAATTCCATCAGGGCCACTGAGAAGTCTCAGTAGGTAAAGGAACTTGCCCCCAAACTTCACAATCCCAGGAACCCACAGGTGGAAGGAGAGACCCGACTGTGTCCCCAGCCTCATTTCCACAGACTGAGTACAAACAGACACTCCCCTGTCTCCGCACCCACCTTCATGTGCTCCAGTCCCCCTAGTGCTGCTGACATCCTGGAACGGTTTGGGATCGGTTGCTATGCAGGCTGTCCCTGCCGCTGCTCCATCTGCCAAGGGCTTTTCTGCCTTGGGGAAATGCTCCTCTGTGATTGCCCGGGCTAATCAGATAGAAGACATTTGGCTGGTTTTCCAACTTCCCTAAACTAATTTTTTTCCCAACAAGTAAAAGAAGGCCCCAAATGAGGAGAATTATGGTGTGCTGTTTTGCCAGGGGGAGGCTGGGTAGGCTTGCAATTCTGATCAGAAAGACAGAGATGATCCACTTTGTGCTTACAAAGTAGGTGGCTTGTCCCTCTCTTAAGAAATATTACCACCGCTAACCATGGCTTAGCATTGAAACGAATTCGATGTTCCTGTTTCTCTGCCAGAAACCATCTATTACAGAAGCCAGAGTCCCTCGGCCTTTGAAAGGTGCACACATCCTACCAGCACGATCTTCGTAAAAAGACAGAAGCAGAAAATGCAGCCAACTTGCTGAGTTTTGCCTTAACTTCTAAACACATCTCATCACCACCATCACCATCACCACCAACATCACCACCATCATCATCACCATCATCACCGTCACCATCATCACCGTCATCACCATCATCATCACCATCATCACCGTCATCATCACCATCATCATCACCATCATCACTATCATCACCATCATCACCATCATCACCATCATCACCATCATTACCGTCATCATTATCATCTTGAAAATTAACACCTTGTAACTCTCCCATTCCATAATCTCCCTGCTGCTAAGCCAGGATCTGGGCCTGATAGTTATCCTTTGGCCCAGACAGATGATGGCAGGAGACACTTGCTGGCACTGATGTTTCTCCGAAGCAGGGGAGTAGCTGGTAGTGGTGTGATGTCAAGATTTTCTGGGTGGAGCCTGAAGAAGGGCCTCTGTTCTCCTTCAACAACATTGTTCTGTGGTAAGGACACACGGCATGCGAAAATGTCCAGGCATTCATTAAAACCTCGATCCAGGGGGCTGGAGAGATGGCTCAGTGGTTAAGAGCATTGCCTGCTCTTCCAAAGGTCCTGAGTTCAATTCCCAGCAACCACATGGTGGCTCACAACCATCTGAACTGATATCTGATGCCCTCTTCTGGCCTGCAGACAGACACACAGACAAAATATTGTGTACATAATAAATAAATAAATAAAATATTTTTAAAAAAATAAATAAATAAAACCTCGATCCTTTCCGGGAGGAGACAGCTCATTATATTCACAGACTAAGAATTAGACACTGAGCCAGGTGTGGTGGCAAACTCCTTTAATCCCAGTGCTCGGGAGGCGGAGGCAGGGGGATCTCTCTGAGCTCAGGGACAGCCTGATCTACATGGCAAGTTCCAGGCCAATCAGGGCTACACAGTGAGGCCCTGTCTCAAAACAACAAAGAATTAGACATTGAAGGTTAGAAGCTAGGTTAGCCAGTAAATTCTTTCCATGTAAAATGAGGACCCAAGCTAGTCTAATTGGTGAGTCCCAGGCCAATGAGAAATCCTGTGTCAAAAACCTAGGTGGACAGCATCTGAGGAAGGACAGTGAGGTCACCTTCTGCCCTCCTGCACATGCACACATAGTTGCACACGCAGACAGACACCTGTGACGTTAAACAAGAGTTAGCATCCCGAAGGCCTACCCTCACAATCCAGACAGCGTGTTCAGGGTGGCAGAGACGCTCCTCTGGCCAGTCCCTTCTGCATTCTGAGGAAATCAATGTCCTCGAGAAGTAGGGCAGGAATAAATCTGGCCCCACACTGCGCCCCATTGGCTGTGGCTCCCATGGGGGGGTGCTCTTTCACCGGGTCCAGTGGGAAGGCGCTGAGCAGAGCTGCGTGAGCAAGACTCCTGTGCTCCATGGAGACAGGACCCATAAAAGTGTCTTCTCCCATTTTCAAGGTAAACAAATGGCATTGCCACCAGGAAACAGAAACGCCGAGAACCAGGAAAAAACTGCCCAGGCAGTAATTCTTTTCAGTTTCCAACTTCATTATGTTCGTTCACCAAAGTCAGTGGACAAAAAAGAAAAAACACCACAATCCCAGGCTTCTCAAAGGCCTGTGAGCATAGAGGGACATATTTTACAGCAGCGGATGTGAGGTCATTAATCTGAGGGCTCCCATTGCCTTCAATATGTTTTCCTTTCTCTTGCACAGGCAGATCAGGTGATGTGGGCCTTGAATCCTGTGTTACCAGGGCTGCTGGTCTAACATCCACCATGATGACTGAGGAAGGGCCACGAGCGTGGTAACTAGCATTTTCCCAAAGTGAAGCCCCTCAAGGGGATGGCTATGCTAAGTCCCTTCACTTTGGACATGTTTGGGAAATGTCACAGCGCGTGTGTACAATTGCATATGTTAGTTAAAACATTTCCCCAGGCTTGGGTCAGTGAGACGGTTCAGCAGGTTAACATGCTTGCCCCCAAGCTTAGGGTCCTAAGTTCAACACTTGGGCCCTGGAGAGCGGAAGGAAAGCACTTGTGCCTGCAAGGTGTCCTCCAACCTCCGTGTATGCACGGTGACATGTACACACACGTGCACACATGCTCATACACGCACACACACATACACAGAGTACACAAGAGAGTAGGAGGGAGCTGGCGTCTCAGATAATTTGATGAGAAACATGAATGTCGAATCACAGGAGGTATCAAGGGCTCCACGTCTGTGACTTTCCTAGCGTTGTCAGGGAGTGGTCTTAGGGAGTACTAAGCCTTCAACAGCAAGGCCAGCTGGACTTCAGGTGACCTGTCACTAAGAAAAAATCAGGCTTAGCCAGGCAGTGGTGGCGCACGCCTTTAATCCTAGCAGTTGGGAGGCAGAGGCAGTAAGATCTTTTGAGTTTGAGACCAGCCTGGTCTACAGAGTTCCAGGACAGCCAACAGCCAAGGGTACAAAGAGAAACCCTGTCTCTAAAAACAAAACAAAACAAAACAAAAAAAAGAATGAGGGCCACATTTAGGAAAATGTGTTTGTTTTGGTCAACACACTGAGTGCATGAGGCTATCGCACGTGGTTAGAGCACGGAGGAGACGGTGTGTGCCTTCACCGCTATTTCTTTTTCCTGGTGTCGGATGGACCTCAGGACTTAATCTATACTCCCAGCCACTACCAATACATTTATGGGTTTGTTTTTCTGAGGCAGGGTTTCTCTGTGTAGCCTTGGATGTCCTGGAACTCGCTCTCTGTAGACCAGGCTGGCCTGGAACTCACAGAGATCCTCCTGTCTCTGCCTCCCAGGTGCTGGGATTAAAGGTGTGCACCACCACCCAGCTAACAAATGTTTTAAACTAAGTTTTGTAATTTTGCTTCTGACATCTGCATTAAGACTTGCAGCGCTCTGTCTTATTTTTTTGATAAACACTCTGGATATCCAAAAGCCCTTGGGACATCTGTAGTTTGAAGTCTTGCTCCTGGAGGGCTAAGTGGGCAGTGACTATTCTGACACAGTGAAGTCATCGCCTCGGGTGCCCACACAGGAGTGGGCTGCCGAGCGGTTGTTCTGCTCAAGCTTTTCCAGACGATTCCATATTGGTCGTGCTAGTTTATGTTCACACTAGACACCTGGCTGGGCCGCTTGCACAGACGGCTACAGCGACGTGGCAAGGAGGTAAGTGTGCTTGTCTCAGGTAGAGGAGTAAAAGGTCACACCGAGATTCGCGGGGCTTCGTCCGTCCGTGTTCCATCACTGCGGCACAGCACCTGAGCCAACCAGCTGCGAACGATAGAAGTTTGCTTTAGTTAACAGTTTCGGGGCTTTCAACTTGGTTGGCTCTGTTGTTTGGTGGCTGTGGCCAGGTGGCTCATCATGATGGGAGTAGGTGGCCATGAGACTGCTCTCATCATGGTAGCCGAGAAGCCACAGAGGCACACGAGAAGAGGTTGAGGGACCAGTACCTTTCCAATGGGACTGAAGAGAGGGCTCCCTGGTTTAGAGTATTTACTGTTCTTATAAAGGACCAGGTTCAGTTCCCAGTACCCACAAGGCAGCTTACATCCTTCTATAACTCCAGTCCCAGGGGATCCCTCTTCTGGCCTCTGCAGAAACATATGTGTGGTGTACATAGATACATGTGGACTAAACATTCATATACAAAATAAACTGTTTGGACTGGAGAGATGGCTCAGAGGTTAAGAAAACTGCCTTCTCTTCTAGAGGTCCTGAGTTCAATTCCCAGGAACCACATGGTGGTTCACAACCATCTATGATGAGATCTGGTGCCGTCTTCTGGCCTGCAGGGATACAGGCAGGAAGAATGCTGCATATATAATTAATAAATGAATCTTTAAAAAACAAATAAATAAACTGTTTGAAAATATATTTTTATAATTTATCTTTATTTTAAGTGCATTGGTATTTTGCCTTCATATGTGTCTGCATGAGGGTGTCAGTCCCCCTAGAACTGGAGTAACAGACAGTTGTGAGCTGTCGTGTGGGTGCTGGGAACTGAACCCGGGTCCTCTGGAAGAACAGTCAGTGCTCTCAACCACTAAGCCATCTCTCCAGCCCCTCTAAGCACATCAGTCCATATCTCCTTCTCTAGCACAACAGCAGTGGCTGGCACTCCTCCTACTGGCCTCCTCCTCAGGAGCTTTCACGGCCTAAACGGTCCACATTCAGAGCAAAGCCTGTAACACACAGGCTTCCGGGGGAACATTCCAGATTCAAGCTAAAGCACAGCCAATGTGACGGGCAACTATTCCATGAGATCATCCGACAGCCCCTCCTGTGAGTGTCTCCATTGCTCACAAGGATATGATGCGCCTCATTGCCATGGCCAGAGCAAGCACACACCCTCACACCCACATCCGGTCCCCACAAAAGGGAGTGAGAAGGGGCTGAGGAGAAGGCTCAGCAGATAAAATACTTGCTGAGCAAGCTTGGGGACTAGGCTGGGAGGCTAGCCAGCACCCACCTAAATGCTGAGCAAGCTTGGGGACTAGGCTGGGAGGCTAGCCAGCACCCACCTAAATGCTGGGCTGGTACGGAGAGGCCCATCTGCAATCCCAAAACACAAGAGGCGGAGACAGGACCCCTGAGGGAAGCGGGAGAGTTAGACTGGTCAAATCAACATGTTCTGCACTCTCGCGAGAAACTTTACCTTTGATATGTTAGGCAGAAATTGACAAAGAAGATATACACACAATCACACACATACACAGAAAGATACACACGCAATCACACTCATACACAAGGAGATACACACACCATCACACACACACAGGGAGATACACACATAATCACACTCTCACACAGGGAGATACACACGCAATCACACTCATACACAGAGAGATACACACACAATCACACTCACATACAGGGAGATACACATGCAATCACACTCACACAGGGAGATACACACACAATCACATTCATACACAGGGAGGGAGGGACGGAGGGAGGGAGGGATGGAGGAGGGAGGGAGAGAGGGAAAAGCAGGGGCCAGCAGCTCCCCTGAAGGGACCACATCACACCACTCTAGTCAGACCCAGAGACCAAAGCTGAGAGCATGGCTGCCCCTGAGCCAGTCTGAGGGAGGCTGGGTAGCAGCTGTCAGTGTGTGGCCGGCCAAACACAGGAGGCTTCATTTCCAAAAGAAAGAAGGGAGGTGTTTGAGAAAAACCAACAGTGACCACCACAGACAGGAGGCAAGCCGGGGATGTCACCAGTGTGGTCCCCAGTCAAAGAAGCGGCAGGAAAAGAAACAAAGACACAACAGGAGACGTCATGGTAGAGGGAGACCCCAGGTGGAAGCTGCCCTGGGTTGATGCAGATGGAGAACTTGGCCTTGGGTAGGGGAAGGTTGGGGGAGAGGGAAAAAGAAGGGAAGTAGGGCTGCTCGGGGCAGGAGGAGTCTGCTGGACAGTTTCCTTCCCAAAATCAGACACTGAGCCTTCTGCCAGGCTGCATAGGAAGGGCTGAGTGAAGTTTGAGAGAGGGAGATGGTTTAGAAACAGTCCTTGTTGCCAGGGCAGACCAGACCCCAAAGATGGGAATGAGAGCCGGTAAAATTGGTGGCCATTGCATATGGTAGCCCCCATCCTGGCAACTGAAGTCTTCAATCCTGCGTGCAAAGCAAGCCCGGTGCAAGGTTTGTTCTCCTATCTCATGGTGGCTTTAAATTCCCCCTGACCCTCCTGGTTCTCATCCTGAGTTCTGGGTATTACCATCTTGCATTGCCATGCCTAGTTTAATGCCGAACCGGGAACCGAACCCGGGCTTCTTGCCTGATAGGCAAGCACTCTACCAGCTGAGCCACACCCCAGCCTACCCGTAGAGTTGAGGAAGCTGACAGTTGGGTGTCTCCGCTCAAAGTCCACATAAGGAAGAAAACAAATAACTAAAGAGGACACTTACACGGGAAGGACAACCGTTGTGACCTGTCTCCCAGAACCCGGCATGGCTTGTGCTCGCTCGCCATGACAGATCTGGGGACAGGACTGGGGAGCACCGATTTTCCATGAGGTCACTTTGGGCTGTTTTAATGACTTGACTTCATAGATGATCGCATGTATTTAAAAATAAAACCAACATTGATCACTGTGGGGGCAAAACAGGGATGTCTTGTTATGTTCAGAGAGATGTCACAAGGCGAACAGGAGCCAGCCTGACTGGGGAGGAGGGAAAGGTAGGTCCCCCGCTGTGGAAGCTCAGGAAAGACACTGTCACCAGGCTTGGGTCATTGGGAACTGGCGAGCATCATGGGGGAAGAGTTTTATGACCCGTAATAGTTTTCTGTAAACGAAAATTACTTGCCCTTGCTGGGTAATTTAGTTTTATCTGAGTTAATCCAGGAAAGTGTTACTCACATAAACTATGACATCCACAAGTCCATGAGGAAGTGTCACCGGAGACTTGAAGAGGCACTGTTGTCCTCTGAGTTCTGGGATGGCCGCCTGAGGCGGAGGGTGGCTGGAGGTTGCCCATGCTGTTTCCAGGTGAAGTTCATGGAACAACAATGGTAGCCTGGGATGCAGAAGTGTTCCCTCCCAGAGTTCATGATGCCGGGGACTCCATGTCCAATGAAAGCAAAGGTTCTCCACTTCTCTTGAGTAGACTTACTTCGTCCAGATGCCATGGTTTCAGCGACAGGGTAGCTACAACCCAAGCAAGGACATCCTCCCTTGATGAGATCTCAACCAGGCCTTTGGCAAATTTCTGCAATGCCCAGTAAAGGAGCCAGGAGGCTTCCACTGGACTTCATGTGAACCCAAAGTCCAGCCACATTCATGGCTATCCTGGGTAGCATGAGCAGCCATCACCGCCAAAAAAAAGGGCTCTGAGCAGCCAAAGGCTGCCTTTCTGAATCGCTGGAGAACAGAACTCAGCTGAGTGCTAGGGATGGGGCCCAGGGCCTTGTGTGGACCAGGACAGCTCTTGACAGCTGAACTCTATTCCTTGCCTTTCAGTGTGAGGGCCAGGCAAGGCGCTACCACTCCCAGCCCCTCACTGGAGGAGTCTAGACAAGCACCCCACAGCTGAACTACACCCCAGCCCCTCTCTGGGGGAGTCTAGACAAGCACCTCACTGCTGAGCCACACCCCAGCCTCCAACTGGCTGGGGGGTGGGGAGGACAAGACAAGAACCTTACAGCTGCATCATACCCCAGACCCTCATTGTAGGGAGGGCTAGGGAAGCGCCCTACAGCTGAGCTGGGCCCCCAACTCTGTCACAAGCAAGTCAAAGGTTTCTCCGCTTCTGCTCTTCGTCTGTGTCCTCCTCCAGGTCTTTGCTGATAGTGACTGCACAGTGTGTGTATAGTAACCTGAGTGTCCAACACACGCGCCCTGCAGTGACTGCACAGTGTGTGTATAGTAACCCGAGTGTCCAACACACGCGCCCTGCAGTGACTGCACAGTGTGTGTATAGTAACCCGAGTGTCCAACACACGCTCCCTGCAGTGACTGCACAGTATGTGTATAGTAACCCGAGTGTCCAACACACGCGCCCTGCAGTGACTGCACAGTGTGTGTATAGTAACCCGAGTGTCCAACACACGCGCCCTGCAGTGACTGCACAGTGTGTGTATAGTAACCCGAGTGTCCAACACACGCGCCCTGCAGTGACTGCACAGTGTGTGTATAGTAACCCGAGTGTCCAACACACGCTCCCTGCAGTGACTGCACAGTATGTGTATAGTAACCCGAGTGTCCAACACACGCGCCCTGCAGTGACTGCACAGTGTGTGTATAGTAACCCAAGTGTCCAACACACGCGCCCTGCAGTGACTGCACAGTGTGTGTATAGTAACCCGAGTGTCCAACACACGCGCCCTGCAGTGACTGCACAGTGTGTGTATAGTAACCCGAGTGTCCAACACACGCGCCCTGCAGTGACTGCACAGTGTGTGTATAGTAACCCGAGTGTCCAACACACGCTCCCTGCAGTGACTGCACAGTGTGTGTATAGTAACCCGAGTGTCCAACACACGCTCCCTTCAGTGTAGGGCTGTGTATCGGGGGACAGGAGCGACCTCCACCCTGCTATTGCGGCTAAAATAACCAGAGAAAAATCATGTTTTTGTTGGATAAAATGACACCCTAGCCCCACCCTGGCCCTTCATTCCTTGGGGACGGTTAAGCAGATTGCCTCAAGTCTCCGAGGAGAGAATGGAAAACATACATCAGCCGCAGGCTGTGAACCAAGCCGTCTGCCGGACATTAGTTCACTGGCTGCATTAGCTGTACAAATGACTCACGGACATCACAGAGCACATAGCATAGCCGGAGGACTGGCCTGCTGCCCAAGCTCGGCTGGGGTATAGCTCAGCTGTGGGGTGCTCGACTGTCCTTACAAAGAACCCAGGTTCGGTTCCCAGCACCTACAGTGTGCAGCTCACAACCACCAGGAACTCCAGCTGCAGAGATTGCTGCCACCCTCATCTGGCCTCCACAGGGATCTACACTCGTGTGGCGCACATCCAGATAAGCAGGCATCTATCTACACGTGCTGAAGTAACTGGGCATGGTGGCGTTAGGATCACAAGCGCATTCTTCTGCAGCACAGCTGGGACACTGGGCCCATCAAAATTAGGAACTCATATTTTCTAAGACTTTTTTATTTGCTTATTATATAGAGAGTCTTCTGTTTGCATGTATCCTGTACGCCCAGAGAGGGCACCAAATCTCATTACAGATAGATGGTTGTGAGCCACTATGAGGCTGCTGGGACTTGAACTCAGGACCTCTAGAAGAGCAGCAGTGCTCTTAACCTCTGAGCCATCTCTCCAGCCTGCAAAATTAGAAGGTCTTGTGCAACAGAGGACACTATCAAAAACATGAAGAGACGGGGGCTCCAAGGTTGAGAGCACATACCACTCTTCCAGAGGACCCCAGTTCAATTCCCAGCACACCATGTTGGGCAACTCACAACCGCCTGTAACTCCAGTTCCTGGGCCATCCAATTTCTCTACCTCTGAGGGCACCTGCACTCAACGCCCATACTTACACAGACACATACACATACTTTAAAATAATAAAAACAAACCTTTAATAAACCTTTCGGTTCTACTATTGCTGTGATGAACCACCATGACCAAAGCAAGTTGGGGAGGAAAGAGTTGATTTGGCTTACACTTCCACATCACTGTTCAACACTGAAGGAAGTCAGGACAGAAGCTCACACAGGGCAGGAGCCTGGAGGCAGGAGCTGATGCAGAGGCCATGGAGGGATGCTGCTTGCTGGTTTGAACTCATGACTTGCTCAGCCTGCTTTCTTATAGAACCCAGGACCACCAGCCCAGGGATGGCACCACCTACAATGGGCTGGGCCTCCCCCATAGATCACTGATTAAGAAAATGTCTTGTCTACAGCCAATCTTATAGAGGTGTTTTGTTTTGTTTTGTTTTTTAAGACAGGGTTTCTCTGTGTAGCTCTGACTATCCAGGACCTCCTTCTGTAGAGCAGGCTGGCCTCAGACTCACAGAGATTCTCCTGCTTCTGCCTCCTGAGTGCTGGGATTAAAGGCGTGCACCACTACTTGGCTCTGGAGTTCTTTTCTCAATTGAGATTCCCTCCTCTCAGATAACTTTAATGGTGCCAAGCTGACATAAATGTCTCCAACAGTCTTTTAATCAGTAGAGAGTGAAGAAATAAGCCATTGTACAGGAAGGGAAAAATTACAAAAATGCCCCAACAAGACTCCATACTACAAAACATGGTGCAGCTCAGTCACGACACACAGCGGACTGGGGGTGGCTCGGGGCTGGAGCACTGGCTGCTCTTCCGAAAGGTTCGGTTCCCAGCACCCACACAGTGGCTCACAACCACCCATAGCTCCAGCTGCAAGGGATCTGGTGCCCTCTTCTGACCTCCCTGGGCACCAAGCAGAGTAGTGCACATTCACGCCTTCCGGCAAAACAAACAGTCAGACACATAAATTAATTACAAAACATTTTTGAAAAGACACACAGTGTTGGGGGCTTGAGTTGGTCTACAGAACACTGGCCTGCCTTGGCAGAGCCCTGGATTTGAACACTGGCCTGCCTTGGCAGAGCCCTGGATTTGAACACTGGCCTGCCTTGGCAGAGCCCTGGATTTGAACACTGGCCTGTCTTGGCAGAGCCCTGGGTTCGATTCCTAGCAGAGCTCAGGCCTGCAGCACAGACCTGCAGGGCCAGCCCTCAGGAGGTGGAGCAAGGTTAGAAGTCAAGGTCATCCTTAGCTGCAAAAGTTTGAGGCTAGCCTTGGCTATGCGAGGCCATCTCCACAAAGACACGCATCACAAAGGATAAACGTGTAAAGATACGAAAAGTGCAAAAAAGAAATCCCAAATATTATTTTAAAAAGTGGCTACTTTGGAGTGGCTTTGAGTTCATTCCAATAAACTGATTTAAGCAAATAGGTATAAGCAAACATCTCACTAGCATGCAAACTTGCGTTCATATTTGATAAGTGACGAAAATTAGATGTATATAGAATTAAAACATTTTTGCATTTGCTGTCATACTGTTCTGAGTTTCTAAACGGCAGGCAGTGGGAGCGGGTGACAAACTGACACGCCTTTCAGCACTTAGTGTTTGACTGCTCTGTCTACCTACCATCCATCTATCATCTGTCTGTCTGTCTACCTATCCATCATCCATCCATCCATCCATCCAATAGCCATCATCATCCATCTATCACCTGTCTGTCTGTCTATCTGCCTATCTACTCACCCACCCACCCATCCATCTACCAATTTATCTCCCCATCCATCCATCATCTATCTATCTACCCACCTATCCAACCCACCCCATATCTATTAATCATCTGTCTATCTGTCTGTCTGTCTGTTGAAGCAGAGTCTCACTATGCAGTCCAGATTCTCAATCCTCCTGCCTCAGCCTCTCACCACACACAGCTTAGCTCTCTGATTTTAACCTTTCTGGACGCTTCTGCAGTCGGAGGGAAATTTCCCTTCCTGGAGCCTCTGTGCGTCCCCAGGTCTCTCCTGCCATCCCAGCTCAGCCTGTTCCCGTGTGACCTGGTGCCATCCACCCATCCACCCACACAAGACTGTCAGTTTTGCCACTTGAAGTCTGGCTAGGTTCATTGGCAAGGCCTCTGCAGTTGGAATTTTTATAAACGTGTTGTGTTCATAACTTCCGACTTGCCATGGCTTCACCCTCCTCCACAGGTCAGGTGGAAGCAAGCAGTTTACGAAGCTTTCCCCTCTTGCAAGTGGAAAATTGGCAGCCGGTGATTTAGGAGTGAGTCGGAAAGTCTGGGCCCCGCTGGCAGCAATGCCCTTTGGAAGGTGGGGAATGTTTATGAGTTTTGTTTATAAATCAAAGGGAGTTGAGCTGTGTTCACAGGGCTCTGGGTCCCAGACCCCTTCTGACCTTCCAGCCTTCCAGCAAAGGGCAAGAGGTTCAGGGAAGGCTTGAATTCAGGGAGAGAGCAAAGCCTGGGCAAGGTCACCCTGATTCTGCCCTGACACTACACCTCCCAGAGTTCCTAGCATTATCCTTTCTAGAATGTTCTGAAATTCGAGATTAGCAGCTTGGCCTCTACAGTAGGGAGTGTGGAGACAGCCTGGTGCAGCCAGGATGGCTCTGAGCAGCTCTGCTTCACCCTAAGGACAACGCGGACCAGGTGGGGCCCAGGCACCCAGTTTCTCTGTACACTGGACTTCTCGGAACTGAAGAGCAAAAACCAGAGCTAAGTCATGTCAGGGTTCGCTCACCGACTCAGCCTGTGTCAAGAGTGTGCCCTTCTAGGCCACAGGAACACCAGGGCACACAAGTGGGACCGTGAGTTTCCAGTGCCCACCTTGGGCATCTCACACGCCCCTGTAACTCCAGTCCTAAAAGATCCAGTGCCTTCCGCAGGTCTCTTCAGCCTCCTGCAGGCACAGAGCCACATACACCCATTCAGGCGAACACACACAATGCCTTGATGACTGTTCTGTTGCTGGGAAGGACACCATGACCCAGGCAGCTCATAAAATAAAGCATTTAGTCGGGGCTTGCTTACCGTTTCGGAAGTTCAGTCCATTATCATTATGGCAGGGAGCAGAGCGGCGGAAACATGGTGCTGGAGGAGCAGCCGAGAGCTCTACACCTGATCCACAGGCGGCGGGAAGAGAGATTCTGGGCCTGGCATAGGCTTCTGAAACCTCAAAGCCCGTCCTCAGTGATACCTTCAACAAGGCCACCCCCCCCCCAAAGCCTTCCCAAACAGTGCCACTAACTGGGGACTAAGCATTCAAATAGATGAGCCTATGGGGGCCATTGTCTTTCAAACCATCACTCACACAAATGAATAAAGCCAGATCGGAGACAGGAATGAGAGCAGACAGGGCCCCGGAATCTACCCTCTTTTGGAATCTTGAAGAACCCAGCTCTTCACAACCTAGATGGTTCCAAGATTGACCACAGACTCAGGGCTGCTGGTGCCAACCAGAGAGGAGGTCTCTAAAGACAGAGTGGAGACTTGGGCACGCCAGGTCCCTTACCCTCTCCTAGGGATACCTTGTCTTTCGTGTCCCACTCATTAGGACAGGACAGGCTGAGGCCACAGCCAACCTAAGAAGCTCAGTGACTCCCTTCAGCCCTGCGGCGGCTGGGGATTCAGGCTGTTGCTGTCTTGCGGATCCTGCAGAGCCTTCAGCTGGGACTCCGTGACCTGTGAGTGACACTGCAGCCCCAAAGCTGTTGGCTTGGACTAAAGCACAAAAATGGATTTGGGGGTGTCCCTAGCAGCAGTTCAAAGCATTACATATGACACACAAGGACTACTGTAACCACGGCATGAACTCCTGCTAGGTCTTTACTCCCAAACACCTTGAACTGAGAGAATCCTTACTGTGGACCGGCAGAGGGCTCTGAGAACAGTGAAGCATTCCAGATGCTTCCATGACAAATGATCCTCAACACTTCTCAGTCGTGTACCAGTGTGTGTGTTCAGGCGTGCCCGTGTGGGGTCCAGAAGCCAGCGTCAGGCATCTTCCCTAGTTGATGTCCACCTTTTGCTTTGATGTCTGAAGTATCTGGGTTCCTAGGTTCCCATGGCTCCATGGGAATCTAGACACTTAAGATATTTGCTTATAAACTCAGAGGAGCTGATCACCCCTCTCTGCAGAAACGGGGCTCACAGAGTCACCTGTGAGGACTAGGTTGCCAGACAGACAGAGGTACCTGTGGGATTTAGCATTCCCTTCCTGAAGTTTGGGGAGCCCATCATAGATTCACAGACATATTCATGGCGGGGTGTCTGCTGGTGTGTGTCCTGCTACAGGGAAATGGGGTTGTTTAGTCCTTAGCTCCAACCTAAGGTGACACAGACCAGATGGGTGTCAAGTAGGGCAGAAGGGACAGAACTCAGGTTAAAGCAGGTTCCTTCCCAGCAGGCCCTCAGCAAAGAATCTAATTTCTATTGAAAGACAAAGTGTCTGCAATCCAGGAGAATCTGATCCACTGAGCTTGTTGGAGAAAGAGAGAGGAAGGAAGGAAGGAGGGAGGGAGGGAGGGAGGACAGAAGGAAAGGAAAGGAAAGGAAAGGAAAGGAAGGAAGGAAGGAAGGAAGGAAGGAAGGAAGGAAGGAAGGAAGGAAAAAAGAACGAAAGAAAGAAAGAAAGAAAGAAAGAAAGAAAGAAAGAAAGAAAGCTAAACGGAGTAAAATAAAATCTCTGTAAGTACAGCGTGGGCTGTGTTGGGCCCGCGGGGAAATTTCACCCAGCAGCAGACACAGTTTTGATCTGAGAACGGATTGTGGAACTCCAGAGGGAGGCTTCCAAGAAAGAGAGAAAACAGCCCCATTCAAGTTGGGTAAGTAATGAGGTTCTGCCTGTTGGCGACCTCGTACTGAGCCCCAGTGCAGTGCAGTGAAGTGATAAATGCACCCCAGAGGTGCAGTCACTGAAGGAGAAAACAGGGGGGACATCACGGCAGGAGGGAGGGCCCGGGGAAGATTTGTGGCTGTGGACTGTGGGAGGGTCCCCACCCACCTTGGCTAGTCAGGTTAAAAGAGTGCTTTGCATTCAGACTCTGACCGTGGAACAGTGCTGCAGTGGGCGGCAGAGCCGAGCAGTGCGGCTTCCGCACCATTTAAGTTCAGAAAGAGCAATTAGGAGTCAGGAAGCGAGGTGCTACATCGTGAAAATAAGAAATAACAGCCCAGACTGGCCCCGAAACGCCTCAGTTCTGTAGGGTCAGCTGCCCAGGGAGCCCTTCCCAGACAGGGGCTGTTAGACAGGCTCCCTGCAGGCTCTGGGACCCAGAAAGGATCCTTTCTGGGTCCCAGGAAACCTGGCCGTAAAGCACGACCCTGTTATTCTTCGCACGGCCCTGAGCACTGTTTTATTTTCGAAAGGCTGATTTCAATGCCGTTCAAGTTAATCTAGTCATAAAAAATGCACATGCCCACTTCAAGGTAGCCCCCTCAAAAAGGCCCCGAAGAACCGGAATTCAAAGCTGGGGAGGCAGCTCAAAGGTTAGACGCTCGCTGGGCAAAACCAAGAGCCCAGGCTCGACTCTCTGGCAGCCCCCCACCCAAAACGTCTAGTACCTATCACTGTGTTCCAGCTTGAGTAAGAGACTGTCTCAAAAAAAGATGGAAGCAACAGGAAGTTGATATTAAACCTGCATGTGCACACACACACACACCACATACAACACACACGGTCACTGAAAACACACTCCGAATGGAATCCACTCATGTGTGAGAAACCTTTACCCAAGATCCCAGACTCTTCACTGAGGCAACCAAGATATCCAGGCCAAATGACGGTGTCAGGGCGTGAATGGCTCCGCCCCTCAGAGTCCAGCTGCTGAGTCTTTGACCCTCAAGGCAATGGAGGCTGAAGTGGGGAGGGGAGGGCTTTTCCATGATAGTTGGGGTTTGGTCTATAAGCCTCTTTGAAGCCACAGCCTCTACAGGGGACAGGCCAGCCCCTACCAGTAGCTTGTCTGCAAACTTCTAATCCCCAGCTACCTGGACTCCACTTGCCCAAGGAAGTTTACAGACCTCAGGCTGCCAGACTCTGGGGCATCAGAGGGCGACAGGGATGGCATAGCCTTGATCCAGGTTATGGGTGCCTCCTAACTGCATATGTCCCTACTCCCCCACAACGTCAGGGTGGCATATGCCTTCTTCATGCAGCAGCCCGGGAATCAGGGCCAGCCTGGTTGCCAGCCTGTGCTGGGGAATGCTCACCAACCACATGCCATGGAAGGTCCTATCTCTGAGCCCCAGAAGGGGCATCCCCTGCTCCGGGGCCTGAACTCTCCTCAGAGTCCCTGCCACGCTGCTGGCTGTCTGTCTATCCATGGAGCTGATAATGCCTCCAGGTAGTTACTTACCCCAAAAGATCTCCTCAGTGTCTCACTGAATTCCAAGCCCCTAACCTTTCAGCGACAGCGACTCCTGCCTTCCTGGGGAAGCGAATTCTTTGTATTCTTCGTTGTCCAGCAGCAGGGGGCGCTCACCAGATCTTGGGGCCTCCAGAGCCATGGGCCAAAATAACCTTGTGTTCTTAATAACTCACTCACTCTTGGGAATTCTGTTATAGTAACAACAACAAGAAGAGATTAGGAAAGATGAGAATAGGTGACCCCAGCCAGCCGTATGGTCCCTGGGAAAATCAAATACAGGGCCGAGGTTTGCAGCGCAAAAAAACTAGGGCATCTGAAGCAGCAGTGGGTGGGATCCGGTGCTGCCAATCAGTCCCCGTCGGGCAGCATGTCGGGAATATTTCTGAGAACTAGATCTGCTGGGCATTGTGGAGTTTTTTTGGGACAAGGGACAAAGAAACAACACTAACAGGAAAGCTGCTGGGACAAGACTGGCAAGTGCTGAGGGAGCGGATGAGGTTGTGGGGGGAGCGCGTGGCTAGAAGGTGCAAGAGGGAAGGGTTGGGAGGAGGCATGCAGGGGTGCATGGCGCTCAGTCTAGACCCACCTGAGCCTGGACCAGAGTGGAACCAAGAAACCAAGATGGAGAGCGGGAAAGCCCAAAGATCACAGTCACTGCTGGAACTTCAGTGGAGAGGAGGAGAGAAGAAGGTTGGGGGTGAGGGTAGGGTAGGGTGGGGAGTGAAGGTAGGGTGGGGGTGGGTGTCAGGAAGACACGAAGACAGATAACCAGGGAATAAAGAGTCTATTAGAGTTATTAATCCAATGGGCGGACAGACAGAGAGGCAACAGCATGGGGTGGGGGTGGGGCGCTTTTGTTTTTGGAGGCTGGAAGAGGCTCACAGCAAGAGTCTGTTGTCAGGGTAAGTGTGTGGCATTTGTACCCCTGTATGCCCCATGCTGGTTCACTGCAGGTACATAGAGAATCGAAAGTTGATATGGTGTTTTGCCTTAATTGATTCTCACCTTTTGAAATTATTTTTAACTTGACTTATCTGTGCACGTGTGTGCACATGCATGATGTATGTGGGTGCATACATACCATGGCATGGTCAGAGGGCAGCTTCATGAAGTCAGTTCCTCATTTCTTCTTTACGTAGGTTCTGGAGATCCCACCCAGGTGACCAGGCTTGTGCTACAAACAGAGACATGTAAATGAGGAGGAAGGCCTCACTCCACCAGACGTGAAGACCTACCACAGAGCCATGCACACAGGAGAAGGGATGGGTGACATGGACCCCAAACACTTAGGAATTTCATCTATGACAGAACTGTCCCCTCAGTACCATGAAGAGAGAAGATCCTCTCCTTGGGTGACACTTAGCCAAGTGGATATGGGAGTGGGACACTTACCTCACACCAAGAATAAAACCTGTTCTAGTAAAGGGCACATCAAAGCGACCACGACATTGCTGGAAGATTACCCCGAAGATGTCCACAGCCCAGGGGAAAGGGAGGAGTTCTCTACCAGGACCCCAGGGCGATTCCCAAAACAGCATCAATTTCACTGCTAAGGACTCTGTCCTGAGACATGTGGACACTTATAAACAGCCAAGACAGACAGATGCCCAGCAGAAAGACAGACAGATGCTTGGCCAGGCATGCTACAGAGGAGATACTGAAACGGTGGTAAGCGTCAAGTGTTGGAGTCCACGGGTCACCTGGAAATGTCAATCAGGACTCTTGTCACTGTCTGTCACCTACCAGATGGTGGTGAGTGAGTGAGCAGTCCTCGCTGCCTTCAGAGGTGTTGATGAGTACGGCCTTCGGGGAGACTCGGACAAAGATGTCTGCTTGTAACATGAAAAGGCCGGGTCTGCTTGTTTGTGTTTCTGTCCTGCCCTATTCCCCAGGCTGTTTAGTCCCAGAGAAAATCATCCATACAGAGGACTCTGTAAGTTGTTAAGCTGATTGGCCCATTAGGTCAGGCTACTTATTAGCTAACATTCATATCTTGATTAACCCATTTTTTTGGATCTATTTTAGCCATGTGGCTCAGTACCTTTTTCAGTGGGGTAGCTCACATCCCGCTGCTTCGGTGATCTGGGCAGGAGTGGGAGAAATCAATTTACTCCTCCCCAGAATTTTCCTGCTCTCCTTGCATCATTTCCACTTCCTGTCTAGTTTTCCCGCCTACACCTCCTGCCTGGCCAATCAGCGTTTATTTAAAACATGATTGACAGATTACAGACAATTCTCCCGCACCATCTGCTCCAAACCGCAGCTTCTGAACGTGTGCCCTGCAGGAATGCCCCGTGGTTCAACCAGGCAGGATTATAAGGGTTATACACCCACAGCAGCATTGTGTCCAGTGAGCCCGCAGGACAGATAAAAACCTGAGCAAATGTCCCAAAGCACGCTCGTGGACTGGAATGTATTTGGTGTGGAAAGTGAACTTGAACAGTGTGGACACAGACAACCTTCTCAGTCAAAGCAGTGGAACCCAGCATTGTGCCCGTGCCTTTAATCCCAGCACTTGGGAGGCAGAGGCAGGCTAGCTTGGTCTACATACTGAATTTCAGGCCAGGTTGGATGACATAGTGAGACCCTCTCTCAAAAAGTAAAAAATAAAATCATGAATTTAAAAAACGAATCACCTTTTTGGGGCTAGAGAGATGGCTCTGAGGTTAAGAGTTAAGAGACTGCTCTTCTAGAGGACCCAAGTTCAATTCCCAGCAACCACATGGTGGCTCACAACCATCTATAATGAGATCTGGCACCCTCTTCTGGCATGCAAGCAGACAGGTAGGCAGAACACCGTATACATTGGGAATAAATAAATGAATCTTTAAAAGAAATGAATCGTATGTGTTTATTTAGAACGCGTGCAACCATACACACATGCCACTGTGGGGGGGGGGGTTCGGAGGACAGCATGTGAGAGTCAGTTCTCTCCTCCCACCATGTGAGTTCTGGGGATCAAACTCAGGTCAGCAAGAGCGTGGTAGCAAGGGCCCTGCCCTTTCAGCCACCTCACTAGCCCCCAAAATCATGAATTCTAATTCACAACAATTGCTAAGAGAAAAGATGAAGTAATTTGAGTTTTGTGTGTTTTTCAGTGATTACAAGCTTAGAGCTCTGCTTAGCTGACTCAGAATTGTAACCAACTGGGCAAATCGATCGAGCCACCTTAATGCAGAGGGTCTGGTAGGATGATCTCTAACACTGGCCAGGATCCCTCTATGAATGGTCAGCCTTCACCCAGTAATGCTCTCCTGAAGCCCAGGGACAGCGGTGTGCAGCAAGACTGGGCATTTCCATTCCCAGTACCCTCAGCTTGCCAGCACTGCTAAGTCCCCAGAGTGTGAGGTGGTCACTGGGTTTGTTGACTCCCACTCTACCTCCCAGCCCCAGGTGCTCCAAAGACAGTTCAATACAGGAATAAAGGACCAGACAGGCGGTAGTGACACATGCTTTTAATCCCAACACCCGGGAGGCAGAGGCAGGCGGATCTCTGTGAGTTCGAGGCCAGCCTGGTCTACAGAGCTAGTTCCAGAACAGTCAGAGCAACAAGGAGAAACCTTGCCTCGAAAAACAAAAAACAAACAAACAACAACAACAGACAATAAAGGACCCACACCAAGGACTGAAGTTTGTGCCCACACTGTCTCTGGCGCAGAAGGACATTTCCCCATAGCACACCATCCCAAGTTCAAAAGTCCCCTCCAACCCTGTTTGCACCTTCTCCTACCCCAACTCTAATGTCTGTAAAAAGACCAACACGGTAGTTGGTGTAAGATCTGTTATGAGGAGGTGATTCAATACTGTTCATGCAGAGGACTTCAGTTCATGCAAACACCCATGCATGTAGGGCAACTTGCACACACTGTAATCTCAGTCCTGGAGATGTAGCGCCCTCTTGTGGACTCCAGGGGCACACATGTACACATATACATATACACATAACTTAAAAATAAAAACAAGGGGTTAGAGATGGCTCAACAGTTATGAGAACTTGTTGCTCTTACAGAGGTGAACTCAGGATCAAGTCCCAACACCCACACGGTGGCTCACAACCTCCTATAACTCCAGCTCAAGGGGATCCAATGTCATCTTCTGACCTCTGTGGGTTCAGGCACACACATTGTGCATACCTGTATACCTATGTGTACCAGCAGTCAGAACATTCTCATGCATAAAAATAAGAAAAAATTTTAAACTTCTAAAATAAATAAATAAATAAAAATCTAAAGAGCGAGCATGAGAGACAATGTGGTCTGAGAAAAAAATCCAAGCGGTTTCAGGCTTTGCAGGAGAAAGTGTGCTCAACTAAGACACGGAGAGCTTTTCTCAGCCCTGAGCCAAGGTGAGAAAGGGTTTGCCGTGCAAGGCACAGTGTGGCCGCGACGGTGGGGCTCTGGCG
Organism: Myodes glareolus; assembly: GCF_982192425.1. Classification (NCBI taxonomy): domain Eukaryota; kingdom Metazoa; phylum Chordata; class Mammalia; order Rodentia; family Cricetidae; genus Myodes; species Myodes glareolus. Next base: position 6,147,195 of record NC_142031.1, read on the forward strand.
CCACCTAGTGGACACTTGGAGTGTCTGTTCCCACGGCCTGGCTCCTCTGGGTCTCTGGTTCTTGTTAATGCTGCTGTCACCCACGGGGAGCGACAATCACAGGGAGTGACTATGGCTCCTGTGAACTTGGGTTGTGTGTGTTGGTGGGCAGGAGCTCCTAGCTGCGGATATGTCTCTGTGAGCTTCGCAAGATGCTGGAATTTGGCACTGCTAGCTCGGTCTCCTGGAGTGTCCCAGGTAAGCATCCGGCCTGGGTTCCTGGGTTTCTTTTCCAAACTTCCTGTGAGCTCTGCCTGCCTGACAGTCCTTTTCGTACAGAGGCTTGGAGGAGACTGCACACAGGGCCAAGGTTCTCCTGACAAATCCAACTCTGATCTTCTGGCTAAACCTATTGAAGAAATAAACAAAAACCAACAAACAACAACAAAACAAAAACCCACCTGATTAGCAGCTGTCCCTAGAAGGGTTAAAAAAGAAAAAGAAAAAAAGAAGGTTCTCGATTTGGAAGGTTAAGGAAGGGCAAAGGAATTTTTAAAATTCCTTCCTTTCTCAACAATGCCTAGATTTTAAGCCCTTTCTCTCGCTAGACAATCCTACCGCGACCACTGGAAACTGGATATCCCTTTCTCTTCTATACAATCCTCCCCACCTTTGTCTCCTCGGGCACCTGGTGCCAACCCCAGCTGCATTTCCACTTCTGGAGAGAGGTCCCAGCCTCCCTGCGACTGAATCTGCCCATGTCCCCAGCTCCAAATCCTGGGTGTGAAAAGGGTCTTGGATTTGTAGAAGGCTTGGCCCCACCCCTGGGGAGAGGCATACTCTCCACAGATGTCAGAGAGGTCCCCCAGAGTCAGGGAAAGCCCTTAAAATAAGCTTCTAGGCTAGGGCTGTAGCTCAGTTGGTAGAGTGTTTTCCTACCATGCACGAGGCCCTTGGTTCAATCCCCAGCACTTCGCAACCCAGACATGATGCCGTACACCTGTGATCCCAAACTTGGAAAGTAGAGACAGGAAGCTTAGTTACATGGTGAGTTTCAGGTCAGCCTCGATACATGTGACTATGTCTCAGAGTTTCCAAAGCTAGGCTTAATGGTGGACACCAAATCCCTAGCCTTCAGAACAGAGGCTGGAGGATTGCCATGACTTTGAGGTCAGTTTTGGATACACAGTGATACCATGTTTCAAATAAGGTGGTGCCGGTCTTTAATCCCAGCACTTTGGAGGCAGAGGCAAGCAGATCTCTGAGTTTGAGGCCAGCCTGGTCTAACGAGAGAGTTCCAGGACAGCCAGGTCTACACAGAAGCCCTGTCTTAAAATAATAAAATAAAATAAAATAAATATAAATATAAATAAATGGAAAGAGTGTGAAGAGATGACTACAGCTAAGAGTCACTTGAGAAAGGGGACAACTGAAGACCCACCTCCATTAGGAGACAGGGTTTCTCTCTGGAGCCTGTCCTGGAACTCGCTCTGTAGACCAGGCTGGTCTCGAACTCACAGAGATCTGCCTGTCTCTGCTTCCCAAATGCTGGGAATTAAAGGCGCATGCCACCACCACCCGGCATGAGACATTCTCTTGATTGCTGATTGATGTGGAGGACTCAGCCCACTGTGGGTGGTACCATCCCTAGGCAGGGGGGGCCTGGGATATATAAGGAAAGTAGTGGATCAAGCTGGGGAAGGGGGTGTCGATAAACAGTGTCCTCCAAGGTCTCTGCTTCAGTTCCTACCGTTAGGTTCCCTTTGGTTCCTGCCTTGGCTTCCCTCCATGGCAGACGGTGTATCATGGAAACTGAGTAAACCCTTTCCTCTCTGAGTTCTGTTTGGCCATGGTGCAGAGAAGCAGCAGAGAAGCAAACTGGGGCGTGTTCCTATTTGTCCCTCCTATCCCTGTCACCTCTACCCTCATGGCTGTCATCTCCCATCTCGGCCATGCTTTGGTCTCCTGTCTGCTGTGCCAACCTGTCCCCACTGCCACCCCTGACCCTCTCCAATTTACCATGAAGAACTTTGTCTGAGGTAGGGTTTCTATGGCTGGGAAGAGACACCATGGCCATAGCAACTCTTTTAAGGAAAATATTTCATTGAAGTGACAGCTTTGTAAATGGAGTTTCTGTCCTGCCCAGTTCCGCAGCCATTCAATCCCAAAGAAATAAACAGAGACTTGTAATAATTATAAACTGTTTAGCCTATTAGCTCAGGCTTATTAACTAGCCCTTACAACTTAATTTGACCCATAATTCTTGTCTGTTAGCCATGTGACTTGGTACCTTTTCTCAGTGAGGCATTCTCATCTTGCTTCCTCCGTGTCTGGCTGGTGACTGTGTCTCTGCCTTTCCTCTTCCCAGAATTCTCCTAGTCTGGTTGCCCTGCCTATACTTCCTACCTGGCTACTGGCCAATTAGCGTTTTATTAAAACCAATACGAGTGACAAATCTTTGGAGTATACGACAGCATCCTCCTGCAGCACAGCTTACAGTTTCAGAAGTTCAGTCCAGTATCATCATGGCAGTGGGGTGGCGTGCGGGAAGACATGGTGCTGGCTACATCTGGAGCAGAAGGCCCCAGGAAGTGGACTTGGTGTCACACTGAAGGAAACAGCAAGAGACCTCAAAGCCCGCCCCCACAGTAATACACTTCCTCCAACAAGACCACACCCACTCCAACAAAGCCACACCTCCTGATAGTACCACCCCCTTTAGGAGCCGGTTTCTAAAGCCACAGGTCACATGATCTTCGCAGAACAGGAATATAATTTGTTTCACAAGTGCTCACCCCCACCCCATGAACCTCACCCCCCCTCCATGAGCCCCACCACCAGCTTCTCCCTGCTCTTAGAAAAGAACAAGATTCGTCACTCAGTGACAGTGTTCAACCTAGCATCCAAGAGACCCTAGGGTCCAAGCCCAGCACTACAAAAAAAAAAAAAAAAAATCATGCTACTTAAACCAGCATAGTAGAATGAAACTGTAGAGTTCAAGGCCAGCTTAGGCTGTGTAACAAGACTTCATGAAAGAAAGAAGGAAGAGAGGAGAGGAGGGAGGGAGGGAGGGAAGAAGGGAGAGAGAGGAGGAACAGCAAGAGACCTAGGTCCAAGGGCTCCTGCAACTCCTACTCCCTGTCCCCCTGGTCTCTGTGTTCAGTCTCTCTAGCTCTGTGCTCTCCAAACTCTGCCCTGCCCACAGATCTGCCACCAGACCCTCTGTCAAGGACTTCCTGGGCCTCGGTGTGCCTCTCAAGTATCGCTTCTTCAAGACCCAGACCCCCAGTGCACGCATATCCCTCTGACCCAACTGTATGACCGTTCACTATAGGTATGGCGTCCTTTGGGTTACAGCAGTTTGGTCTCCCAGCCCCAGGGTCTCTGCCTGGCTCTCCCACGCTGTGCCTGCTGGGACCTCTCTCCAAATGTTGGAGCTGGTCCTTCATTTCCACATCTTTCTTCAAGCGTCACTGCATCACCAACCCAACTCCAACTCGCAGCCTCTCTCGCTCTCCCAGCCCCAGATTCGCTTCCTCACTTCCATGCTCCCTAACTGCTTTCTCATCCACTGGAGTTGATGTGACCGTCCGTTAATAGTGATGGCCAACCTCGTGGGACCCGGATCCTCCTGAGAGAATTCTCTGGGCATGCTGTGCGGGGGTTCCTAGGCTAACCAGGTTCATTAACTGGGGAAGAACCACCTTGAATGTGGGCAGCACCATCCCATGGCAGAGGTCCTGGACTGCGTATAAGGAAGAAAGCGAGCTGGACACCAGAGTCTGTCGTTCTCCACTTCCTGGTGCGGCTGTGGGGTGAGCCGCTGATCGCGCTCCTGCACCCTCTGGACCCGGAGGCCAGCATAAGCCCCTTCCTCGGTTCTTTCACGACTTTGTCACAGCACGGGAGAGGTCAGAGGACAACTTCATTGCGTTGAGTCTTCTCTTCCACCTTTAGTGGGTTCCAGGGACTAACTCAGATCTCCAGACTTGTGCGCCAAGCACCTTTGCCATGGAGCATCTTCCCAGCCTCTACTTACCTTAATGTATTATCTTCCTCTCTCACCTATCAACCCCAAGATCAGGAAGTGCCCCCCTCTTTTCTTTCTGCCTTGAGTTCTAGAATAAAGCATGGCATAGCTCAGCCACCTGATGGATCTGAAGCCAGAATAATGAGTATGATACTTTCGGAGATTGGTTTGGTGAAGTGGGCACAATATTTGGAAAGCACATGTTTACCTACAAATGCACACATCACTGTTTACTTAGAATTAAAGACACAAAAATGTGTGTCTTTCCTTTAAAATGAAGCTGGGTGCAGAGAGAACGCTCACAGGCTCGGGCAAGTGCTTTTATGATGCGTTTACGATCAAGGAAAAGTAAACGGTCACATGTTTTCTTGGGGACAGGACCCACAAAGTCATAGTGCCTCCGTTCCTGCCTTTTGCCTATAGACCAGGGTTGTCCCCAAAGGTGCACTCGCGCGGTTGCTGCTTTAAGGATGCTCTGCGGGACCAAGCGGCAGGATGCAGCCATGACGTCACAGCCCCGCCCCGCGGGGTGATACTGCAGCTGCCGTGGCGGGGCTGGGGGCGCCGGGCTGGGACGGAGCTATACCTCGAAGAACCAGGAGCCCAGCCTGGGAAAGGGATGCCTCCCGTCTGGACGCACAGGTACCGTTTTCTCCTGCTCCCTCCACCCAGCTCCGCGGCTTTGCGCTGGGAGCGTTGCTGCTTAGGCCCCAGGATGATCATATGCCCAGGCTGGGGGCTCTGGACGGACATGGGGACCTTTGTTCTTATTGGGTGTCTAGTGAATTAAGCTAAGAAACGGAGCCTCCAGGGTGAAGCGTCCACAGGCCTAGCGGGAGAGGCAGTCTTTGAAATTTGCCCTCAGCATCTGCTGTGTTTATTGAGCCCCAGGCCTGTTCCCAGCTACCTGGGCAGGTGTCATCAGCTTCCGGTTCATCTCCTTCCTGAGGCTGAGCCCTTTGGTTGGCCAGGGACTGTGGTCCTGGGAACAGCATCCTGTCGTCTTACCCCTGTCCTGAGTCATATAGCTCAGGGTGACATGCTCAGGGCCACAAGCATTCCCTTGATGCCCTCCTGGATAATAAACAATCTCTCCCGGCTCCTGGAGTCGTTCTTACAGGAGGGAAGTAGGGTCAGGTGCTGATGAAACTCAAGCTCCTAGCCCAGACTTTGGGGAAAAGTTGGCCCTCAGAAAGGAGTCAAAGTCCCGGAGGTGAGGCATGAGAACTGGGCCACAATTCTGCAGTTTGCTGACTGCATCCCTCTAAGGTGTACAGCAGTTTGAGAGATTATAGGAGGCAAAAGGAAAGTGGTACCCAACACCCCACAGGTGGAAGCACCCATCACACACACACACACACACACACACACACACACACGCACTTTTTTTTTTTTACAGAGAAAGATAAAGGAGAAAGTGGATGGGTTCCAAGTAAGATACTTTTAAGTATTCAGGTTACCTGGATGTTACTTATTTTGTCAATCAGGTGTTGTTGAAACAGCCCAAAACAGGTTGGGGAAGTCTCAGTGGGTAAAGATATTGCTGAGTGAAATGTTCTTCAAACTTGGGGTTAGCTCTGGTTCATGTACCAGACCAGTGGTTCTCAATCTGTGGGTCTTGATCCCCTTGGGATCACCTAAGACCACGGGAAAACAGATATTTACAGGGATTTTTTAAAGTTCATTTTCTATTATTTATTTATTTGTTGTTGTTTTTTTTTTTTTTTTGATGTATGAGGGCTCTGTCTTCATGCACACCAGAAGAAGGACTCTGATCCCAATACAGACGGTTGTGAAGCACCATGTGATTGCTGGGAATTGAACTCAGAACCTCTGGAAGAGCAGCCAGTGCTCTTAACCTCTGAGCCATCTCTCCAGCCTGTTTTTTTTTTTAATTTTTAATTTTGGATTTTTGAGACAAGGTTTCTCTGTATAGCCCTGACTGTCCTGGAACTCTCTCTATAGACCAAGCTGGCCTCAAACTCAGAGATTCACCTGCCTCTGCCTCCAAAGTGCTGGGATTAAAGTTGTGTGTGACCACCACCTGGTTTATATTACAATTGCTAACAGTAGTAAAATTATAGCTATGAAATAGCAATAAAAATAATTTAATGGTTGGGGTCACTACAACATGAGGAACTGAATTAAGAAGGGTCTCAGCGTTAGGAAGGTTGAGGCCCACTGTGGTGCAAGTGTCCTTTTCCAGGACAGGCTGTAGGCCCCGTTGGAAGGAGTGCTGGGAGATGGCCGTGGACTTTCACTGCCAATAGAGGAATGGCCCATCCGTGCAGTCCATCCGTGTAGTCTGTCTTAAGCAGGGTCTGGAAGCTCCCTCGCTGCTGGTGCAGGAGTGTCCAAACTGAAACCACAGCCCTCCATTCTAAGTCAGAGGGACTGGCTTTTTGTTTGTTTGTTGTTTGTAGATTTTTTTGTTGTTTCGTTGTTGATGTTTTGAGACAGGATCTCACTATGTAGCTTCTGACTGTCCTGGAACTCAAAATGTAGAACAGGCTGACCTTGAAATCTCAGAGATCTTTCTGCCTCTGCCTTCCAAATACTGGGATTAAAGATGTGTATCACTATACCAGATTAAAGGGGGCAGTTTCTCTTTCTTTTTTTCTTTCTTTCTTTCTTCCTTCCTTCCTTCCTTCCTTTCTTTCTTCCTTTCTTTCTTTCATTAGACAGGGTTTCTTTGTGTGGTCCTGCTGTCTTGGAACTCACCCTGTAGACCAGGCTAACCTCAAACTCACAGAGATCTGCCTGCCTCTGCCTCCCAAGTGCTAGAATTAAAGGCATGTGTCACCACCACCCAGCTAAGGGGATAGTTTCTAACTTGGTGCGGTGTTTATGTGCACTTTATTCTGGGGCGAATATGGAAAGCAAAGAGGGGATAAGATACTGTGTCTTTCCAGGTGTCAGTGGTGCACACCTTTAATCCCAGCACTCGGGAGGCAGAGACAGGCAGATCTCTGTGAGTCTGAGGCTAGCCTGGTCTACAGAGCCAGTTCCAGGACAGCCAAGGATACACAGTGAAACCCTGTTTCAAAAAAAACAAAAAACCAAACCAAACAAAAGATATTGTGTTGTCTCTGAAATGGGAGGTAGGGAGCACAGGAATCCGTCCCTTAATGGGGAATATGTGCTGTGGCCAACGGGTAGAGATGAATCAAGCTCTCGCAGCACACTCGTATCAAAGATGCTAGCTTTGAGGGTACTGGGCTTCCAAAGTGTGACACTCCAGGGGTCACTAGCACCTACCTGTACCCTGGAAGGGGGACTGGTCACGTGACAGGCTTTGCTTTGTAGAAGCTCCTGGGCTAGAGGAAGGAAGTACACACAAGCTTAAGCTTTTTGAAACAATTACTCTTGGCAGGCGGTGGTGGCGCATGCCTTTAATCCCAGCACTTGGGAGGCAGAGGCAGGCAGATCTCTGTGAGTTCGAGACCAGCCTGGTCTACAAGAGCTAGCTACAGAGAAACCCTGTCTTGAAAAAACCAAAAAAAAAAATCTCTAACAAAAAAAATTAATTGCATTTACTTATTTGATGGTACGGTGTGCAGGTGCATGCCGGAGGACAACTTGCAAGAGTTGGCTCTCTCCCACCATGTCCCACTGAGCCATCACACTACCCCCAAAACCTTAATTTAGATTTAATCTTTGTAAGTAAACTATATTTTAAATGAAGTATTACTTGTCTACATAGTTCTCAGATCCACCTGTCCTCATTTCACACGGTAGGGTCTTTAAGGTCACCGGATAAGTCAGTTATTGAAGTCACAGAGGATGTTACCTCATGTCAAATCTACCTCTGAGCCAAAGCTTCGAGGGCCTTTGCCACCAGTGAATGTTTTGCTGGTGGCTCCATCTCTGTCCACACCCTCACTGTGGCCAGCAGTTAGTTCCACGTCACTTGTCTGGAAGAGTCCCACTGCCTGGACCATTCTCCTTCATTTTCTAACCTAACTTGATGGCAAAAACAATGTCATGACTCTGTCTCAGTGAGCTCTGTGTCTTGGTCCTCAGAAGCCAATCACGTGGGGGATGAATTGGGATGTTCGGAAGGGTGGGTGGGTAGGTGGATCGATGAGAATATGAGTGGGTAGGGTTGGAATGTGAGTGCATGGATAGTTGGCTAGACAGATGGATGGATAGTGAATAGGGGGTGGATGGGTGGAGGATGGATGGATGGACGGATAGGTAGATGGATGGATGCAGGGTGGCTGGAGGAATGGATGGATGGATGGATGGGTAGATGGTGGATGGATGGATGAATAGATGGAGGAAAGATGGATGGATGGATGGATGGATGGGTGGATGCAAGTATGTAAGGATGGATGGATGGGTGGGTGGGTGGATGGGTGGTTAAGTTTTTGCGGGTAGGTGGACAAATAGATGGATAGCGGATGGAGTGCCACAGGAAGGTTGAGGACTGGGGTTCTCTCTCTAAGCACAGAGGGAGTCTCCCGTTTGGCTCCTGTCCCTACCCAAAGGACTCTGCTCTAGCCCCTGAGCACTGGGCTCTGCTTGGGGGCAGAATGCTGGGGTTGGAGAGGCAGACAGAATAGACTCTGAAGTATTCAGTGCCAGCTCAGCTGGAGGGCAAGTGGCAGACGGAGGCTCCACATAAACCTCAGTGAAGTAACTGCTGACCCTAAACGGGCTTCCTTCACAGCAACACCCACCAGCCCTGCCTACAATGATCCCCCCAGCAGGCAGCACCCCTCCGGGAGAGGCCCTCTTCCCCACTGTGGCTCCTCAGGACTTCTGGAGGTCTCCCATCTCTAGCTACTCAGGGTCCGTGACACGACACATCAGCCACCGGGCCAACAACTTCAAACGCCACCCCAAGAGGAGGAAGTACATTCGCCCCTCTCCACCCCCTCCCCCCAACACCCCATGTCCCATCGAGCTGGTGGACTTTGGAGACTTGCACCCACAGAGGTCCTTTTGGGAGCTGCTCTTCAATGGCTGCATTCTGTTTGGCATCGAGTTCAGCTACGCCATGGAGACGGCTTACGTGACTCCGGTACTCCTGCAAATGGGCCTACCTGACCAGCTCTACAGCCTAGTGTGGTTCATCAGCCCCATCCTTGGTGAGCCCTGATGGTGGACGGCCTCTGGAAATCTCCGGAAGCTTCCAGAAGCCTCTGCTGAAGCAGCTTTGAGGGACCTGATGGGACGAGGGAGGAGTTGAGTTCCCCTCCTTAGTATGGGGCTGTGGGAAAACACAGGTATAGTCGGTCACATCCTGTATTCTAAGTTCTTTGATCTGTACTGAAGGGTAGGACAGGCATTAGGTAGACCCCAGGATTGCATCATCGAACACGCTCCGAGCACTCAGGGCAGATTCTGAGCCATGAAGTTGATGCAACTGGGAGGGGACTGGGTTTTGCTGGGATTCCCCAGGAAGGTCCCAGGGATTCCCAGGAAGGTTTGTACAGCAAGTCTGGGGTGGCTTGGCCGCCAACACTGATCTGGTTGCTTTAATGTTTCGATGCCTTGGGATATTTGCTTGCCCGTGGTGCCTTGGGAGTGCCAGCGGCTGCTTCAGCATCCCCGTAGCACTGCACCGGGAACCCCGGCAATAACATCCGCCTGCTGCCTGCTCTGTTTCAGGATTCCTGCTGCAGCCTCTGCTGGGTGCCTGGAGTGACCGGTGTACCTCAAGGTTTGGAAGGAGACGCCCTTTCATTCTTGTCCTGGCGATAGGTCTGTTTTTTGGCATGGAAATAAAATGGAAAGAAAGAAACAAAGACGGGAGGGAGGGAAGGAGGTTCAAGCAATTCCCAGGCCTAACCTTGCCAGAGCCAACACTAAGAATAAATCATTTAGTTTTTTCTTTGTTTTAATAAGCTAATAAAGCTCATCTTGTCCTTGCTCAGCTTGATGGGATGAAAACCTTAGCCTGAGCAGAAGAACTCTGCCATCTGCAGGCGACTCCCACGGGCTCCTAAGTCCTCAGTCTCAACACGGAAGTGAGCCGCGCAGAAAGAGAACGGCTCCATTTTCTCTGTTGACTTTGTCTCTCTGTTTCCAGGGGCATTGCTGGGCCTGTCACTTCTGCTCAATGGAAGGGACATTGGGATGGCCCTGGCTGACACGGCCACCAACCACAAGTGGGGCATCCTCCTGACTGTGTGCGGGGTGGTGCTGATGGACTTCAGCGCAGACTCGGCAGATAACCCTAGCCACGCCTACATGATGGATGTGTGTGGCCCGGTGGACCAGGATCGAGGCCTAAACATCCACGCTCTCATGGCCGGTGAGTGCTTTTGCCCAAGGCAAGGCTGCAGTGCGTGGAGTTCAGATACGTGACCCTTGGGAAGGGGTCCTTCCTTGCCTCTAGGTTTAAAAATAAGTTGATGAAATTCAAATATATAAATATATAGGTGAACATTGAAGTAATATAGCACCTTTCCCATTTATGTTTGGGAAAGGTGCTTGACCTGAGTTTGACTCTCAGAACTCACATGATGGTAAGAAAGAACTAGTTCCTACAAATTGCCCTCTGACCACCACACGTGCACCAACACACACACACACACACACACACACACACAGTAGCCCCCAAAATAAACAAATAGGACTAGAGAGATGGCTCAGCAGTTAAAAGCACTGGCTGTTCTTCTTGAGGTCCTGAGTTCAATTCCCAACAACCACATGGTGGCTCACAACCATCTATAGTGAGATTTGGCGCCTTCTTCTGGTGGGCATGTGTACATGCAGGCACACACTGTATACATAATAAATATATCTTTTAAAAATATAAACAAATAGAAAATATTTATCTTGGAACTGGGGATGTAGTTCAGTGGGTCAGCACGTGCCTGGCACGCACAGAATCCCAGGGTTTCTCAGCACTGTATAAACCAGGCGTAGAGACAGACGCACGGGAACCAGGAGTTCAAGCTCACTTTAGACTACATAGTTTGAAACCAAACTGGGATACATGAGCCGTGTGTGTGTGTGTGTGTGTGTGTGTGTGAGAGAGAGAGAGAGAGAGAGAGAGAGAGAGAGAACAAGTAGGGTGTGTCACACTCCTTTAATCCCAGCACTCAGGGAACAATGTGAATTCAAGGGCAGCCTGGTCTATGTAGTGAGTTCTAGGCCAGCCAGGGCTATGCAGTGAGACCCTGTCTCAAATAAAAAAAAAAATAAGCCAAGAAATTGTCTTAAAAGAATTTGGTGGGGGGAGCTGGAGAGATGGCTCAGCAGTTAGGACTGTTATTGTTCTTTCAGATAACCTGAGTCAGTTCCCAGCACCACATGGAAACTCACCCACCTGTAACTTCAGCTCCAGTTGGTCCGGTGCCTCTTACTGCTTCTGTGTGCATCTGCACTCATGCACTGACCCTCCCCCCACATACACACATACACACTCAACAACCCCCCACATACACACATACACACTCAACAACCCCCCACATACACACATACACACTCAACAACCCCCCACATACACACATACACACTCAACAACCCCCCACATACACACATACATATATACATACATACATACATACACACATACACACTCAACAACCCCCCACATATACACATACACACTCAACAACCCCCCACATACACACATACACACTCAACAACCCCCCACATACACACATACACACTCAACAACCCCCCACATATACACATACACACTCAACAACCCCCCACATACACACATACACACTCAACAACCCCCAACATACATACATACATACATACATACACACATACACACTCAACAATCCCCCCACATACACATAATTTAAAAATAAGCAATTAAGACAGTAGCATTTTTAAAAATTAAACAGGTTGGGGATGTATAGTTTACGCCTTTGGTCCCAGCACTAGGGATGCAGAGACAGAGGCAGATGGTCTCTGACTCTGAGTCAGCCTGGTCTACATAGCAAGTGCCAGCACTCAGGAGGCAGAGGCAGGCAGATCTCAGAGTTTGAGGCCAACCTGGTCTAGAGTGAGTCAGGCAGGGTTACATAATACAGTAATAGATTAATTTTAAAATAAAATCAAATTAATAATATCCATATGAAACCTGCCCTTGTTCAAGGGTCACAAAGCTGCAATGGTTCTTCCAAAAGATGTCTCAAAAGCTAGTTAGAAGGACCCCAAATTCACCCTTGCTCTGCAAAGCCCAGTGACTTCAGTTCCGTCCCCAGAACCTGGGGTCATTCTTAGAGGTGACTTTCCTCATGGTGCCCTACACAGGGATGACATCAAGGGACACGCTCGTGCACACACTGGCTTGTATGTTCAGGATGAGGTCTTGCTGCGTTCATGCTGCCCTGAAGCTGGACCGTCTTAAAGCAAAGGAAAAGCTGATTATAACCCATGATTATAACGCACTTCCTTTCAAATGGAAGGACAGTTGGCAGTTTGTCCTTCTGCTCCCTGCCCTGGAGCCAAGTCCCAAGGTTCACGTGGTGAATAGAGTAGCCAGCTGGTCCTGGAGGGCATGTCAGGAACATCCCGGGGGTGCCCGGATCCCTCCCTCACTTGCTGGGGTGTAGTTGGGACAGACACTGGATCCGGTCCTTGGAATGGACTTTGCTACTCTAACGTTCTGAAAAATGGCCCCACCTTTCCTGGGGACTCTCCTTGCCTGTCTAGGTTGGAGAGGACACCAAATTCTTTTTCTCTCCACAGGTCTTGGTGGAGGGTTCGGCTATGTGGTGGGGGGCATCCACTGGGACAAAACCGGCTTCGGGAGGGCCCTGGGGGGTCAGCTCCGGGTCATCTATATCTTCACCGCCATCACCCTGAGCGTCACCACTGTGCTCACCCTGATTAGCATCCCTGAGAGGCCCCTGCGGCCCCTGGGCGAGAAGAGGACAGCCATGAAGAGCCCCAGCCTCCCGTTGCCCCCCTCCCCGCCTGTCCTGTTGGAGGAGGGGGCCGGCGACACCCTCCCCTCTACTACAGCCACCAGCCTGTACGCCAGCTTCTCCAGCCCTATCTCACCACCCAGTCCCCTCACGCCCAAGTATGGCAGCTTCATCAGCAGGGACAGCTCCCTCACGGGCATCAACGAGTTCGCCTCCTCCTTTGGCACCTCCAACATAGACAGTGTGCTCATTGACTGCTTCACGGCGGGCCATGACAACTACCTGGCTCTCCCCAGCAGTGTCCCCAGGCAGACCATCAGTGTCAGTTTTCCCCGGGCCCCCGATGGCTTCTACTGCCAGGAGAGGGGGCTGCTGGAGAGGAGAGAGGGGGCCCTGACCTTGGGCTCGGATGGAGATGTTCTACGGGTAGGCTCTCTGGACACCTCCAAGCCACGGGCCTCAGGGATCCTGAAGAGGCCCCAGACCTTGGCTCTCCCAGATGTGGCCGGAGGAAATGGTCCTGAAACCAGCAGAAGAAGGAACGTGACCTTCAGTCAGCAGGTAAAAGCAAAGAGATGTCAAGGGGGAGGCACAGACCTGATCGACGGTCCATGGTGATGGTCAGAGGGTGAGGGGGGAGTGCAGCCTCAGAGATGACTTCCTTTGCATGTGGGTATGTGACTCTGGGATGTCTGAGTCCCCGGACGGGAGGGTTTGTTCAGGGCAGGATGGCGACTCCCTGGCAGGAGTCCTCTTCATACTGTCCAGGGGGAGGCACGGACCTCCCCAACCAACGGTCCACGGTCTGCGTGGCTGCCTCTGTTGTCCGTATGTCACTTTGGGACGCCTGAGGCCCCGGATCGGAGGGTTTGTTTGGGGCAGTGACTCCCTGGGAGTCCTCTTCATACTGTCAGGTTTGCCCCAAAGAAACCGAGGCCGGGGCCACCCATCCAGAGAGTGTGGCACAGCGCTGTGCGTAGGCCACCCTTTTCTAGCATTTTGCCCCAACATCCCAGCCACGCCCACATGGGCCCTTGAACATGGTGCCAACAGATCCAAGACTTAAAGGAAAACGGCAACGCCATGGCAGCCTGCAGTGTCTCTGGGTTCTCCCCAGTGTGAGCGGTTGCCCCTGCTCATGTCTGACATGACACTAGCTGACCTCAGAAGGCTGCATGCTCAAGGCAGTCTTTTGCAAAGGGGCAGAATCTTCTGGAAAGCTGTTTGCAGTGCCTTTATAGTGTGTGAGTGGCCACGAGGTTATCGGTTGCCCTTGGTTATATAAAAGTCTGGCACAGTGAAAGGGCACCGAGGAACCGTGCCTGAGGCTGTCCTCGGCCTTGACACCTTACATACGTGTGCCTGTATCCACATGCACATGTGTGCGCACGCGTGCACACACATACACACTCAGCACCCTCCACCTCGAAGAGGAGACACCTTCAAGCTGTCTTCCTATTAAGGTAAACAGTGTCTGTGCCCCTTTGGCCTCGGGCACCCTCACAGGAAGAGAGAGACCTCAGGGTCTCTAGGCCACAGCCCTATGAAGCATCTAACCCACATGGGTTTCTTCAGGGAGGTTGTTCTGGAGCCAGGTGGACTGGTGCGTGACCCCGTGAGACACAGATGCCACTGCCTGGCTGGGTCAGCACCACAGCCTCTGCCAGAGGAAGGGCTCTGCAGCCAGTGGCTGTTCCTCCCAGGGAAGTGCACAGAGGTTCAGATGCAGAGGGCGGCCCAGGACCTGCACAGCATTTCAGCCCATTGTCGCCAGAGGCGGTGTTTCCTAGCTGCACAGATCAAGGGTTTGTCTTCATCCAGGTAGCTTCTCTGACCCTTTGTCAATTGGAATGTCCTGTTTCACAAAACTCAGGTGGCTCCTGGATTCAGGTCTTAACTTGAAGCTCCCAACATTCCCCTTTTCCTGTCTCCTCCCAGCTTCCATTCTGTCAACATTGTGGTTTGGGCATAAGTACTTTGGAAACAGTAAAAACTGAGCTGGAGAGACAACTCAACTGTTCAGAGCACTGGCTGCTCTTCCAGAGGTTTGGGGTTCAGTTTCCAGCACCCACATGGTGGTTCACAACAGTCTGTAACTCCAGTTGTGGGGGATCTGACACCCTTACAGACAGACGTGCAGGCAAAACACCAATTCACATAAAAAATAAATAAAAAGTAAAAATTGTTGAGTGGAAGGCTGGGGCAGTCCCTCAGTTGGTCGGGAGCTTGTCTGGCATGGATGGAGCGGTAGTCCTGTCTTCTCTCCATGCACAGGGTGTGCTGGTGCACGTGTGTGATCCCAGCACCAGGGAGGCCAATGAGACCCTATTTTCAAAGAGAAAAAAGAAGTTGCACTAAATAGGAACACATCTAGGCTCAGGTTATCTGATGCTTTCGCTGTCTTCCACTGCAGGCGTTGGTACGGCAGCTTTGGGATCCAAAACTACGGGCTTCCTATTTCCTTTTCTCACTAAGACAATCTGGTGCCGCCAACAGTGGTGGCACACACCTTTAATCCCAGCACTTGGGAGGCAGAGGCAGGAAGATCTCTGTGAGTGTGAGGCCAGCCTGGTCTACAGAGTGAGTTCCAGAACAGCTAGGGCTACACAGAGAAACTCTGTCTCGAAAAACAACAAAAAAGATAGTCTGGTACCCACAGTGCCCCGCCCCCACCCCAGCCAGAGCAGCTGTTCCTCTGCCTTTGCTCCAGACAGCTTGGTTCCAGGATTCCTTCACACTGGAGTCTGTGCCCCAAAACCACGCAAGGTGCTGGCCAGCAAAACCTCATTCCCAGACAAAGTGTTGGGGAGAGAAACCCCCTTTCAGAAAGGTCGGCAGCTGCGCCAGTGGCCAGCAGGGTCCACTGGATGCTAGGTCTATGAAATAAACCCAAATCATGCCCCTTTCCCTCTGTTGATGGTGGGGTGCCTGTGTCTCGTGATCTGAACCCCCTTGAGGAGTGAGATGTCCACTGACATGGCTGCCCTGTCCTCCAGGTGGCAGGAGACCCACGTGTGTGGAGAGGGTTTTAAATGGGTGTCTTCAGTCCCTCTGAAGTAAGTTTTCACAGCCTTCTCCCATGGGAGAGAAGGTGAGTGCTGGCGGGATAGCAGTGATCTGTATTTCACGGGTGCACATGTGACATGTGTGTGCATGCATGTGGAGGTCAGAGTCAACACTGGGTGTTCTTCAGACACCATCATTGTTGTTGTTGTTGTATTTGAGACAGAGTCTCTCAGTGGCCTGTAACTTACCAAGTAGGCTAGGCTAGCCAACCAGCAGGACCAGAGATCTGCCTGTCTCTGCCTCCTCGGTGCTGGGATTGTAAACGTGGCATTGTTTTAAACCCAGGTTCTGAGCCTCAAACTCATGTCTCAGTGCTTCTATAGCAAACGTTTACCAACCAACTGTCCTTCTCCCCGATCTGTATTTATTTTAACCATATCTCTACTTTTTGATGGACTTCCTTCCTCTCTCTCTCTCTCTCTCTCTTTCTGTGTGTGTGTGTGTGTGTGTGTGTGTGTGAGAGAGAGAGAGAGAGAGAGAGAGAGAGAGAGAGACTATGGAGCGCTCACAATGAACTTCCACCTATAGCTGCTCCTGCGTCTCAATCAAAAAGCCCGCAGCTCTTCTTTCCCACGGGGTACCTGGTGCTTGGCTGCCACCCTGTCAGAGGCAGAGTGGGGCCGGTGAGATGGCCCAGTTAGTAAACAAATGCCCTTGCTGCGCAAGCCTGATGACCAGTTTGGTCCCTGGATTCCCAGAATTGTCCTCCGACTTCCACATGTGTGCTGTGGTATGGATACACTATGCACACACATCCAATAATAATAATAAATAAATAAAATTTAGTAAAAGACAGAGGTCCCTGCAGTGTGCGCTGTGAGCTGTTCATGTTTTGCTTCTCAGCACACTCCACCACATGCCTTGGTGGGACATGGGCCTTGTGGCTCTGACTCAGTCTCTGTTTCAGGTCGCAAACATCCTCCTGAATGGTGTGAAGTACGAGAGCGAGTTGACCGGCTCCAGTGAGCAGTCGGAGCAGCCACTGTCTCTGCGGCGCCTCTGCTCCACCATCTACAACATGCCCAAGGCACTGCGAAATCTTTGTGTCAACCACTTTCTGGGTGAGCCATGACGCCCTGTCGGTCTGTGACTGGGGCCTGCGCTGGGTCTGGGCACAAAGCTCCACTTCTCAGGGGTTTTGCATTCCTCCATCTGCTCTGGAGGCTCTCCTTCAGGTTAACAATGAACCCCGCTTTCCTGGAATGTCATCCTCAGATGAGGGCAGGAAGACCTCCACCCACCTGCATGCCTGGTGGTGCCCTTAAATCACCAGGGCTTGGCACGGGACTTTTTTTATTATTATTATTGATTTTTCAAGACAGGGTTTCTCTATAGCTTTGGAGCCTGTCCTAGAACTCACTCTGTAGACCAGGCTGGTCTCAAACTCACAGAGATCTGCCTGTCTCTGCCTCCTGAGTCCTGGGATTAAAGGCGTGCGCCACCACCGCCCAGCTCAGTGACTATTGGAAGTGACCGCCCACCCAGTTTAGCTGTCATTTATTTTTTGTTGAGTTGTTGAAGGTCCGAGGATGATGGAATTTGCAGTGAGTTAGACTGCCATTCAAAGGGACACAATCGATATCACAGACAAGCCTTTTTTTTTTTTGAGACAGAGTCTTACTTTATACCCCTGCTGATCTCAGAGATCTGTGTGCCTCAGCCTCCCAAGTGCTGGGATTAAAGGCATGTGTAGTGTGAGGGCCGGCTTGTTGGGGTATCTGTTCCCGCCCAGTACCCCACAGCCAGCAAATCCCAGAGAAAATCAATCACACAGAGATCTCTATAAGTTATAAAGCTGATTGGCCCATTAGGTCAGGCTTCTTATTAGTCCTTGTAAATTATATTAATCCATTATCATTATCTATGTTAGCCACATGGCTCAGTACCTTTCTCAGTGTGACAGCTCACATGTTGCCTCTTTGGTGATCTGGGCAGGAATGGCGAAGGGAGCTTCCTGCTTCCCAGAATTCTCCTGATCTCATTGCCCCGCCTCTACTTCCTGTCTGGTTGACCCGCCTATACTTCCTGCCTGGCCAATCAGTGTTTTATTAAAATACATGGTTGACAGAATACAGACAATTCTCCCACACCAGGCATGTGCCACCAGGGTGTTCCACATAAGTGACAACCATGGATGGCACTGTCACCCATGTGATGGGTGTTTAGTGGAGCACAGTTTATGCCAACAAAAGCTAGGATAGGGACACAGGTGTCCCATCCAGGGAAGGGTTAAATGACATATCTGTGTGGGGACTGACTTTGCTGTTGTGGAAATGAGATTACTAATATTTGGTGGGCTAAATATATAGCTCAGTTGGCACAGTGCTTGCCACACAAGCATGGGGCCTGAGTTTGGCTCCCCAGCACCCACGTAAAAGAGCTGGGTATGGCAGCACATGTCTGTGATATCAGCACTGGCAGAGTGGGGACAGAAGGATCCTGGGGGTCGGCTAGCCAGTCACTCTAGCCAATTAAGGAGCTACAAGTTCAGTGAGAGACCCTGTCTGAAGGAAATAAGATGGAAGGCAATTGGGGACATCTGATGTTGACCTCTGGCCTCCACATGCATGCACACACATGTGCAAGTATACTCCTGTGAGCACACACAGTACACACAGATTATAACAGCATTACTTGATGAGGTGATGGTTTCTTGTGGCTTGAGAGGAAGGTGTTAGAAGAATCTTCAGAGCGGCATTGGAAGCGGGATGAAGTATACCCATCAGGTTCACGTGGAAGTTCGCACTCCCTAATATATTTTTACCCCTGCTGGGTGTGATGGCGCACACCTTTAATCCCAGCACCCACAAGGCCGAAGCAGCTAAGTCTCTGAGTTCCAGGCCAGCCTGATCTACACAGCAAGTTCCAGGACAGCCAGGATTGTGTAGACTGTCAAACAAAACACACAAACAAGGATGTTAGGTGGTGGATAAACATTCCTGGCAGCCAGCCTTTACTGGGTGAGGGTCTGTGGGGCAGGGAGGCAAGGCTTTAGAAATAACAAACTCTACAGTTCTGAAAACTGGAACTGAATTACTTACTGTCAGTAGGGAAATTGCCACACCGCAACCAAAACGGAGGCACTTCACAAAAGCATCATGACCCTGATTAATATGGCCCAGGCTGAACTTGAACTTCTAATCTTCTCTTTCCTTCATTTTCTAAGTGCTAAGACACTGGGTGTGAGCCACTAAGCCCGACTTTTGTGCGTTACCTTCTGTCTAGTAAGAGTGCTGGAAGGAAGGGCAGAACCACAGCCTCGGTGGCCCGAGGTCACAGTCTCTGTCTTCCTCCAGGGTGGCTCTCATTTGAGGGCATGCTGCTCTTCTACACGGACTTCATGGGTGAGGTGGTGTTCCAGGGGGACCCAAAGGCGCCGCACACATCAGAAGCGTACCAGAAGTACAATAGCGGCGTCACCATGGGCTGCTGGGGCATGTGCATCTATGCATTCAGTGCCGCCTTCTACTCAGGTACCCGTCTGCTGCATGCACACTGCCCGGTCACGTCTCTACAACTGCAGACGTGAAGTACCCCTTCAGAGGAGACACCTCTGTCTTTCATCCGAGACCTCAGCTACTGCACTGTCCTGGTCCAAGAGTGGCCTGTCTGGGGTGCAGAGACCAACCCTGTGGGTTTCATGTCTCCAAAGAGGAGGCACTCCAAAGTGGACATGTCTAGACTTGCCTAGACCATGCAAAAGGGCAAAGCGGGGCCTGGGTACAAGCCAGGTGGCCACATACAGGCAGGTGTGTGAGTGCTAAAGTCATTTTTCTCAAGAGGTTCCACACAATAATGGGGCCAAGGGGAGCCTGGGAAGGAGGCAGGTGACCATCCATGGTGATGTTGGGGGCGGGAGAAGCTAGAGTGTGGAGTGCAGGGTGTGCAGAGCCTGGAGTCCGGTTTGACTCTGAGGGTGTGCTCCTGGGACACCATGCTCGGCTCATCCCAGGACAGTCCTCTGGGACTAGGCTGGCAGCATGAACGTACAGTATTCTCCTGGGGTCTTAAGGTGAAAGGTCAGCTATTTCCAGATTCGGAGGCCAACATGCCTCTGTTGCAGGGTCTTAGCAGTGCCCAATGGTTCCAAAACAGTCATGACCTTACAGGAGGGGCTCGGCATGGTGTGCTCTGTGAGATGGGAACCTCACAGGGTCTTCGTGTGCCACCAAAACAAACAAAAAAAGCTCCTTTTGTTTGTTTTTGCTGTTATTTAAAAATACAAAGCAGCAGGGATGACTCGGTGCGTAAAGGCCCTTGCTGCCAAGCCTTGCTATCTGGATTTGATCACCAGAATCCTCGTGATGGAAGGAAGAAAAGGACAGCAACAAACTGTCCTCTGACCTCCACCCATGTGCCTTGACACACGCACGTGCCATGCACAACCTGCCATGCACAGTAAATGAATATTTAACTTCTTTTTTTAAAGTACAAAGCGACTCTTGGCACTGGGGTCATCCAGAACCAGGTTGGGTAGATGAGTGGCGGGAGGTGGCGGGACAGGGCAGGTTGCAGGCTGGGCAGGTGATGGTGGAAGACATTCCTTAGCACTTACAGGGCTCTAGGCCCCATCTTGTAGCACCACACACAAGTGACAAAACTTTGAAAAATAGATCAAAACCAGACTGCCAGCTGTAGTACGCTGACTGCCTTCTCTGCCCTTCCTCTCCTTAGGGAGGTTGGGGATGAACAGTTTGTGGAGTGTACAATAGTCTTTGTATGTGCTTAGCATGTTCCCAGAGCCCCCCAAACTAGATGTTAGCCTCACTTGTGAGCCCCTGGGATCAGCACTTTGGGAGTATTGGCCCCCCTTAGTCTTCTGCATTCTCTGGGTAGCCCATGGCATAATGAAGATGATGGCCAGTCAAGGGGTAGACTTGCGACTCCCATTGCAGGCTGGAGACCAAGGGTTTAACCTCACATTCCTGAGCCCTCAGGAGTCTCACCTATCGATCCATAGACGTCCCAGGACCCTAATGTGGCAGGTGTGAATGAGGACAGCCCTGCAGGGACAAGCCAGCCACCTACTCTGTGTCCTGTGCATGTGTCCTGTGTCCACGTCTGCTCTGCCCAGGGGAGATGAGACATGGTGCAGGGAAGAGGCCTGGCCAGCCGTTCAGTCTCTGTCCTGCCTGCAGCTATCCTGGAGAAACTGGAGGAGTGCCTGAGCGTCCGGACCCTCTACTTCATCGCCTACCTCGCCTTCGGCCTGGGCACTGGCTTGGCTACTCTCTCCAGGAACCTCTATGTGGTCCTGTCCCTCTGCACCACCTATGGCATCCTGTTCTCCACACTCTGCACCCTGCCCTACTCCCTGCTCTGCGATTACTACCAGAGTAAGAAGGTGGGTATGGTCACCACTTGCTTCTTAGAGGCATCTTTTTTATTATTATTATTGATATTTATTGAGCTCTACATTTTTCTCTGCTCCTCTCCCTGCCTCTCCCCTCCCCCTCCAACTCTTCCCCAAGGTCCCCATGCTCCCAATTTACTCAGGAGATCTTGTCTTTTTCTTCCCATGTAGATTAGATCTATGTAAGTCTCTTAGTGTCTGCATTGTTGTCTAAGTTCTCTGGGGTTGTGGTTTGTAGGCTTTCTTTGCTTTATGTTTAAAAACCACCTATGAGTGAGTACATGTGATAATTGTCTTTCTGTGTCTGGGTCACCTCACTCTAAATAATGTTTTCTAGCTCCATCCGTTTTCTTGCAAAATTCAAGCTGTCAGTATTTTTTTTTTGTGCTGTGTAGTACTCCACTGTGTAAATGAACCACATTTTCCTTATCCATCCTTCGGTCGAGGGTCATTTAGGTTGTTTCCAGGTTCTGGCTATGACTGCTATGAACATAGTTGAGCACATGTCCTTGTGGCATGATTGAGCATCCTTTGGATATATACCCAAAAGTGGTATTACTGGGTCTTGAGGAAGGTTGTTTCCTAATTTTCTGAGAATTCGCCACACTGACATCCAAGGGGGTTGTACCAGCTTGCATTCCCACCAGCAATGGAGAAGTGTTCCCTTTTCCCCACAACCTCTCCAGCATAAGTTGTCATCAGTGTTTCTGATCTTGGCCATTCTTTATCAGGTGTAAGATGGAATCTCAGAGTTGTTTTGATTTGCATTTCTCTGACGACTAAGGATGTTGAACATTTCCTTAAGTGTCTTTCAGCCATTTTAGATTCTCTTAGAGGCATCTTAACGGAGAACTGTCGTGTGCAAGCTGCAGGGCCTTTGGCTGAGAATGGAGATCATCCAAGCAGAGGCTGACAGTTTTGAATAGAGGGAGCCCTTCTGAGTGTGTTCTCTCCACGCCTGTAGCTTCCCCAGGCAGCATTGGCACCTTCCCGAGGCTACCTCCAGGCTACTTCCCACTCTGAACAGGGACACTGGGGAAGGGGACCCCTATGAACACAGCGGTTCAAGGCTGGGTCAGAGAGGGAGAGCAGGACACTTGGAATGTGGTGATGACAGCATGACACAGAGAGGCTGATTTTTTGCTTCTTTTTCGAGACAGGGTTTTGCTATTTAGCTCTTGCTATCCTGAAACTCCCTCTGTAGATCAGGCTGGCCTCAAACTCACGGAGATCGGCCTATCTCTAGTGAGGGAAAGAAAAAGGTTTGTTTTATTTAATCCAGATCTTTGGTGTGTAAGATGTGTATGTGTGGTCACATGGGCCACCACGTGTGCGTGGGTCAGAGGACTCCAGTGCAGCTGGTCTTCTTCCTCCACCCATACACAGGTTCTGCTAACCACACAGGCTGTGAGGCTAGTGTCACAAGATGGCAAGCCCCTGGACCCGCTGTGCCATCTTGTTGGCCCTCAGCACGACTTCTTTTCTGGCCGTTTTACAGAGGTCTGATTCTGCACAGGGTTTTGATTTTCTTTTCCACAACTGTCCCACGTAGCTAAGGCTGTCCTCAAAGTGGTCCACTTGCCTCCACATCCTCAGCACCAGGATTAAGAGCGATCACAGCAGGGTGTGAATCGGGAGTTTGAGGTCACCTGCTACATGGTGAGTCTGAAGCCAGCTGGGGTGATGTGAGAATACGTCTCAGAACATAAAGTAAAAGAAAGAGTGGCCAGGCAGTGGTGGCTCACACTTTTAATCCCAACACTTGGGAGGCAGAGGCAGGTGGATCTCTGTGAGTTCGAGGCCAGCCTGGTCTACAGA
The DNA here is from genome assembly GCF_982192425.1 of Myodes glareolus. NCBI lineage: Eukaryota > Metazoa > Chordata > Mammalia > Rodentia > Cricetidae > Myodes > Myodes glareolus. The sequence continues at coordinate 6,170,284 of NC_142031.1, forward strand.
GTAAGTTCCAGGACAGTGGCTTTTGGTATATACATTCATGACTTGTGCAGCCACTGCCTTGAGGCCAGGCAGGTGCTCAGGCAGGGACAGTCCTGTGCCAGAAGCCAACCTTCCTTCTGGTTGTTACGCCTCTGGACACTGGCTGACCTCTATGGTCCTGTTCCACCTGTCCGCTCTTCCTGGGTGCCCTCATCCCCGCACATTCATGGAGGTTGTGGCAGGTCTAACTGATGAGATTGTTCCCTGGTCAGTTTGCAGGGTCCAGCGCAGACGGCACACGGCGTGGCATGGGAATGGACATCTCGCTGCTTAGCTGCCAGTACTTTCTGGCTCAGATCCTTGTCTCTCTGGTCCTGGGGCCCCTGACCTCAGCCGTGGGCAGTGCCAATGGCGTGATGTACTTCTCCAGTCTCGTGTCCTTTCTCGGCTGCCTCTACTCCTCGCTGTGTGTCACCTATGAAATTCCCTCTGGTGATACCGCTGACGAGGAGCAGCAGCCCCTCCTCCTGAATGTCTGATGCCTCAGAATCTCGACTTTGAACTTGAAGGTGGTCTGCGGCAGGCTGGCCACTGAGAAACCAAAGGCCTTGGCAGCCAGCCAGGCTTCCCATGGAATGTAAATATCTGGTAAATAAATGACAGCAGCCAAGTCTTCTAGAAGCTTCTCTCATCCAAGGGCATGAGGTCACCTCGGCGGAGCTACCCTCCTGGGTGGGGGGGGGATGATGGTGTCCGGTGAGATTCATTTATCAAAAGGGAAGATATAACTCAGAGCTAGGCTGTGCTTCTCCATCAAGGATGCTTTTGATATCTGCCTGCTCCTTGCAAGGTTTGCAATAGTGTCCATTACCACCGCTTAGCTGGGTGCCATTTGCCATATGAGGATGTCACAAACATCCTAGGATACACAGCCCCCAGCAACAAAGGCTTATCCAAGCCAAGATGCCAGTAGTGCAGAGTGGAGAACACTGGTAACTGGGCCATATGTTCTGCATATTGCATCATGGTTCTATCAGTTTGTTGTCCACGCCCTGCCCCGTGGTGGCTCAGAAAGCTTCATAACATCTTTCCCTCCCTCCCTCCCTCCATCCCTCCATCTATCCATCCATCCCTCCGTCTATCCACTTGCTATATAGTTTGGATCTGAAGGCTTGGTACCCAGCCCACTGTGCAAGTGGGAAGTCATGGAGCATTAAGAAGCAGGGCCTAGTAGGAGGGCCTGTTGAGTCGTTAGGACACACAGTGGAGGGGATATTGGGATGGTGGCCTCTTCTTCTCTTTGCTTCTTGCTGCCATTAGCTGAGTAGTTCCTCGACTATACATTCCATGTGATGCATGGAGCCACCGCCACAAGCTCAACGCAACAGGGACCATGGCCTAGAACTCAAGATAAAAGCAAAATGATCCTTTCCCCCTTTAAGTTAGTCCAGGAGAAGTTCCTCAGGGATTAATGTAAATGAACAAGAGACCCCCCACCCCATACACACACACACAGGAACAGAGGCTCATGCATTAAGATGGTAAAGAGTGTAATAGGCTGTGAGTAGGGCAGCAGTCTAGGGCTCTCTCTTGTGAGATGCCTTTGAGCATCCCTACAAAGAGAGGGGACAATCTCTGAATGAGAGTCTGTTTGACATGTCTGAATGAGCACACACATCAATAACACACACAAGGAAATGAGACCCTTGGAGAGCATCAGGGACACAGCTGCCCATACCACCCTCCTGCCTGAGTGCTATGTCCCCTCCCTTCTCAGCCATTCATTCATTACACAGACGGACGCTGAAGGTCTCTGGGTGTTGGGACTACTACTACTACCACTGTTGGGAGCCAGGCTTGCAGAAGGATAACATGTGGGCCATGTCTCTGGGCTTCTAGCACCTCTTACTGACCGGGAGAGCTGACTTCTTATGAGACCATCTTCTCTGACCACTTTCCACCACCCAGCATCCCAGCGTGCTCGAGGCTGTCCTAGAGATGTCCTGGGCAACTGTTTCTCCCATTCTGCTGATTAACTGACTGTGTAGGAAGAGCTGGGAAAGGGTACTGTGGTTCCTAATGTTCTGAGCCTGGTGTGGGGCTATGTGGCCCCTAGTCCATCCGTTCCCTGTCCCCCCAGTGCATGGTCTCTGACCTGAAGAGAACATGAGCATCAACACGGAGCTCGTCAGCTTGCTCTGACCAGTTAGGGCCGGTTGAGCAGAAACCCATGACCTCTGTCGTATATTAAGTCACCTTCCCTTTGGCTCACAGTCAACTCCCTTGTCATAACCTCTCACGTAACCCACAGATGCATCCAGGTGCTCGTCCTCAGTGCCACCAACTGCTGTCTTGTTGGATTCCAGCATGTAATATCTTTCTGTGCCCTGCTCTCCTGGTCATTTTCTGGTCTCCCTCCAGCTCATGCCCACACACCCTGACACTCAGGTGTCATTGCCTCCTGTCTAACCTGCCTCTAGGCTGCCTTTCAAGCCACTTCCTCCCATCCTGCCCCAGCCTCAAGGCTATAGACACTGACCCTGTGTTCACGTACGGCCCATAAGGAAAGTCCTATTCTCCTCTGCCCTTGGTCCACTCAGGGCCGTCCCCACGGCCAGTCCTCTAGAGCTGTCATTCCTCTAGAGCCCCGCCCTCCTACACCTGAACTAGCGACTCCCTTTCTTCAAGTTCTGTCTTTGCGATCTTTGTGCTTGAAAAAGTGTGTTCCTATCTGTGAATGTGAGTGTTTGCACACATGTGGAGGCCAGGGGTCAAGGCCTAGGCTAGTTTGCCAGAGCACCCCAGGAACCTCCTGTCTCTGCACTGGGATTAAAAGCACATTTCATCAGTCTCTGCACTGGGATTAAAAGTACATTTCACCACAGCTGACTTTTTCTGTGGCACCAGGGATCTAAATTCAGATCTTTGTGTGTTTGTGGCAAGCACCCTGAGTTACCTCCCCAGCCCCATTCTGTGCTCTGAACTACATTTGAGGTTTCTGGAACTTTTCTGAGCCACAGTTCCAGGGGCCTCCTTAGGCTTAGGTTTCTCCCAGCACCATAGACCACCCAACTACACAAGAAGAGTTTAGGTTCCTCAAGAATGTGGTCCTGAATAACTATCCTCTGCTCTGGGTTTTTTGTTTGTTTTTCCAGAACTGCTCCAGTCTAGAAGAAAAATGACAAGGGAAGTTACAGCCAGCTGCTAGCTTGTCCAATCCCGGGTCCTCTTCCTGGAACTCTCCGTATAAATGTAAACACATTGGTTCTCGCACAGGATTGTCAGCCTCTTCCTGAAAGGTGGCTGTAGCTGCTCTGTGTCTGACCCAGATTGGAGCAGAGCCAGAATCGCATTCCAGGATGTTCCCAGCAGGGGGCAGTGGAGCAACCACTGCACCCTGAGCCCCAGAGCCCCACCCTTACATGGGTTGGCTTCCCAGGCTCCTTGCTGTTCCTACAGCTTGTCCATCCATGGCAGGGGAGAAGTTTCGTAACTTTCTTTCCCATCTGCCTTGCTCACCAAGGAATATTAGGGGTGTGGTCAGCTGGCACTTCCTGTATTGGCTTCATGGGAATGGAGGCAGATTCAAACATGTGCCAGAAGCCACAGTACCTGGGCCCCATAGATTCTCTTTGGCTCAGCGCTACATGCAAGGTTCAGATCCAGGCTTGAAGCACTCCTTTCCCTCTGCGAGCGGGTAAGGGCGTCTGAGGACGGAGCTCCTGGCACCAGGGTACCTTTTGGGTAGAACTGCTCAGGGATTTGTGAGTTGGTTTCTGGGCCCAAGAGTTCTGGAAGTTACCCACAGCTCATGAACCCACAACATGAAGCCTCAGTACTGTGCAAACTGGTCTGTCATGATAGCACTTTGGAGGTAGTCAGGTGACTACATTTGAGAGGGAGTGTGGAAGGGAGGGAGAGAAGGCAGGGTGGGGCACCCAGTTATCCTAATATGGGCTGGGGCTCAGGACCTCCCACCATATCATGGAATCATTGTGCAACAAGGGGGCTGCTGGACCACACCCAGGCTGAGAACTCATTTCTGGAGCAGAGGCTGGAGGTCATATGGGGGGTTGGCCTGAGGCAAGAATGCTTTGTATCACTTCATCCACCTAGATGTGGTTGGTCCCTCTGCCTTGGATAAGTGGCTGTAAATGGCCTGACTAATGTCCACACCCTTAGTGATACACACTAGTAGACATTTGTGAAGAACCAGACACTTGTTATGTCCCGCCTAAGAACCAAATAAAGGCTAGCGGGCCTTATGATGGTTCGCGGTGGAAACCTCTGGACTCTCCTAGTTTAGACTTTTTCTTTTTTGTTGTTTTTTCAAGACAGGGTTTCTCTGTGCAGCCCTGTAGACCAGGCTGGTCTTGAACTCACAGAGATCCACCTGCCTCTGCCTCCCCAGTGCTAGGATTAAAGGCGTGCACCACCACCCTGCGCTAGTTTAAACTCCTATAGCTGTTTCTAAAGAGGGGGTTTCATTTCTGACCAAACAGCATTCCACTGTCTACATATAAATGTAACGCACACACGTATACATTCCCTAGTTAGTAAATGACCACTGTGGCTATTGTGATGCCCTATGAACACAGGTGAGGGTCACAGAGCAGTTTTGACACTTGGGTCTGATGCCTCCATTTCATAGGCCTACACTCAGTAAGAACTAAAGCTTACAGCAGCTGCCACCTGGATTCCAGCCACACAGACTGGTCTACAAAGGAGTTCCAGGACAGCCAGGGTTAAACCGTGAAATGCTGTCTCAGGAAAAAAACAAACCAACAAACCAACAAGCTACAGCAGGAATTCACCAGGAACCCTGGACTTTGATGGCCACATCCACACTGAAGAGTTACCTAGCGTGGAGGCTCTGGGGGAGCCCCTACAGCGACTGTTCTCAAGCTTCCTAATGCTGCAACCCTTCAGTAAAGTTCCTCATGTTGTGGTGGCCCTCCCATAGAAGCACTTTGCTATTACTTTTTAACTGTAATTTTGCTAGAGTTGTGCAGAGTGCTACAGATAACTGATGTCTGATTCCTATGAAGGGTCACTGGACCCCCAAAGGGGTTGCAACCCACAGGCTGAGAAGTGCTGTTCTACAGGGTCTAGGGCACCCTCAACTTGGATTGATTCTGGAGAATGGCTCCAACAGCCCTCAGCAGGCAGCAGACTCTTCCCTGTACCCTAGTGGTGGATGTGGGTGGCAATCTTGGTTTCAGAGAGTAAGGGTTTGCTAAGGCAGCACCCACCTATGTTTCCAGAAATTGTTCCAGGAGGTTAAGCAGGGCCCAGCAGCAAGGTCCAGCAGACTTCCCCTGGCTGTCTGCAGCACCCACCACACTCCAGAATGAGGCAATGCACTGGCCAACACACAGGGTTCTGTAGTGTAGCTTGGTTTTATTTATGTCCACAAATATTTCAAAAAAATTACAAAATACTCAAATGGAGAGAACACAGAAGTCACGATTTCCTGGGTGTCTACTGCTTACACTGTGTCATCTCATGGCAAACTACTCATATGTACACTTAGCTCCGAGACCTAGAGAAATGCAGCAATCAGATGTCCGCTCGCTCCACTGCAGTGAGACGTGAAGCTCAGCCTTAACGACACTGACAAGATACATACAGAACACAGAAAGCAAACCCAAATTTCAAATGAAAGAAGGGAAATCCAAAAAAGGAAGCCAAGCAGCTGGGCCGCAAAGATGCCATGAAGGTCCAGGGCCTCCGAACAAACCAGTCAGTCACGGAGGACACAGTCAGTGCTTCACCTTGGGACAGGGGAGAAACCCAAAACCAACAAAGAAACATTTTCGGACAGATTTCAAGTTCAGACTTCAAAGTACTTCACTCTTTCTCTTTGGAAAATGGGTACTAGAAAGGAGATAAAGGGTTAACTGAGTGGCAGACTCAGTTAAAAGGGGAGAAGGAGGTGGTGGCATGGGACAGAAAGGACCTGCCTGGCCAGAAGTGGCCTTCCTCAGTCCAGAGGGCAGGGCAGGGCAGACCATCTGGAGAGCATGCCGCCACCCCAGAAGAAAACAAACGCCTTCATGCCAAGGTGGCCAGAAGTTTGATAACAAAAGGTTAATTTGAGCTTGCCTCCTATGAAGAACCAAAGTTAAGGCAGAATGGAATGAGAAAAATAAGGTTAAAAAACAAAACAAAAACCCTACAAACATTTTCAACAGACAAATAGATCCTAGCTGCCCCATGCATGGTTCAGGGAGCATGAGGCCCCACCACACCTGAGTCAGAGCCTGCAGCAGAGTGAATGTCAGGTTAGCTATGAGCCACTTCTCTCCACAGGGCCAGGACACACCTTGTGGCTGGCTGGCTGCTCCTAGATGCAACCACTGCATACCAGAGTAGAAATGGCCCTCAGGAGTCCAAGGGAGGGGTCAAACCGATGTCCCACCCTTGGTTCTAGAGGGGGAGAAGAAGAGGGTTCCATCAGCAATAGTCAGTTCTGCCTAGAACTGTTACCCGAGAGCCTGCTGAAGAGGGCTGTCCCAGGGGAACCCATTTCAACAAGGACTCCCATTCCTTTTCCAAGAGGAAACGCAGGACACACGGCCTCCCAGGAGGATGCAGATCACTTGCACAGCCTGCTTTATAGCCCATACCACAGGCCAGACCTGTGTCACATTTACCCCAGGGTGTCCCTCACTGTGAAGCAGCTTCTCTGTGGCAGTCATGGCTTGGTAACATGATACCTGCAGATTTCTAACACCCCTTTGGCAAGCATGTGTCCTGGGTCTCATGTGCTGTGTATTGCACCGTTTCTGGAACTTCCTCAACAGTTTATGACATCAGTCAAGAACAGTCAAACGTGTACAGAAAGTCCTAGGGAAACTTATCATCGGACACATACACGTAAACATGCACGTTCTGTACCAGAGACAGGACGACAGAGAACACAAAGTCAACACTAAACTCCTAGGAATAAGGAAGGAGGCTCGCTCAAACACGCCTGCTACTGCACATGCGAGGGACAGACAGAAGTGAAATCAAAGCAGCAAAATAAAGAGCCTTTAACATTGTCCCTGCCAACCCCTGGATGCTCACTGCTATGACCAAACCTAGTCCCAAGCTCCTGCCTGCTTGAAACTAGAAACGCCCATCTGTTCCCTTTAATTAAAGGGATAATTAATTATATATAACTTTTTATTAAAAAATCAACTCTGTATTCTGTCAATAGCTGGTAGGAATTCACACTTTGTGACATGGCTGGAAAAAATAGATCAGAATAGTCGTCTGTGGAAGGAAAAGAGACTTCTAAAACCATTATTTACAGATGTAAGAAGTCATGCTGCAGAACTGTCTCAAATTATGAAGATTCCCTACAATGTATTAAAATAAAAGATTTTTTAAAAATTATAGCTCTTGGATTTCAAACTCATATGCCGCCTCTCTGCAAACCTCGTGGGTTCTAGAGCCCACGTGCCTCAGTGTCTGCACGCACAGTGAAGGGTGTGAACGGACTCTAGCACCTACTGAGAAATCAAGGAAAAGAACTAAAGCCAAACCCCAAGATCGCAGGTAAGTTTTCCGGGTGTCAGTCCAGCCCAGGACACACCAAGTTTCTGGGGGACTGTCATGCAGGGAGACCCAAATTGGTCTCAGGAAATCCTCTCAACAAACGAACACTATTATGCAGATGTGTTTTTAGTTGTGGGTTTAAATATATAGAGAAATCTTTAGACGATATTCCTCTTTGCTCTTGCAGCTCCTACTGGATGTAAAGTCCTGTTTCTGCCCCCTAGAACTGGGGTTTCCACAGCCAGCATTAACAAATAAATAACTTATAACTGCTTGTCACCTTCTTTCTTCAGTCGACTGGTGGGAAAAGGGGAGAAAACAAGAGACTGGGCATCAGGGTGTGCTAGGTGACAGGGAAATGGTATCCCACAGGCTACAGGCAAAGGCTGGCCAATCTATTCGCTTATGGGTTCCACCCCACCCCAGGAGCCTCTCATCCAGCCAAGTCATGTTTGCATGCATCCCTCCCTCTCAGGACTAAAGAGGATGGCCCGTGGTACTTGCCACAATGGGGCAGGGTGGGGGGGTTGTATGCAAGTGAGAAGTTTAGGTTCTCTTTCATCTCACCTGTAATAATCTTCCTGACTTGGCAGGTGACCGCCATGCATGTGTGGATGTCCATGCAGCCACTGCTGCTCCATGGCCAGTCTCTGGAGCTCGGCTGACTGGGCATGCATGGCCTGAAGTTGGTGGGCTGCTGACATGGGGGGTGGGATAGCCCCAGGCAGGTCTCGGGGATAGGGGGTGCCTGCCAAGCACAAAACACGCTCTGCTACAAAAACAAGTCAAGGGAGTAGTCACGACCAGAGCAACCAAGACAGAGACCAGGAGGGAGGTCAGAGAGCCTGCTGTGTACCTAGCTGAGAAGGTGGGGCCAGCCCTTCCCAGGCTCTACAGAGAGAGCATCATCAGGGGCAGGGCAAGATCAGCAGAGTCCCCAGGCAGGAAGGAGGCCCATCCCAGAGGCCCCTGGGTCTCATGCCAGACCTTGCCTGCAGGCTTCTCCCCAGACCTCAGCCCTAGTCAGGTGTCTATTGTCCTCTGCAGCCCAGGTAGTCCTGGCTCCTGTTAGGCTATTTTGCAGAGCATTTATGGCCTCCCTCCTTCAAATCCTCCAGCAGTTCACCTGCCTGGCCCCCACCCATGGACAGCTGAGGAAATGCAGGAGTGCTATCTGACTCAACCCCAGCTCCCGCTCGGAAGTCCATGTCCTCCTCTAGTGAATTCTTACCAAAAACTGGGTGGCGCAGCATCTCGTGCTCATGGGGGGGCTGTCCAAGTAGAGGGTTGGGGAGGGTGCCAGGAGGGTAGGGAAAGCGAGCCAAGTGAGGGCCAGCAGTCAGGGGGTCAACCAGCGGGTGAACTGGGCCTGCTGAACCTGAAAAAGAAAAAAAAAAAAAAAAAAAAAAAAAGGCACAAGTTCAAATGTAGCTGGAGCATGGCTCTGGTATCCTTGCTGCATGACCCATGGTGACTTCTTTATCACCCAAGCTGGCTCAACCGGGTGGGAAACATCACTTGGCTGCCAAGAATCCCAACCAGCCCCACTGGAGAGAACAGGCGGAGAGAAGCACAGAGCTCAGCCCTGACTGGTCATTTCCTGCTCCACACTTGAGGCCACACCTGAGGCCACTCAGCATGGCCGCTCGCTCTGTGCCTCTTCTGTACAGTTCAGGCCGACAACGCCTTCTTCCCTCAGCTCACAGCAAACATATTCTCTCCCTTCTACAGAATGGCCCACAAATCAACCCCATGTGGTCACCCTGGGTACCTGCTGAGGTAGCACTCTATGTTAGGCCCTCCAGGCTTACAGTGGCCTACTCTCTCTCCTTGGGGGCCTACTGCAGTAGCCCTCTGACTACCCCTACCCCTCTGGACTCACTGCCTCCCCAGGAACACAGCCAGCCATAACCAATCCCATGAGGCTTTGAAGGAAGTGGTACCCACTGAGCCTGCCTCTGCCCCAACCCAGTCTTCCTACATATGCCAGGAAAGTGGACCTTAAGGAACTCTATTCCTAAAGGACAGAACTGCACTTTGCCTGGTCATCAAGGCCAGTAGATACCCTGCTTTCCTCTGCTCTCATGAGCAGGGATACGCTTCCTTGGGCAGCCCAGCACCCATACCCAGACCTTGCTTGGCTCTAACGTCCACAAGAACCCTGATTTGCTGTCCCTCACCCAGGGCACAGGACCAGGTTTTCCCCAGATGTTTTTCTTCTGCAGGAGACCCAGGTCAGCAGCTTCCTGAGACTCATTGATCAGGAAAGCCCACCAACTGTGAGTTTTGGGTGGAAGCTGCCTACCCTGCCTTGCTCCTGGATTGGGTACATACCTTGGTGGAGAGGATCCTGTTGGTGGAGGTGGAGGTGGGAGTGGATGTGTGAATGCTGGTGATGGTGTGGAGTTACATTAAACATCTGCAGTCGTGCCAGGGGGTCGCTGGTAAGAGATGCCATGCGCTCGGCATGGATGCGCTCGGCTGCCAGTCTGTCTGGGTAGCTCATCTCAGGCCGCAGCTGAGGACCTGCCAGTGCCAGTCTCTCCCGCTCCAAAGGGTTCAAGCCCGGGTGGAAAGAGGCAAAGGGGTGGGGGCCAGCTGCAGGAGGGATGGTGAGGGCGCTGTGCCGGGCAAAATGCTCCATGGGGTTGGTGGCTGGGTGCAGGGGGTCCAGCTCTGGTGGCTTCACCTCAAAGCCTGGCTTCATCCTCTCCCGCAATTCCCGCTCCCGGATCTCCCGCTCCCGGATCTCTCGCTCTCGGAGTTCACGCTCCCGGATGGTAGGGTCAACATTGTAGAGGCCAGGCATGTGGTAGGCCAGCAGGGGGTCAGTGGGATTAAGGGGCATGTAGAAGGGGTGGTTGCGGTTGGTGGGTGACATGACATGGGGCCGAGCGTATTCACTCAGTGTCCGGAGGGCTGGTGTGTCAGGCCCGATGTATGGGGGCACTGCGGCAATTGTGGTTGGTGGTGGCTCGAAGGAGGGTCGCATGTGACCAGGACCACTGAGTTGAGGGTCACTAAGACGGCCTTCGTGTGCTGAGCTGGATGCCTTCTGCTGAAGAAAAGAGAGTATGAGGACGGGTGCCAGGATATGGGTATGAGGAGCTGGTGCCAAGCCACCTGGGGTCTAAAACTGGTGCTCACCACAGAGGTAGGCCCTTGTTCTGTTCCACCGTCAGACCAATTTAGCTCCTTCACCCCAACATAGAAACAGAGGACCTTTGCCAGATCTAGGCACCAGGACAGTCTAGACTGATCTGTGACTGCCTGCAGTCCCCCCTGTACCTCAGCGTTTCTGTGCACCAGGGAGCCCGGCAGCCAGAAAACCTACCACGAAGTCTGACGTGCCACTTCTGGATTTGGCTTCCCTCACCCCTCGTGATCGAGCAGGCACCAAGTACCCCAGCTCATACGGGGGCTTTAAAGCAGGGTGCACCTGCATAGCCCCTTGATGCCACACTTAGGTTTCCTTCCAAGTCACCTCCTCCTGTCTCTCTGACACCTCGAGATTATGGAGGAGGCACTAATCTATAGGCTGCAGGGAAAGAACAGGCCCATCAATCAAGTCAGACTCATGACTGCCACACAATGGATGGCTCATAGCCTTTAGAAAGCCTGGGCATGGGTGCCACTGGCACTTAGAGAACACACCAGTCTGTGATAGATCCCGGCCATCAGGCCCTGGCTGAAGACACTGCCCCCTGCATGTCAGGTCCCTTCAGGACTCACAGCAACGCGCTCTGCCTCCCGTTCCCGCTCTCTCTCCCGCTCTCGCTCTTTTTCCTTCTCTTTCTCCCGCTCCCGTTCCTCTCGAGCCTTCTGTTCAGCCTCACGCTTGGCCTTCTCAATGGCCTCCTCTCTCTTCTTGGCTAGTTTGGATCCAGCCAGAGGCATGAAGTACAGGTCTGTCCGTGCACATGAGTTGTAGCCCCGGTCCAGATGTTTGTAGAACCTAAAGAGGTAGCAGCTCTGGCTGGGGCTTCTGCTGAGGGCCACACCCTTCCTCAGCTCCACCAAATCCACCCACACCTAGCCAGGCCCCCATTCCTCCAAACCAGTACCTGGCGGACTGGCTAGCATGGCTGGGGGTGTCCACTATGGTGGGCTCAGGGGATGGGCTCCTGGGTGGTGGAGGAGGGCTCTCTGGCTCCTCTACTTCATCCAGAGCCTCCTCTTTTATCTGCACAGCAGGGAGTGGGCAAGATGGCGCCCCTGGAACACTGCCTCCAGAAGAAACAGCAGCAGAGCAGGGTGGTTGTGATGAGGTGCTGGGTCCTGCAGGTGGGGTGGTGGTGGAGGGGCAGGAGGGTGGGGTGATGGGAGGAGGGCCTCCGGGTACAAAAGGGTGCTGGGGGAATGGGGATTGGGAGGGTACCTGGTGGAGGCCAGTGGGGGGATGGGAGGAAGCTGGGGGTGGAAGGCTCTGGCTCTGGGTCAGCCCAGGGGGTTGGGCAGGGGAGGAGGGCAAGGGCTGGCTCTGTGGCATGAGTTGTAAGGGTGGAGGGTGGGCTGAGGGAGGGTGGTGTGTGGACAGGGAGCTGAGGGGCTTCAGGGCTGGAGGCGGTGGCAGATTGGCATTCATAGAGAAGGGTGAGGGCCCTGAGAGGTGAGGTGGATGCTTGTGGGCCTGTGGTGCTGGAAGTTGGGGAATTGGTGTGGTGGGTGGGGGTTTGATATGAGGCATGGCTAAAGGTGCAGGAGGCAAGGGCTGTTCCCTTGGGGGCTGTTGGGGCTGCAGTGCTGACTGGGAGGCTGGAAGCTGTATAGTGGTGTGAGGATGAGCTGCTGCGGAGGTGCCCAGAGGGCCCTGGCCTTGGGAGGCCTGGGGAGGAAGTCCAAAGGGCTGAGGAGGCCCTGGGTGTTGTAGCAGGGGTCCAGCCTGTAGGCTGTGAGGACCAGGTGGGCCCTGACCATGCAAGGAGGGCTGGGTGTGAGGTTGTGCAGAGTTCTGGCTAGGGGGTGCAGTCAGAGGCTGCAGTGGAGGATGGGGTGAGGGCAGCCGAGGTGGGTGCAGGGTGGGTGCTTGCTGGATGTGGGTGTGGGCCGCAGGTGCTACTGCAGATTGAGGCTGGTTAGGGGGCTGTGAGGTGGCAGGGGAGCCCTGCGGAGGGACTGCAGTGGCAGAGGGCGTGGGCCCTGGGGTGGGAAGCTGGGGTGCTCCTGGAGGGGCGGAGGGAGCCGAGGCAGCCCCACTGGAAGCCTGCAAGGTTGGGGGCTGGGCCTGCAGTGTCTGCTGCTGTGCCGACGAGTCCGAGTCACTCTCATTGTCCTGAGGACTGGGGATACTGGGGGACGTGCTGCGGTTGTCCTGGTCGATGTCTTTCGGGTCACTGCTGCCCTCATCATTGACACTGCGACTGTCTGAACTCTCCCCCTCGCCTTCAGAGGGAGAGTTGGGGCGGCTGATCTCCTAAAGCCAGAGAAGCAAGAGATGGAAGCACTGGGAAGCAGAGCTCAGCCCTACACTGCTAGTACGGATCATAACCACAGTCTGTGCAGAGGCAGCAGGGGATTCAGTTCTCGCCTGGGAGTCAGGCACTGCCTTCCTGGGGAGGACCTAAGTCTGTGTGGGGGCTGGGGGTGAGGGCGGGCTTCAGGAGCCTCACCTGGGTCTTTGTCTTTTTGGAGGTGGCCCTATCAGGCTCCTCTGTGTCGGAGGCCACCTTCTCCCGCTGGCGCTTGGTGCTCTTCAGAGGGGACACAGCCTCTCCCTTTACCTTCTGCAGTGGAAGCAGAGAAGAGACATTTGTGGACATGTTTCCTCATTCTGAGCCCCATCTCCAGAAGTGAGAATGTTCCCCAAAGGCCCAACGAGGACCCAGAGGAGCAGCTATCTAGGGACAAGGATCCTTGATGTTAGGAACCCTTCTAGTCACTCCATTTTGTGTTTCTTGGGCCTTGGCAAACTTATGGCAGAGGTACCTCCCTTTTCCCCATTTTTCTAGGCCCTAGGCCTCCATCTGCAGCTCCTAGGCCAGGGTGATGTCACTGTTCAGATGGGAGGGAGGGACCAGGAGGCTCCCACTGTCCCCTCAGCCTCTGACCTTGGCTGACTTCTTAACCGTCTCTGCTTTGCTGTCATTGCTGGAAGTGCTAGCAGCACTGGGGGAGTTCCGGCCACTGGATCGAATATCTTCATTGATGGGGGAGGTACGACCATCAGGACTGGCGGGCTGCTTCTTCCGACCACTGCGTAGTGTAGACATCTGTTCCTCCAAAACCAAAGGATAGAGAGAATGGATCCCTAGGCCCAATTGTCCACCCAAGTCTAGCCACAGGCAAAGTAAGATAAACAGTGTGTTCACAAATCCACTCAAACCCAGACACACATCCTGAGGGGCTATCTTGGAAATGTACAGGGCTCTGAGAGGTAAGGAGTCAGCTGACTTTATTTTAATGCTCCTCTCCCTTTCTCAGGTTAACTGTCCACGCTCAACAAACCATAGCGTAGAACATTTGTGGAGTTAACCGAAAAAACAGGAAGTCACCCAGGAGACAAGGCTGCTAAATACTGCAGTTTGAAACCCGCAGCTGAATGCCTGCAGCACCCTTCGGTAGAGCTAAAGGCTCAGCTAAGGTCAGGAAACGGGAGTGAGCCGTCCTATCCACCTGCCAGAAAGGTCCTCAGAGAGGTCAGAGCCAGAGAGAAAGATCCCTTTCACAGTCCCACGCCTCAAAGACCCCTAGACACATTTCCAACCAATGTTAAACAAAGCTGTGGCTGTTGTTGTACTATTTATTTATTTTTCTTTTAAAAAGATTTTATGTGCACTTGTGTTTTGCCTGCATGTATGTCTGTTTGAGGGTGTCAGGTCTTGGAATTATAGACAGTTGTGAGCTGCCATGTGAGTGCTGGGAATTGAACTTATCTTAACTGCTGAGCCATCTCTCCATCCCCTGCTGTATATTTTAAAGACAAACACTCACCCCATAGCTAGGATGGCCTTGAATTTATGGCAATTGTTCTGTCACAGCTTCTCATGTGGTAGGATTATAGACACAAGGCACAAGTGGGTAAATCTTCACTAAAGAACCTATGTAAAAACTTCTTATGGAAAAACAATCTGCAAAGTTGAAGTAGAGATATATGCCCACTGGAGGCACTTGGGGAACTGGCACTGGGCTGCAAACCAAGACCAATGAGCTCTCGCTAACACTAAGCTCCACAGCCTCAGGGAGAGCAGTACCATCAAGAGTGTGCTTCTGCCTAACACCAATTCTCGCTTGAGTCCCTGGTGGGCTCAAGCCCCCAGGACCAGGTCCCCAGCTCACCGAGCCCCGACTCCGCCGTGTCCTCATGCTATGCTTCCCACTGAGCCCATCGTCCTCCTCCTTGACAGGCTTGAACATGAAGGGTGGGGGATCCACGGGCTTCTCGATGGGTGGCAGTTCACCGTACTTCTTGAAGTGGATGCGGCAGTCCGTGCAGAGCAGAATGTTCTCCCGGCCCCCGTGGTGCCAGTCTTTGGAGGCTATATGAGGGGAGGTGGGCAACCTTTGAAACCACCTGTCTCTGAGGACATCTGAGCAGAGGGGCCCTTCTGTGGGCTCCACCTGACCCTGAGTCATGAGAGCCACAGAGCATGAGCTTCCTATGAGTTCCCTATACAACCCAAAGCTGGTTTCCACTGTCCGGTCCCCTATAGCCACCCCTTGAAGATGGCAGCCACTTCCCAGGAACAGTAGAGCCCCTCCCTCACCTTGTATGAGACCTTCCTACCCAATAAATCAGTACAGTTCTGACTGCTCAACAGGGAAGCAAAGTCAGAAAACAGGATCAAGTTTCTCAAGCACAACCCATGTGTCAAATCAGTCACTGGCCCTGGCTTCTTTGCCACCCAGCACATGAAATATTCTGAGTCTGACAACCCAGAGCCCAGGCCTGCCCAGGAATAAACAACTGTCCCCTGCACTGAGGGTGCCCAAGGCCACTTACTGGTGGTGAAGCAGTGACGGCAGGCGTACCCTTTCAGCTCCTGCTCGCTGTCCTCACTGTCAAAGTCATCCTCACTGGCTGAGCTCAGGTCCACTGGACAAGGTGGTAAAGTGAAGACAAAACAGACACCATCATGTTCAGCTGAGAATGGGGCACCAGTAAAGTAACTCCACAGACTGGGGTGGGCATCAGCCACAAAGGCTCATTTTGAATTCCTCAGCATTATTCAGCATAGCAAAGAGCTTGCATGTACGAGGGGTAGAACGATCAAGGTCCTGCCTTGCCAGATTTTGGGGGGCTGATGTTACACCTGAATCCTGTGGTGGTCAGCACAGGTGTTCCTACTGGTGAGTCTAAAATGGTAGCAGTATACTCACAATGCCTTCCTAGTGCATCTGAGCAGCCTGGAATTCTATCTACTGAACCAATATGGCTTCTGGCCCTCACCAAGTATAATACAGAATCCTGGTGCCCTTAGGCCAGTTTTCTGGACTAGGAAAGAACTGCTAAGCACTACTGCTCTGTTCTAGTTCATAGGACCAAGACAGTAGGACCTACAGGATTCACCTGGTCTTGGGGAGAATGTCACACTTGGCCTGGGAAGAGGATCTGAGTAAAGCAGAGAAAAGAAGAAAGTGGAACCCTAGGTCAAGCTTAAATTTTGTAAGACATAAAATAGTAAATGTATTAGAAATACTTAAATGTACAGATAATTTCAAACACTCCTACAACTGTCAGCACTATTGTACACATATATACACAATAATGCACAAAGCACACCATATTAATCCCTGGGTCACCAGCTCCACAGGCTCAGAGCTGGACGTACATATGCCTGCATATGAGCAGTCTCTTACTACTCTCTGCAGCATCAAGACACCACTTACAGAATTCACTGGAAGGAGGTCTGGAGGGTGTGTTGACAGGGGTGGAGGCCGTGCGAGTCTTAATTCTTCTGAACACTGCCTGCCTGCGGTGCCGGCGGTGGGCACGGGAGCTGGCTGCTTCTGGTGTTTTCTTCCAGTAATAATAGAAGGTAATCAGTTCCCCCTGTGAGGAAGAAGCATAGCTGTTGAGTGTTCACGCACACAGCCACCCCATCATCACATCTTTCTGTGCCTGGTGCTGAGAGCAGGGTGGCAGCAATGCTCCGTGAGTGAAGCTTCAGGGTCCCATCCTGTAACCCAGCAGAGTAAGACCTCCACAAATCAAGAATCAAGTCCATACCACACAAGACACAAGGAAATAAGGCTCCCACTTATTTAGGGAGCTATAGCTATGAGTGTGCAAGCTGAGTGTGATATGTGCACATGGAAGCATCTTCAGAGACAGTCACCAAATAGAGAACACAGGTGAGCTGGAAGGAGCAAGAGCCAGGAGACAAACTGCTTTTTCCACCTCCTTTGACCCTTTCAATGGTGAAACTAGCAGGAAATCCTAAAGAACAGGACTGGGGCTAGCAAAATTTTGAAAACAGAGGGACTGACACCTGTCACATGCTGAGCCTTCCTAAAAAAAATGCAACTTAAGAAAACTGTGGCAGTCCTGCCCTGAAGGGCTCCCCTGCTATCCGTCTCCCACACAAAGAGTGCTTATACCTCGCTAGGACTTACTAAAAATCAACTTCAAAAAATAAATTTTAAAATGTACTAAATATACAAAATAATGGGTTTATGACATTTTTATAAAGGCTGGTTTCTTAGAAATACCACAAAAGAGTCTCTGCCTCAGTCTTAAAAGAACAATATCAACAAAACATAAAACCTGCACTTCAGAAGCAGCCACTCAGCTGGTCCTGGAGCCATCTTCATCCCTCCCTCTAATGCCCGCTGTCTCATGAATGAGGTGACCATGAGAGGAGGGGGCAAAGAAGTTTCCTTGGGAGCTAGGTTCTAAGGGCTGAGAAGATAAGTAGGCAAAACCAAAAGGATGTCTGGAGACCTTGTACAAACTCTTCTGACTGACAGGACCAATCTGAACAGGCTCTATCCCAACCTCAGTGGTCTCGAGTATCAGAAGCATCGAGCAGGTTTTAGACAAGGAAACAGCTTCTCAAAGGCGGCTGAAACACATGTGCTGGGAACTTAGTGGGCTGGAACTTGCCAGGGAGGAATCTGCCTGTCTCTGCCCCCACACAATCATGAACCACCATGCCACCTTTCTCATGTGGCATCTGGGGAGCAGACTCAGTTTTTCATGTTTACACAGCAAGTACCTTACTGACTAAGCCATCTCCCCAGTTGTCAGTCCTTGGGTTTTTGAGACAGGGTCCCACTATGTAGCCTAGGCTAACCTTGAACTCATAATCCTCTTGCTTCCATCCCTAGAGTTACATGGTTATAGGAGTGGGCTGTCATGCCTACCACCAGATCCTTAACGGAGGTGTACAGAGCAGGAACTGAATGACCTGTGCATCTCATGGAGCTGTGGATGTGCTTCAACCTTTCTAACCATTCAGTACTTAGCAAAATACCAGTCCCCACCAACGCTCCACAAAAGAAGCACTATCCCAGGTTGCAGAGCAGGCAGGGAGTCTCTAGTAAGGCCCAGAACACTTATGCCTGAATATGTGTACACCCCGGATCAGCTGAGTTCTACCTGGTGCTAGATGATCAGTAAAGGGAAAATGGGAAGATTACCATTGGGGGTTCTATTTCTCTAACATGTGTTGTGGTACAATGACAGCTGGTCCAGAGGGCCCCACTATGACCCTATTTCTGCTACTTTGCTTCCCACTTTCATGGTTGGGGAATAGATTTTACCACACCAATCCTGAGTGGGACCAGACTCTGCCTATTGAAAACTGACCTGCCTTAGATTTCCTATTGGTTCAACCACCCTTCAAGCACTCTATCAGAGTGGCATGCTTCATTAATGCAAGTGGGCAACTTTGTCCAATAAACCAGAGTCTTCTCTGGAACTGGAAAGAAGCAAAAACCCGAGCAGATCCTTTCCAACCTCTTCCCTCAACCTGACCCACTTCAGTGGGCAAAGACATTTCTAAACAGCGTTTGTCTGAGCCTGGCATTGTCGCACATAGTAACAGTTGAGTACTCCTACTAATATTTTTTTTCCCTTTAAAGTAAAGGCAGAGTCTTATTTTTGTGTAGCTCTAGCTAGGCTGGAACTCACAGAGATCTACCTACTTCTGCTCCCCAAGTGTTGGGATTAAAGGGGTGCACCACCATGTCAAGCCCCACCCTACTTCTTAAACACAGATGCTCAGAAGAGTCTGGGATGGTTCTGAAAGACAGCACAACTTGCAGTAGAAAAGGAGACATCCGAGATCAGCGTGGTTAAGAAACTGGCCCAGTGCCAGATAGCAAATGGAAAAAACGGCCCCAGAGGCAAGTCTGGGCCATTGCACCTGACTCCTGCACTGTGTTCTTTTAACAACTGAGATACCCAAGGTAAATGTGACGATTCAGGCAACACCAAGTATTGTCAACAAGTAACAGCTGTGAAAAAAAAAACCTAAGCACCCAAAACAGACTAAACATGAGCACCATGGGTCAAGATGAACTGGCACCTGGGCCAGGTAGAAACCATGCCCGAGAAAATGAAAGAATATAATTTCAAATGCAGAAAACCTAGATGGCTGGGACTTGCATGCACTGCTGGTGGGGATATAAGGCAGTCAAAACCACTTCGTAAAAAGTTTGTCAGTTTCTACCAGGTTAAACAAGTACCACAGGATCTAGAATTCTATGCCTGGCTTGTTTATCCAACAGGACAAAAATGTGTTCACACAAAGGTTTTGAACAATTTTTAGTTATCAATATGTATGTTGTCTTGGTGTGAGAATGCCTATGAAGGCCAGAAGAGGGAGTAGAGTTGTATGTTGGTGCTGGGGACAAACTCAGTCCTCTGAAAGAGTAATAATACCTGCTCTTAATTGCTGAGTCAGTTCTCTGATCCCACACAAAGACTTTCACACAAACATTCACACACACACAAAAAATTTTTCTTAATAGCCCCAAACAAGAAAAAAGAAGCATGCTTAGCCATGGGAAGTTAAGTTATAAGTATCCACTGGGATGTTACTTGACAATAAAAAAAGGAACCAGCAGCTTATATAATAAGAGATAACTTTCAAAAACCCCTGTTAAATGAAAGTCATAAGGAGAGCATGAAAGGCAATCCAGTGGTTGCCCAGGGCTATAAGGTGGATGAGAAGAGTGTTGGCAAAGGACCCAACCAAGTGACTACCTACTCAGGAGGAAAATGCCAATGCCTGTACACAGATGGCATTATTCACACAGATGTATACAGTCGTCAAAACTCAACTGATTGCATACTTAAGAGAGTGGGCACGTTTGTGTATATACCACACACACACACACACACACACACACACACACACACACAGAGTGTAGCACATGTCAACTATATGTCAATAAAATTGACAAAACAATCATAAATCCAGGCCAGGTTTTATTAGCTGCCTCTCAGACTGCAATGGCCACTGAGGGATTAAACATGGAGGATTAGAAACAGCATATTGCTGCCTGCATGGGTGGCTAGGTCTTGAGTACAAACAAAAGAACATGTTGGGCAAAGCTTTGGTTCTACAAATAGAGAGTGAAGCAGCTCACGGCCTCACCAGGAACGAAGTCAATTGCACTTTAATCAAACATGCATGGTGTGCAGTAAAGACCCGCTGCACATCAATTCAGGGAACAAAAGCTGCTGCAGAAATCAATAGCTCACTGAAACATTAACACAGGCAATCATTGATCAAAAGGCAGCTCCACAAAGGCAGCTTTGCAAATTAGCTCCTGCTTTTGCTTGCAAGCAAGCCCTGAGGTCTAAATGTTGACATGAATGACCTATAATGATCATTTGTTCCTGACGCTCTCACCTCATCTCACAATAAAGTCTCACAGATAACCCACGTGACATCAGGTGCTGTAGTTACACACACCACGAGGTGCTAAACCAACTGAACCTGGGCAAAAAAAAAAAAAAGAAAGAAAGAAGGGAGGGAGGGAGGGAGGGAGGGAGGGAGGGAGGGAGGGAGGAAGGAAGGAAGGAAGGAAGGAAGGAAGGAAGGAAGGAAGGAAGGAAGGAAAAGGAACAAAGCCACCTCCAAGTGTTAGTCCCAGACCTTAGTTTAGTTAGCTCTTGCCCAGTGCTGAACTTCTGGTCTGGGCTAGCATTAGTTCTCTCCTTCCAATTCCTTGAACCCCCACCACCCTTTTCACAGAGGGGAGCTGGGTCACAGGCAAAGGTCCCAGAAGCTGGGGCTCAATCCAGCAGAGATGTCTTTCTAGAATATTCATACAACAGGTTGGGGAGGGTGTGTGTGCGCGGGGGTACTGTTGGATTCCAGTGACATTTCTGCAAAAATACAAGGGTAAGAAAATGTCATACAGAGAACATGAGAAGAGCAAAAAAAAGAAAGGGGCTGCCTAGGGAAGCCCTTCCTTGTAAGTGGTTAAGAACCTTGAAGAGTCAGCAAAAGCTAACTAAAGGCAAAAACTGAGGCAAACCACCTGCCTCATTCTCGCCACTTGAAGCCCTCTTGGGCTGGGCTGAGTCTATCAAGTTCACTCACATAAACATAAAATGTCAGGGCTCCCACAGCTCCCTGTGCAGTCTGGCCACAGTGATAGCGGCTGGAGCTGCTCCTATCTTGGAGATGGCCTAAACTCATTTCTGGCACGAGTTCTGCAGCTGTGGCAAAACAGCGGGCAGAGTGTCCCGTCTTCCCACAGGCATGTCCCTAGCAGGCAAACAGGGCTGAAGGTGGAAGCTGGCTCCGTGTGGCCAGCACTGGTCTGCCTACCTCCTTGTCTTAGAGCAGGGCTCTGTCTACCCACTGCACTTATCTAGTAAACTACAGCACTTATTAGTTCAGTCCCTGCAGAGCTGAGATTTGTAACTTGTCCTATTCCATTTAAAGGTGATTCTTGTTGAAGGTAAGATGAGCTGTCTGTCGTCTTTGTCCTGAGGCCCAGGAAAATGAGTCAGAACAGAATGCTGAGGAGGTGAGGCACTGGGAGCATCTAAAACACCAAAGCCTAACCCCCGCTAAGGAAAGATCTCCCTATGTAGCCCCAACTGTCCTCAAACTCAAGAGATCCTCCTACCTCAGCCCACCAACTGTTGGAATTTAAGGTGCGAAAACCAGGTCTGGTCTCCATGGTTCTTAAGGACACCCCTCCCCTCATAGGCACAGGGATCTGGAAAGATATCCTCATTCCCTGCCTTGTCCTTTTCTTATGCCTTGGCTTGGCACTAACTTCCCAGACAGGACTCTCTGGGAGGCTGATGTGGAGGCAGGAAAAAGTAAGCCAATTATTATTTTTTATTCTTCCAATCTCTCTCTCTCTCTCCTCCCCCCATCAAATCTTCCCTCCCTTGTTAGTCTCTCTTCCCTCTCCCATCTAACCCTTTTTACTTCCCAATAGAGGTATGAGCCACTGCTCAGCCAAATCAATTGTTTTTGCTCCACATTAAAAGTCTACAGGTATAAGCAAAATTGGGCAGTTAAAAAAGAAAACTCTAACATTATTATTAGCATATTACCCAGAGAGGTGTGAGAGCCTAGAGAGAGCGCTCAATGGTTAAGGACTGACTGCTCTTCGAGAAGACCAGGGCTCAACTCTCAGCACTCACATGTCAGCTCACAAATGACTGTAATTCTAGTCTCCCAACACCTTCTTCTGGCCTCCTGAGGTACCAGACAAGCACATGGTACAATCATACATATAAAATAAATTAATTAAAAAAAGATGGAGCAGCTGGCCATGGTGGCAAATGCTTTTAATCCCAGCTGGTGAATTTTGGTGTATTCAAGGTCAGCTTGGTCTAAAAAGCAAGTTCCAAGACGGCCAGGGCTGTCACACAGAGAAACCCTATCCAAACAACAGACAACAAATAAGCAAACAGAAAGACGCGCCTTACAGATGCCAGCACTGATAATCCAGGTTGCTGCCAGCCTGCCAGCCACTATCAGGACTTTTCTCTGTGTGAGAGTAGGGCAAGACAAACATGTTGGGGGTCAGAGGACATCTTGAAGGAATGGGTTCTCCCCTCCCACCATGTGGGCCCTAGGGATCAAACTAGTGCTGACAAGCACCTTTATCTGCTGGGCCATCTCAACAGCCCTATACATACATCCCTTTAGCTTTGCAGAGCATGCTCCACTATCTTTCATTCTCACATGGCTACAGGACTGAGAAGACAATGTGGAGGATGGATGGCTTTGTGGCTACATAAGAAGGCCTGTTTTTAGATGGATGGTGGTGGGGCACGCCTTTAATTCCAGCACTCGGAGGCAGAAGAAGGCGGACTTCTGTGAGTTTGAGGCCAGCCTGGCTTCAAGAGCTAGTTCCAGGACAGGCTCTAAAGCTACATAGAAACCTTGTCTCAACCCCCACCCCCCCACAAAAAAACCCAAACCAAACCAAACCAAAACAAAGAAGGTCCCTTTGAGCATTCCTCTACATTCTCTAATTCTCTGATGGCACAGAATTCTTTGTCCATACACCGACACCATCCTTTGCAAGGTTAGAAAAAGCACTAAAAAGTTATCTGAAAAAAATACACGACAAAAACAAGATCTACTTTTTTGTTTTTTAAGGCAGGGTCTGTTATGACACAAGTTAGCCCCAAACTCCAACTTTGTGTGTGCCTTGTGTGCCCCTGGAAATGCTGAGATTGTAGGTGTGTGTCAGCACACATGCCAAGCAAATACTCTGCTAACTAAGTGGCATCTGCACCCCTGAAATCTTTAAGACACAGGGTTTTGGGGGCTGGGGAGATGGCTCAGTGGCTAAGAGCACTGGTTGCTTTTTACAGAGGATCCAGGTTTAATCCCAGTACCCACACAGAAGATCCAGTTCCAGGGTATTTGGCACACTCACATGGATATACATGCATGAGAAAAACATACAATAATAAATCTTTTTTTTTAAAAAAAAGGACACAGGATTGTCTGTTCCTATGTAAAAGATAAATATTTTAACATGAGCACACAGAGAAAAGGGCAGCTAAATAATCACCGTAGAAGACCTTAAATCTCAGTGTTAATGTGCTTTTGGAATGAAATTCTTGTTCCTGGGCCAATACTGTGCTGAAAGAGTGATCTACACGGGAGCACCTGACCTTGCTGACCAACCTCATGGATGAAGGAGAGCTGCTGCAGAATTGGCTCCTGCCAAGGACCCCACTCTGCAGCTGGGCTGGAACTCACACTTCGCCTTCCTCTGTGGGATCACAAATGTGTCCATGTACCTCACTGCCTTAACAATAGTTTCATGCTATTTTTCCAAGGAAACATTCCACCAACAGCAGGCAATTAAGAACAACACCCAAACTAAAAAGCTGGCAGAGAGAAAAAAAGCCTTTCCCAACCCCTGAACTTAAGACATTGGCCAAGACTGGGGGTGAGTGGGTATGAGCCATCCCTGGGAAGGGGAAGTATTCCCTGGATAGACTCCAGGAAACCTCCAACTCAAGAAGCCTAGCTCGGCTCCCTGATCTCCCTAATCTTTTTGCCTGGAATTATAGCTGCACCTTTCTTCTTGGCAGTAAAGTTTCCTGCCTGTGCAAGAGCCCTGTGCAAGTCCTTCCTTCGTTCCACTGTCTGAGGATTCTAGCTGGATCTAACAATGGTGGGGGACCTGCCAGGTAAGAGCCTGGGCACTGAGCAGAAACAGTAGCTATATTGGGGAGCAATCATCTCTTAAGGGTTTTCCAGCAGGTTGCCAAGCATGGTGGTACACACCCTGAATCCCAGCAGAGGCTGGCAAATGAGTTCCAGGACAGCCAGGACCACACATAGAAACCCTGCCTCAAAAAGCACCCCCCCCTACACACCTAAAAAAACAAAAGAAAGGACAAGGAAAAAAAAAAAAGATGCCTTTCCAGCAGGCAACTGGTTGTTTTCCAGTAGCTGGTAATTAAAGCACTGTTCTTCTGGGATCCTTCTTTTGTTAATCAACCTAATGGAATCCCTAATCCCCAGGAGCCAGCCACTGTCAGCAGCTCTGCTGCAAATTACTGCATGCCACCTCCAGCACATCTGGGAGACATTGATCTGCTCAAAGGCACAGAGCTGAGGATGGCATTTTGGAGCCACAATTTCCTGGACTCAAGAGGCTCAGAAGATAGATGCCTGACTTAGTACACCCTGCTCTGAGAGGCAGCCCACTTCCAGGCAAGGCATGTCCTCTGCAGCTCTTCTAGGATAGGTAAACGAAAGGGAACTATTCTCAGGCATGGCATGTCCAAGATGGAAGCCAGACTAAGGTGCCCAAAGAGAACTTCCTAAACTAGACACCCTTTTAGAAGGAAGAGAAGGGGGGAAATTCCTACAGGTTAAAATTTCACCCTTTCCAATTATTATACTCCATTTAAATGGCACAAAGAAATGGGAACAGACTGGGCTACCCTTCAGCTACTAATACTCTGTTGTCTGGGATTCTGACTAGGCTGCCTGCTCATCCTATCTCTGGCCTCACACCTCTCCTATGAAGTGCAGATTGGTGCTCCACTATGGCCTTTTCCTTGTCTTGTCTTTGCTAGCTCAGTCTTCTCAAAGCCCAGCCCATACTCTGTCACTTCTCCAAACTAAGTTCCAGCTACTTCTCCATTTCTTCCAGACCTTTTTCCTGTTTCCCATCTCTCCCAGCCCTTGGCTTATGGCAAACACTATGGTAATTGACTGTTCTTTGGCCTAAAGCCCAAGCCACAAACCCCTTAAAGCACTGTGGAAAGAGAAAACTGGCTCTCCAAAGTTCTGACTTCTGTATGTGTACCTCCCCCCCACAAAATAAAAGATAACTTGAATAAGTGGACTTCAAGATGGGCACTGTGTAAGCTGGGCAGTGGTGGCCTACGCCTTTGATCCCTGTACTCGGGAGGCAGAGGCAGACAGATTTCTGTGAGTTCGAGGCCAGCCTGGTCTATAGAGCAAGTTCCAGGACAGGCTCCAAAGTTACACAGAGAACCTTGTCTTGAACCACCCCCCCCCCCAAAGGAAAAGGTGGGCACTGTGGCATATGATTATAATCCCAGCACTTGGGAGGCAAGTGGATTGCCTGAAGTTTAAGACCAAAGTGCTATACACATAGAGTTCTAGCCAGCCAAGGCTTTACAGAAAGATCCTGCCCAAATCTCTCTCTCTCTCTCTCTCTCTCTCTCTCTCTCTCTCTCTCTCTCTCTCTCTCTCTCTCTCTCTCACACACACACACACACACACACACACACAAAATCCAAAACAAAGGGAAAAAAAAACCCTCCACAAATAACAAAAACAAAATTAAAAAGTGCTCAGACCCATGAAAGCATTATAGGTCTGCTGGGGTGGGTGTCCCTGGACTGGACTAAGCACACCTTGCTGCTGACCCTGCCAACAGCTCTGTTAGATAGGTGTATTATGTACACACATTAAATTCTTCCACCTAGGCAAAAAACAAAACCAAACCAAAACAAACAAAAAACCTTAGGTTGTTTTTTTTTTTTTAATCCTGTAGCAGCTTTATAAACGACATGGCTAAAAATGAAGTAACTGCTCTGTAACAAACTGCTGAAAGCACAGCAGGAATCTAGGGCTCCTACCAGGTGTGGATGTCCCCACAACCCCTGTTGTCTAAGGGGTTCCCTGGGAAGTCCTGACACAGGAGCTTGCTATCACAAAACCCACACATAAACCTTGGTTTTTGGCTTTACTAAGTTGTGAGTTTAAATGAAGACTGCTAACGTTTTAAATGGAACACTACCAGGAATCGTGTTTCCTCAGCTGACATCCCAAATCCTAAGAATTCATTTGTTGATATCAGTTTTTGTCTCTCGGGTGAACACTTCATTATTTCCCTGAGTTCATTTTATTGGAGTTCAGCAATAGGGCGAGCAGGATTTCACTGCTGTTGGCTCCATCACCATGTCACCTTTGCTAATGGGTCTTTTTGTGTTTGTCTGTTTTTGAAGTGAAACCACAATTCTACCAGCAAAGGAGAAAAGGAAAAGGGAAAGCTATAAAATGTTAAACTGCCCTTCTCCAGTTCATAAACAGTTTTCTATTTATCGGCCTTCATTGTATGTGCAATCTTATTATCCTTGCACAGCATCAAAGTGACATCCGTCAGGGTCACCCTATAAAATATACATTGCAATGTAACATTTAATGACGAGAAAGGGGCAAAAGATGAAGGATGGGAGGGTGGCATGCTGCAGGATGCTTTAAAGGGGTCATCAGTTATATCTGTGCATTTCCCGAGGTGATAATTGAATGACAGGGCTGGAGGGAAATCCATTTTTGAGCTCAGAAAGGACAGTTAGGAGAAAAATGTTTTTGGGTAGAAGCATATAATGATAGCCAGGAAATGAGGACAGCTATTCTAACACTGCTTCTTGTATTTTATGGTTTTTATGGACGCACAGCAAATTATCACATATGATCTATTTCTTCAAGTTGACTGTTCAAATAAAGGACAGACTTCATTACAAAGAAAGAAGGGAAAGGGTATTTAATTTTGTCAGTTATTACATTTGCTTAATAAAATGAGCAAAACCAAAGATTACTAAAGTGTAAGATAAACGAACAATCTCACATTCTTCAGATATATAAAACACTTCAACTCTTTTACCTAATTCTGGGGATTTAAGCTGAGGCAGAGATCTTAGGAAAATTCAGATAAACCAGAAAGCATGTGCTCATAGCAAGAGCAGCTGTCTCCTAGAAACTTGAAACAGAAATTTCAGGACAGAAGTATATATGGGCTCAACTGTGCTCAAAACATCTATGCTACGTCCTGACCCTTGCTGTCCTAGAGTGTGTCATTATGTAATAGGATCTTTAACAAAGTAATCAAGGTAAAATGAGGTCATTTGGGTGATCCCTAATAGAACCTGACTGGTATTCATTTTTGTTGTTTGAAACAGAGTCTCTCTCTATATAGCCCTGGCTGTCCTGGAACTCAGACATCACCTGCCTCTGCCACCTGAGTGTTGGGATCTAGCTTGGTAGTGGTGGTGCATGCCTTTAATCCCAGTATTTGGGAGGAAGAGGCAGGTGGATGCCTGTGAGTTCAAGGCCAGCCTGGTCTACAAAGTGAGTTCCAGGATAGCCAGGATAGTTAAACAAAGAAACACTGTCTTGGGGGAAAAATGGTATGTGTCCAACATTGGTGTTCTTGTTGTTGTTGTTTTTTGTTTTTCGAGACAGGGTTTCTCTGTAGTTTTGGAGTCTGGCCTGGCACTAGCTCTCGTAGACCAGACTGGTCTCGAACTCACAGAGAGTTTTTATATTAAACACATATATGATGATCTGAGGAGATAGCAGTTACAAGACAAGAAGAGAGGCCTCAGAAAAAAATTAACACCACTATTACTTGTGTTTCCAAATCTATGGAACTAGGACAAAATAAATTCTTTTGCTCTGGAAGCCCTGTAGGTAGGGTAGATGACTACGTAAGTCTAAGACAGGGCTTTCTGGTTAGTGCTGCAAAAAGAAGACCTGTGGGCTGTGAAAGCATCAAGTCCTCCAAACTATGAGCAGGACTGATGGAGTAGGCTACCTTCAGAAGAGGAACAATCTACTGGGAGAGAAGGTGCCAAAGGAGAATGGTGTGGGCAACCAGCAAGGTTGGTGAGCCTCACAGAACTGGCCACCTCCTTGTTAGGGGGCACCAATCCTTACAGCAGACACTGGGAGCTCCACAAGACAGATGCCATGTGGCTCCTTCATTGTTACAGTGTGGCCCAGGAGAACCAGCCAACTCCCAAGAGTTCCCACAGGAAGAAATCTAAGCTCCATCAGATCTGAATCTTCATGCATCTGTGGCCAGCGAGTTTTCTGAAGGGAACACAGCTGTATAAGTAGCTCTTGTGGTCCTGGAGGGGTGGGGGTGGGGTGTATGTGCTCCTCTATACTATTTACATGAACATGCACTTTGCAGTTTTAAAAACACAAGATAAAACTGCAGATTTCCAAATCACTGATCTAGTCCATGGCTAGGTCTCCTCAAAGTTCTTGTCAGGCAGCTAGCTACTGTACAAGAAAGGCAGCAGTGTGTGGATGACACTCTTACTCCATGTAGGCTGTAGCCCTATCAGGACACATTGATGGTCAATGCCTGGGGACTCTACTACCGCAGCTGCTTGAAGTTACTGCCTTGTCAACATCTCTTCCCTGAAGAATTTGGAAAGATGAAGCTAACCTCCCAGAGAGCCACGTACTTCCTTAGGCATTTAGTTCTTATTTTAAAATTGCCAGATGGTACCACAAATAGTGGTACATCCTTGTTATCCCAAGACAATGGAGTCAGGAAATAAGGAGTTTAGGGTCAGTTTCAGCTATACAGCCAAAGCTGCACTGTGGATCTCAGAAACAAATTCTAGTGCTCTCAGGTCGCTTCCTCATAATGCAGCAAGCTACAAACTTAAATTCATACATCTGAAGGTTTACATGAAAACCCCAATAGCGCTTTTGGGGAGAAATTATTTTGTCACAATAGGTATTGCCCCTCCCTTCCCTGGCAGGCATGGGAGGGTGGCAGGGTGTGATGAACTGCTCCTTGGAGACTCTGTGACCCTCCAGTCCTCCCAGCTTATGTAAAGAATGGGAAGATATGAAGATTTCTTTTCTTCACGCATATGTGATAAAAGCTTACTTCGGGTTTGAACAAAGAGCCACACAGAGAGAAGCTCTGCATTCTTCCCACTTACTCAAACCTGAAATCCCAGAAACAATTCTGAGAAACAAACAAAAAACAAACAAACCAAACAACCAACCAAACAACAACAACAACAACAAATACTCCACAAACCTTTTACTTTAAAACTTTAGTTTCCAGTTCTTGATTTCTCAGCAACTGGCCTTTCCCCACCTGTCTCACTTCCCAGTGGCGCCAACACTACAGGAAAGGACAGAGACTTCCCTTTGAAGCAACCAGAAATTCTGTTGAGAGTAGCAATTCCAGAAAGCACCCTCCCCACCCCTTTGCAGGGCATTGGTCCTACAAACACCAGATGCTACTTTGACATTGGCTGTGGCTTTGGACTCTTCATGTCCCATACATCTGGCTTCTGGAATCCTTCCTTCACAAAAACAGATGATGGCTTTCTCCACACATCCTGCCTTGTGGCCCCCAGGCTCCAGGAATGTATCCCCCTGGTTGTTGCTAGCCATTTCTACAGCTTTCTATTGCCATCTGTTGTAACCCTAAGTCATTTTTACCTGACCCTCTAGGGAGAGGTTGTTGGCCTCTTCCCATGAAGATGAATCTCTCAGTAGGGCTCTTTGGTGGCTCAGGTCACGGAATCTAATGGGAATTATGAATGCCTGATTCTTTCTTCTCGAACTGGACTACACACAAACAGAATGTTGCTAGATCTCTAGGGGTCCATAGTGGACCCTGATTTGAGTATATGCTCAAAGGCTGGAGATTGCTCGTGGGTTTAAGAACACACACTATCTTCCCAAGGGATCTGGATTTGGTTCCCAGCACCCATAACAGATGAGTTACAACTTTAGTTCCAGGGGACCCAAGTCCTCTGGCTTTCTCAGGCCCTTGAAAGCACATAAATGGACACAGGTACATACACATTCACGTCATAGTTTTATTCAATAAAAAAAAAAGGTGCTCAGTAAATATTCACTGGTATGAGCTAGGCAAACAAGAACACCACAAAGGGTGTTCCCTCTAACTGCTCCCTCTAACTCTTCCATACTGTGTGTCCACAGGAAGTTCACTACTCTCCCTGAGGCTCTTTCCTCATTTCAAGCCAGGGAAGGTTCAAAAGCTCCTTCAAGGGCTGGGCCTGTTACACATATGCTCAATTCCTAATTCCTAAATGATATCTTTTCATCAGAAAAAGAAACAGAAGCTGGGGTGTGGTAGCACATACCTTTACTTCCAGTACCCAGGAGGCAGAGGCAGGCAGATCTCTTGAGTTCAAGGTCTACCTGGTTCACAGAGCAAAGAGTTCCAGAAGAGCTAAGATTACTTGGAGAAAACCTGTCTCAAAAACAAAGACAACCAACCACACAGAACCCCAAACAAACAAAAGGATCAGAAACTCAGAACTAAGTTCATCTGAAAATTAACTGAATTTCAAAACTATCTTTCAAATAGTATGCTACTAACTGCCTTCCTCTGTTGTGCTGCCCTCAAACCACACAGAACATACAGCAAGAGTCAGGGTTATTTGAGGTCAGCCTGATATACGTGTGAAGTTCTAGGACAGCCACGGCTACATAGTGGGACCTGTTTCAAAGAAAGAATCAGGGTTAGGGGTGGTGTTGGGGAAAGCCCAGCTCCCAGATCAACATCCCAACAGAAACCAGCAGCCATGAGTGCCAGTAGCCTCACTGCTGCTCTGCCCAGTGCTGCTTCCATTCGGATTTCATCAGCAAAAGAATCGAGGACTCCACATTTTAAAAATTTCAGTAGGAGTTGGGAATATAGTGCAATGGTACAAACTATACTAGGCTTGATTCTTGACAACACACACACACACACAACTAAATAAAATAAGGAAAACAAAACAAAACAACAACAAAAAAACCCACCATACTGCCCTTCTGTGCTGGCTACTGTGAAATTCCTAATCTGTGCCCCCACTTCAGTGCAGAACGATCACTCATGTTGACTACACAGGCCCAGCTTGAGGGACTCACAATATTCTGTTACTTAATTTCACATTAACTGTTTTTCAAAGTCTCTCTCTCTCTCAAACAAACACACACACACACACACACACACACACACACACACAGAGAGAGAGAGAGAGAGAGAGAGAGAGAGATTATTATACCTATCTGTCTGTTGTGAGATATTTGATTACATGTGTAAAATTATGTCACTGTGATTGGTGTAATAGAAAGCTAAACAGAAAATAGCTAGGCAGGAGGTATAGCAAGACTTCTGGACAGAGCTCTGGGAAAAAAAGGAGGGAAGTTGTGTAGGCCCTTACCTCTATATGGTATATATAGTCATACTTTATGACTATAAAGTCATAGTCAGTATCTGAAGTGGTCATGTAACCTTCCAGACAGGCTGTCGCTAACCTAACAAACAGTCAGGATGTTGCTTTGCTCTTTCTCTGTAATTTGGAGGATGCCTGAATAGGGATGCTAATTCAGCCTACGTGACAGCTAGCATACTAAATAGGAAGACGTGTCAACAAACACAGGTACATGTGGACTTGACTAAAAGCCATTCGCTTGGTAACCTAGGAAACAGAATGCGAATGTATTTTCCCCCTCAGTTTGTTTTGATATATTAGGCTGTTTGGAGAATAAATGAGAGGAATTCTTTAGGATGTGAACTCAGGATTTCATGAGGGATCACTGAAAATCTACCTTCCAAAAAAGTTATGTGAGTTGTGTTTTTATTCCCGCGCCACCATGCCAGTTCAGAAAGAGAGAGAGAGATAGTTTATACTGGGGTCTGGTCCAGAGAAATAATTTATAGACCTGGCTAGCACTGGACTCTGATAGAGTTGCTAGCTGGACTCAGAGGAAACAGTACATATAGGAGGATAGGTAATAGCCATAAGCCATGTGGCAGCATGCAGATGAATAGAAATGGGTTAATTTAAGGTATAAAAAATAGTGAGAAACAAGCCTAAACTAAGGCCTAGCTTTCATAAATAATAAGAAGTCTCTGTGTCATTATTTGAGAGTTGGCTGGTGGGACAGAGAAAGACTTGTTACATATGGCATCCAACATTGGGCTTGAATATGCACACAGGTCCTGAGAAAGTCTTCTCTCAGGTAGGCTTTGCATACAGAGTATAGCTCTTTAGAGAGGCTATGCTGGGCAGTTGAGCACTTGATCAATCCAAACTGGGTACAAACTCTGCTCCAGAAAGACACAACACATTCCCAGAAGTGGGGCAGGTGAATGCGGCTCTGGGACCAGCACTGCAGACATGAGACTAGGCTCTCATGGAACCGAGGGAGACAGAGCCAGCTGCCAGCATACCATATGCTAAGTAGAGCTGTGCAGTACTGACCTAGACCTTTAAGATTTGTCTTGTGATTAGAAAATGATACAGGTGCACAGTAAAGTGGGCAAGACTGAAAAAACCGTAAAATACAGTTTAAAAAAATGGGTATAGACAGTCATAGAAAAAATAGAAAGCCACATATGGAAATACACAGGGCATTTGGATCCTGTATGGTGTTTGGTTGACTTTGAATTTTTAAAATGATAATGTAAAAAAAAAATACCTGCTGAGAGACACTGGGTTACGGAAACTGCTAAATTAAACCAACATATATTTTTAAAAAAATGTCTTAAGTTTAAAATGGAAGTCAGAAAATATGCTGCATTGGGGGAGACTTCCTAAAAACCTTGACTACAGGCACAGAGAACAAAAAAGACCACAGGACAGGTGACATGTATGCTGATCCCTCTGCATGGGAACAGCTCTGAGACTGAATGAGACATGATAAATCTTGTTGATTACAGAGTACTCATGACAGTTTGGATAAGCCCAAATGAACTTAAAAGTTGACAGATGCCCTTTTACCTGATCAAACAGAACACAGAAAAATCATCTTTTTTTTCAATTTTTATTTTTCCATTCAAATATTTACGCTTCCTTCCCTCCTCCCAATCCTTTCCTGCTCCCCCCACTACACACACAAAAATCATCTTTAGCTGACTTGAGCACACTGTGCATTCCATACATGTGTTAATGTAGATATGCATGCTACCTTTCAGTTTGTATGTTTTCAGAACAAAATGACCAGACACTAAAAAGACAAGTAGTCCAGGTGATTCTGTGTCTCAGAATGCCTCTGTTGCAGTTTCCTCAAAATTATGCATCTAAAACAATCTCAAAGCTACTAACTGAAATGGTCTAGCCTCACACACTACCCCACCAAGACTTCAGATAAGCTCTACACTTTGCCATCACACAGACTAAACAAAAAAAATTATAAAGCTAGCTCATTATTCCAATTTTCTCAGGGTCCTCTAAAGACATGGTCACCCCCCAGACAAAGAAAGCAGTCTAGAAAACACAACACCCACATTCCCAAGAGGTGGGATGGGTGGTTTTTGGTTGTTCAGTGGATCATGGATGCTTATCATCATTTGTGTGTGTGTGTGTGTGTGTGTGTGTGTGTGTGTGTGTGATGGCAAGTTGTTACTGGTCATAGTCAGGGAGAAAACAAAGGAGATTAGATTCAGGGGTCTCATTCTGAAAAAAAAAAAAGGAGGATCTAAGAATGATAGGAATAAGGACAGATTATTGAATCTACTTTTAAACTAAAAAAGCAACTACTAATCTTAAATATTTTACATTGGTATGAATTTTTATATATTGATACAAATTAATGTTATTTTTGTTATACTATATATATGTTTCTACTCTTGTTTAAGATATTTTTGCATAATGATACAAATTTAAAGTTATTTCTAAACATAATGTATATATGTTTCTACTCTTGTTCAACATACTGTACTTACGCAACTCATTTTAAAATGTATTGTAAAGTTCTAGTCCTTAAAGGCAATTCTTACAAACTGTTTAAGCTAATTAAGAAATATAGGTTAGTAGTTAGTGACCTATAACAATCAAATTTGTGCTCATATTAGGATGTTTTCAAGGTCAAACAAAAATATTTTAGATAGACAGATGGTCTTCAAACACTTCAGAGATCTAGAGAATATGGCACTTAAGATGTTTTTATAACATAAGGCTTTTCATGATAATAAGACATGTCTGCTCATGGCAATACCAATCTACTTCAGATAAGATGATGGGCATCAAAGAACCTGTGTATGGAGTTTGTTCTCTTTATGTCAAAAGTTAGCAACTGGGCAAGAAACTGCCTTGCCTCAACTGATGACAGTATGCTGTCCAAACTGGACAAGCAGGACACAAAATAAGAGTCTCCCAAACTTTGCAAAGATAAAGTAGGATAGTCTTTCAAAACTGCAGCTTCACAAAAAAGTCTGTCAGATAACACAGACCTGCAGGTCGAAGATGGATACCCCAACTATACAGAGAAACCTTGGGTAACTGTCCAGGCAATCAAATATTTTTGGTTATTTCTCTAGTTTTGGAAGTTGTTTGCTATGCAAGCCCTGTTTACTTAGGTAATAATATATATCCCTCTTGGGTCTTTGATGGGATTAAAGACTAGATATAGTTTTACAGTTTTCTTTCATACCGAATTTTAAAAAACCCTAAAAAAACATGTAAAGTTTATAAGGTTAAGAAACATAAAAGCAGCCGGGAGGTGGTGGCACACGCCTTTAATCCCAGCACTTGGGAGGCAGAGCCAGGTGTGAGTTTGAGGCCAGCCTGATCTACAAGAGCTAGTTCCAGGACAGGCACCAAAGCACAAAGAAACCTTGTCTCAAAAAGTAACATAAAAGCACTCTTTCTGCCATCTTTGCACCTGTGGAGGACTTCTAAAAGACAATATATCTGGAAGGCTGTGGTGCAAGGCTATTTTTGCTAGCTATAAGCGAGGTCTCCAGAACCAAAGAGAGCACACAGCTCTTCTTATGATTGAGGGTGTTTATGCCTGAGATGAAACTGAATTCTACTTGGGCAAGAGATACGCTTATGTGTATAAAGCTGAAAACAACACAGTGACCTCCAGAGGCAAACCAAACAAAACCAGAGTGATCTGGCGGAAAGTAATGTGGGCCACGGAAACAGTGGCATGGTTCCTGCCAAATTCCAAAGCAACCTTCCTGTAAAGGCCATTGGATGCTATACCCTTCCTTGATTTAAACTAATGATAAGTAAATAAATAAAAGTGGGGGAAAAAGAAACATAAAAGCTTAAGCTGTTTATCTAAGAAGAGGTTTTAAGGTCAAAAAAGGCATTCTTAGGATGGTAAATCATATTATGATAAAAAAATGATTTAGGTATAGAACTTTAAACTCATCAAGATAAGATAGATAATAGAGTAATTTCTCCAAATACAAATAGACTGGATATTGTAAATGTAATTCTTACATTACATTTACAATATGTAATAAAGATAGTTGTCTTTATTGTATATAATTTTACTATATTAGAATTAAAATCATTTTTATTTAAACAAAAAGGAGAAAATGCTGCAAGATTTATGTGATTACAGTTTGTAAAAATATATCATTGTGATTGGTTTAACAGGAAGCTAAACAACCGTTAGCTAGGCAGAAGGTATAGGTAGAACTTCCAGAGAGAGCGAGCTCTAGAAAGAAGTCAGTAGTTGGACAGAGAAACATTACACCTGTCTGCAATAAACTCTATTGCTAGACTGCAAATGTTCTCTTGTGGTGACATGGGGCGCTCTAGAGAAGTGGCTCTCAGTCTTCCTGTGGTGATGTGGGATGTTCTAGAGTGGTGTTCAAGAAAGTGGATGTTGAAGTCTCAGACTGCCCATCTGCCCAGACCCGAATAATCACACAGAAACTATATTAATTACAACATTGTTTGGCCTATAGCTTAAGCATATTCTTAGCCAGCTATTACATTTTAAACTAACCCATTTCTATTAATCTATGCATTGCCACAAGGCTGTGGTTTACTGGTAACATTCTGGCAACTTTCTCTTTTGACATCTGCATGGTATCTCTTTGACTCTGCCTATTCTCTCTGTACATCTCTGTTCAGATTTCATGCCTGGTTTTACTCTGCTAAGCCACTGGGTGAAACAACTTTATTCATCAACCAATAAAAACAACACATATACAGAAGGACAGACATCCCACATCAGAAGCCTGAGAGTTAAGTGGTAGTTTACCTATTTCCTAGTTTTGTATATCTATGTGGATATTGCAGACTCCACCAGTGCATATAAAGCTCTCAGAGCAGGGCCAGGCATATCAGTGGCCCTTAGGGGATGCTTTTTGTTATGAAGCCTGCAAGGTCACTAGGACACAAGCCTTCCCTTCCTCTGCCACTCCCTCCATATTCATATTCTTTGGGGTTCTGCTACAATCCCCATCCTGCCCAGTAGTTTACAGTACTTACTAGGAACTGGCTTCACACAGTAAGTCACTTACTTACAGACGTAAAATCTGTACTCAGACAATGAAGCCTTTAAACAAACAAAAAGCCCTACCATTTCCTTCCCCATTCCTTCTTTCTGTTTTTGAGGAAGTATGCATTTGAGGCAGTGAGCCTGGCCATACACACTACTACTGCATTTCTAATATGTAACAATGGTGTAGGAGGTTCTTCTTTCTATGTTTTACTTTCACTGGTTGAATAAAGAAACTGCCCTGGCCTTTTGATAGGGCAGCACTTAGGTAGGCGGAGTAGACAGAACTGAATGCTGGGAAGAGGGAGAGCCGCTATGGAGCTGCCAGAGACAGACATGCCGAATCTTTCCTGGTAGGCCACTGCCTTGTGGTAATATAACAGAAATGGGTTAAATCAAGATATGAGAGCTAGCCAATAAGAGGCTAGAGATAATGGGCCAGGCAGTGATTTAATTAATATAATTTCTGTATGATTATTTTGGGGGTCAAACTAGCAGGGCAGCAGGAACAAGGGGCCCCACTCCCTACAACAGTACGTTGTAGTTATATATAACAATGTTATGTTATAGTTATTAAGTACAACACTATACTTCATTCTGTAGTTATTAAGTAAATATTTATAAAATGAAAGTAGTAAGGCAAACAAATATTAACTATCTTTTTAATAAACCTAAAACCACTTATATATTAAAGAGGATGTTGTCTTGTTTTTTGAAGTTAAAAGAAAAAAAATCCAAAAAACAAAACTCTTATTTGTTTGTAAAATATAAAATCCAATAAAATACAATTAAAAAGATCAAAAGCCAAATCTGTTTGTCATTGATGCATTTTTATATTCCTGGTTTCATTGACCACAGCTGGATGGTTTTACTGCAGTGTTTTGCCCAGGGGAACAGAAGCACAGGAAATAAGGTGCCCAGAGGTCACAATGGGGGAGGAGGGGTTAGGGAAGCCTCATTTCCAAGACAGCACCCAATGCTTTCTCCCATTTCATACCCCTTCCTGCTGTGCTGCATCTGACCCAACAGTTTTCACATGGCAAGCACACATTCTATCCTGAGCTACCTTTAGACCTACTTTCTGAAGAGAGTGATTCTCTCCTAGTTCCCTGACCCTGCAATTTTCAGCCTCCCCGAATTATTTTTTAGAATTATCCTCTTAATTTTAGTCTCTTATTTTTACCTCGCACCTACATATACTAGACACACCTAACAAGATATACAAAATCCTTTTTCTTGACCCGAGCCTCATCCGTCATGCTTCATTTTCTAATGATTAGCCCGAGACCTAACATTTAGCTTTTCCTATCAACAGACAATATAAACTGCCTCCATCTCCTTTCTTCCCCTTAGCAGTTTTAACTAAAGCTGCTAAAACTGTAAAATATTTACAATAGTATGGAGTCTGCCTACAACAGGTACTTATGCTTAAGAGTCAGGCCTGCATTTAAGGCAGGACAGCCTAGCAAACAGCTGCTCCAAGGCTGCAGTGAAAATGTTTCATCATCTGAGCTCTTCTGTCTGGAAACTACAACACTAGTGAGACATTCTCAGTAAGTTTCAGCCACTCATGAAAACAGCACTGTGATCCAAGCAAACGAGACACACACAGAATGACAAGGCTAGAGAGAACATGATGTGCCAGCTCCAGGGTCACTGCCAAGGTTTACATTTCACAGAGAACAACAGAACTCTAATCTATGTAGAGGAGGACATTAAAACACAGGTGAGTATTTAGTCAGCGGCCTCATCCCTGCCACGGGCACCCATCTTTGGAATACTGGGCAGGAACTCCATTTCAAGCCCCCTCCCCTGGGAGTCTCCTTAGTCCAAACTCCACCTCCCAGAAAGCCCGCCAAATGGTGACCCCTCCCCGGGGAGGGTCAAGATCACTCCCAAAGGCTACTTAAACTGCCCCCTAGAGAATGCAAGTGGTCTCCGGGTTTCATGTGGTTTCCCCTTTCCTTTCTTCCCCACTCCATGCTTTCCGGGGGCCACCCGGGAGCACTGCATTAAACATGGGCATCCTTTATTCGGTTTAATTGGAATTATTTGTGTCAGCGGAGAGGCTCATCTTAAGAAAAACCTAACACCCTGACTTCAAACTCTACTACAGAGCTACAGTACTGAAAACAGCCTGGTTACTGGCATAAGAACAGACAGGAGGATCATGGAACCGAATAGAAGACCCCGATATCAATCCACACATCTTCAAACACCTAATCTTTGACATGGAAGCAAAAAAAAAAAAAGCATATTAAACAAATGGTACTGGCATAACTGGATATCAACATGTAGAAGAATAAAAATAGACCTATATCTATCACCATGTACAAAACTCAAGTCCAAATGGACCAAAGACCTCAACATAAAGCCTTATAGAAGAGAAAGTGGGACGTACACTTGAACGCATTGGCACAGGGAACCACTTCCTAAATATAACCCCAGCAGCAGAGACACTGAAAGAAACAATTAATAAAGGGACCTCCTGAAACTGAAAAGCTTCTGCAAAGCAAAGGACACGGTCAACAAGATAAAACGACAGCCTACAGAATGGAAAAAGATCTTCACTAACCCCACATCAGACAGAGGTCTGATCTCCAAAATATACAAAGAACTCAAGAAATTGAACACCAAAGATCACATAATCCAATAACAAAAAATGGAGTACAGGCCTAAACACAGAACTCTGAACAGAGAAATCTAAAATGGCTGAAAGACACTTAAGGAAATGTTCAACATCCTTAGTCATCAGAGAAATGCAAATCAAAACAACTCTGAGATTCCATCTTACACATGTAAGAATGGCCAATATCAGAAACACTGATGACAACTTACGCTGGAGAGGTTGTGGGGAAAAGGGAACACTTCTCCATTGCTGGTGGGAATGCAAGCTGGTACAGCCCCTTTGGATGTCAGTGTGGAGATTTCTCAGAAAATTAGGAAACAACCTTCCTCAAGACCCAGTAATAACACTTTTGGGTATATATCCAAAGGATGCTCAATCGTGCCACAAGGACATGTGCTCAACTATGTTCATAGCAGCTTTGTTTGTCACAGCCAGAACCTGGAAACAACCTAAATGACCCTCGACCGAAGGATGGATAAGGAAAATGTGGTACATTTACACAATGGAGTACTACACAGCAGAAAAAAAAAATTAATGACGCTTGAATTCTGCAGAAGAATGGACGGAGCTAGAAAACATTATTTTGAGTGAGGTGACCCAGACCCAGAAAGACAATTACCACATGTACTCACTCATAGGTGGTTTTTAAACATAAAGCAAAGAAAGCCTACAAATCACAATCCCAGAAAATTTAGACAACAATGAGAACACTAAGAGAGATTTACATAGATCTAATCTACATGGGAAGAAAATGACAAGATTTCCTGAGTAAATTGGGAACATGGGGACCTTGGGGGAGAGTTGAAATGGGGAGGTGAGAGGCAGGGAGAGGAGCAGAGAAAAAGTAGAGCTCAATAAAAATCAATTAAAAAAATAAAAAGAAAATCTAGAAAAAAAAAGAAAAATCTAACAATGAGGGGCTAGAAGGATGGTTCAATGGTTAAGAGCACTGACTACTCTTCCTGAAGACCTGAGTTCAATTCCCAGTACCGACATGGTAGCCTATTACTGTCTTTAGCTCTAGTCCTAAGGGTCCAATGCTCTCATATAGCCCTCGTCTAGTCTCCTTGGACACACAAAAAGTACACAGACACACATGCAGGGAAAACATCTACACACACAATCCTGAAAAGGCAAGCACAATGACATGTACCTACAACCCAGCTACTTAGGAGGCTAAGATGAGAGAGTTGCTTGAGCCCAGTACTTCAAAACCAATCTAGGCAACATAGTGAGGCTCATCCCAGGGGAAAAACAAACCAAAAAACTCATGGATGTACCTCAAACAGTGTTACATTTTATCAGGAAGTCTCAGGCATGTGTGCAAGCATTCTCCTAGGAGGCAGCAAACAGCTATGCTCAGACAGGACTCCTGACACTTTCCACCAAGGGCACTGCTTTGCCAGATTTGTCTGCATCAGACCTGGCTTCCCCAAGTTCCCCAACTGCCGCAGATGAATAGACACAAGCTTCCCAATAACTGTATGAAAATTCACCCAGTATGGCTTGTGTGACCAGGGGTCTAAAGTCCAAGTATCAATGCAGACAGAAACCATATTTATGATACAAACACAAAGGGACATAAAATATCTGTTAGCATCAAGGCACACCTCAGGCCTGCCCCTTGGGAACCTGGCACAAGTCCTGTGTCACACCTGCGTGTATGACACACAGTACCCTGTGCCTGCCTTTAAGAGACAAGCTCCACCCACTGCTCTTTCCCTTTTTTTTTTTTGCTATTTTCTCTGAGGAGGTAGCTGTCTCTCTGTCTTTCTCTCTCTCTCCTCGTCTCTCTTCACTCCCTCATTCCTATGGTCCTCATCCATCATGGGACACACTAGGGTCCCTCTCATACGGTAATCATGGCAATATTCCCCAAATTTACTTAGCTGGCTACATTGAAGGATGTGAATTGGAATGAAAGGCGGTGAGTCAAGTCAAGGTTTTTACCTCCTCTCCAAAAAGTTTTAAACCAGGGTCTTACACATACATACTAGGCAAGTGAGTTACACCCCTAGTTCATTCAAAATGTTTTATTTTGAAACAGCCAACTGCTCAGGCTGGTCTGGAACAGCAACCCAGACAGGCTGTATCACCAAGACCTGTAGGCCCACCTTTTAGAGGTAAAATTCTCTACCATACCCTCTCCTCTTTTTTGCATACAGAAATTTACAGAAAATAAATGCGTTTATCTTAAAAGAAAACGCAGATACTCCCCCAGGAGGCTGTTAAGAGGAAAAGGAGATGGCCCCTGGAGAGACACCTCCCCAGGCACCCAGTGAAGACTTCCCACTTAATGATGAGCTCAAGACGGGGATGAGATGAGGGTCTTCTGTATTTTTCAGAACTATCCTTAATTAAGCACACTTTCTTTCACCAACTTCTAGACAGACAGAACTCTGGCGACACCAGGAACATACCAGTGCAATCTTCCACTCTTCCACCTGAACACAGCCTGATAGAACTCACTTCTCCCACAAACTCAAACTTAATTGTCTCAATTTACCCTACTCACAAGAGGCACCCAGTTTACTGTCCTCACAGATCAAGATGCTCAATCACATATAATGTCCACAGAAGAAACAGCCCTTTCCAGCAAACAGAAGGAGGCACAGGCAAAGTGGCTCCAGGCAAACAGCACAAGAAAGCAGAACTGAACAGTAAGTAACCCTCAACTCCTGCTAAAGGAAAAGTTCAAGAACTTCAGGTTCCAGGCCTTTTGGTCTAAGTCCTCATTTCCCGACGGGAGGACTCCCAAAGGGTATATTCTTTGCTATGCTAATGACTCCCAGAGCCTAAGTGTGATAGGATGGGGGCAGCCTGTCAGAAGATCAAAGTAGGATTAGGTGGAATTAAAGGACCCAGGCTTTACAAAGAGAAGGGCTGAAGGGTAAATTGATCACCAACAAAAAATGATGTGCAACTTCCCTCCATTGGACCCAGAAAACACCTATAAGAATTATCCCAATACCACCCCCCCCCCAAAAAGAGCCTGTGGTTCAGAGAGCTTCTGGGACACTGAATGAAATATCTGCAAGGCGAGAGGACTCGGGGCTGGAGAGACGGCTCACCAGTTAAGAGCACTGGGTGCTCTTCCAGAGGTCCTGGACTTGGTTCCCAGGACCTATATAGACCCTTAGCATGCAAGGCACCGACATCCATAAACAAAACACACATACACGCACACATAAAATGAGATGAACTCACTCTCAGAGTAAGAGGGAGGGGCACATCTACTCCTAGGGGACAGAAGCTCGGGTCCTTTAAAATATCCTGTTAAATATAACAAATAAATGTAGAATAGTGCTTGTCAAGATGCTAGGAAACTAATCAAACCCAATTTGTGTCCAGATTATTGGGTCTGAATGGAGGTGATAGATGTGGTGGGGGTGCTGCGGGGGGGGGGTGCTGTAGGGGGAGGGGGTGCTGTAGGGGGAGGGGCTTTAACCTACAGCCTCAGGTGGTGTCCCCAGGTACACAGTGTCTAAGAACTGATCAGTGTTGATTGCTTCTCTGTAAAGTGAAATTCTCCCTGAGATGACAGAAATCTTCTGTGCTGACTATGGGCAGAGGAAAAGAAGAGGTGTAGATGTTGTATAGAAACTGGAGTTAAATGTATCTCAAAAAATTAAGATAGGAAAAAGTGTGTGTGCACACACACACGTGAGCGTCATTTGTGTGTGAGCATGCACTGCTGTGACAAAACACTTCAAACAATTGAAAAGAAAAACAGCTGTATCCAGTCTCCAGTTTCAGAAATTTCTGTCCATGTTCTCTTGGCTTCAGGTGGGGACATCTGATGGGGGGGCAGAGGGGGGGAGCCCAGAACTGCTCAGGGCAAAGCAGTCAGTGGAAATGAAAGCATGAGAGAGAACACAGCCCACAGATAATCTGTAGTCTCCAGAGGCAGCCCCCAACCAGGCCCATCTAACCAGCTCTCATCCATGAGAACTCCCTGGGAGCCATCCAGAAGCTTCCTGAGTACAAGAGCTTCTGCTCCCTGGAAGTTAAGGAGGACACCCTTACTTTAACACATGAGCTTTTTGAAGAACCATTTCATACCCAAACCATAGCAAATGTTCTGTATTTTCTCTCTAAAGTTCTAAGGACATTGAGAAACTTTGGATAAAAGGAACTCAAGATCCATTCTTTCACCCCAAATTAAAGGCAGACTACCACAAATCCTGGAATCTCTATAAAGGACACCTGAGAATATGAAGGCAGCATGGTAGAAAGACAGGGAAGATCAAGTTACAGCTGTGTTTATTGACATCTCTAACCCCAATTACTACTTCTAACTCAAGTG
Source organism: Myodes glareolus (assembly GCF_982192425.1). NCBI lineage: Eukaryota > Metazoa > Chordata > Mammalia > Rodentia > Cricetidae > Myodes > Myodes glareolus. The sequence goes on from NC_142031.1 coordinate 6,213,635, forward strand.
CACACTGTAAGTTCACACAAATCCACCTCAAATACACTGCAATCCTCCAAATTATCTGAGGAGTTTTACAGATTTGATTAGAAGTGAGACAAGCCAGGTAGGTCAAACTTGTGACTTTGGAGGCTAGAGAGATGGCTCAGTGATAGAGGACCAGAGTTTAGTTCCCAGTATCCAGATCAGGTATCTTACAGCCTTCTAGTAACTCCTGACAGGGGATCCAGCGCCCTTTACTGGAAATTCTCTTCTATCTGGGCACCTACACACATGTGCTACACACACATGAATACAATAATCTAACTCAGGCAGGCGGTGGTGGCATACACTTTTAATCCCAGCACATGGGAGGCAGAGGCAGGTGAATCTCTGTGAGTTTGAGGCAGCCTAGTTTACAGAGCGAATTATATACAGGACAACCAGGGCTACACAAAGAAATCCTGACTCAAACCGTCCCCCAAAGGAAAAAAAAAACTTTTTAAAACTATGCAACCGAGTATTAAGTTTTGCTTTTCAGATTCTCAAAACCTGAGGTTTTATAGCTACATGAGGGCAAGATGACCTGGTAAACCACAACTTAGCAGACTCTCACTCCAACAGCCCTGGCAGCTGGTTATGATGCCTCCATCGGACAGATGGGAAAACACCGCATAGGAGAGTACCTATTTGTGGTGGCATGTCATTTGGGCTGTAACAAATAAAGCTTGCCCAAGGATCAAAGTGTGGAGCGAGCCACTAATTAGTCATAGAGGTCAGGCAGTGGTGGTACACACCTTTAATCCCAGCACTGGGGAGACAGAGGCAGAGGCAGCTGAATCTCTGCAATTTCAAGGCCACCCTGGGCTAAACGAGATGACTTCAATCTCAAAGAGTCGAGTCAGGCAGTGGTGGCTCACACCTTTAATCCCAGTACTTGGGAGTCACACACCTTTAATCCCAACACTAGGGAAGTGAAGACAGGAAGGGATATGGTTGAGCAGAGAAAGGAATATAAAATGGGAGGAAACAGGAAGTCAAGGCATTCAGTCTGAGGACTTGTAGAGACAGGATACCTCACATTTGGTCTGAGAATTTTGGAGAGGTAAGAACTGGTGGCTAGCTGCTCTGCTTCTCTCATCTTTCAGCTTTCAACACGCCCCATATCTGACTCCAGGTTTTTATTATTAAGATCAATTAGAATTTGCACACCACCTCTCTGAGAAGAGCATCATGGAGAGAATCCCCGCACACTCCACTCATCAGAGAGTTCCTGTAAGACGGAAGAGGCTGCAAGCAGGCCCTCGGCTATGAGTGCTCCAACTACCCAATGCTTAAGAGGAGAAGCCACTCAAAACTGGGGACAAGTTTGATTAGAGTCATATGACAACTTCAGGAGATTATAACAAAGGCAAAACAAAATAACATGGGAACTTGAGGTGCAAGTCACAGCCTGGTACAAATCTGGTACACATGTATTTACATTCCTACATGGCAGTTATCACACCATGAGTTATTCACTTGTTTTGTATGCTTTTCTTAGAACATTATGAATGTTTAAGGGTAAAAGAAACATTGTACTTGTTTGTTTTAAATTCACACTTTTTAAAAAATTATTCCTCACATCCAACTAAAATGTCTTCTACAAAGGAACTTGAATATCTGTTGCCGGCTGAGTAAATGAATATATGCAAGAGGAAGTCACAGCCAATACAAAGCATCCACTGCAGGATGGTTGTCACTAATACTCACTAACCCTGCAGACTTCCCTTCATCAGACGTCATCTATCTACCCCTCCATCCAAAGAAGCCAAGCACTAGGAAACCAAGAATAAGCTTAATAATGCCAAAAATGAGCAGTTTCCTCCTGTCCTTGTTTGCACTGCTAGGGAGGAGAGGAGCACTCTTAGCTCAGTTGGGTGGCACCTGCAGACCTGGTGTTCCAGGCTGAGGAAGAAGGTAGAACGACTGTACCAAGATGCATGAAGATCAGATGGGTTCAATGCTCCAAACAATGCCTGTCATACAGGACCTCAATTAGCATCGCTTATAATTTTAATTCTCTTAACTTGTAACTGAATTGGTTTTATGAAGTGCCAGAGATGGAATGTAGAGCCTTGAGTATGTTCGGCAAGTTCACTACCACTGACCTATACCCACTACCCATATAATGTGATTTTCAGTTCAACTTAGTGAGGGAGAGTCTATGTGAGCCCCATATTTCATGGGGTTTAAAGAGTGAATAGGAAAGCTAACCCTTGAAAATTAAGCTTTGAGCTCTCTCTTCAGTGTGTTTCTGGTCACATTTACTGTGTTCAGAAACATCACAGAGCAAAACAGCAAACTTAAAATGCCAAAGCTTTGAATGGCAGTGAACCCAACTTTGCAAATAGGTTTGCTCCCTGGCCTCACAAAACAATAAAATGCTTGCCAGTTCCAGTGGTGATCACGTGCTTGTAATTCCAGCTCTGGGAGGTAGAAACAAGTGGACCAGCAGTTCATGGTCAGCCTAAACACCATTATAAGCATGAAGCCAATTCTGTCTAAAAAAAAATTTTTTTTTTATTAATTTAAGTCATGTTGGATTTATTTAGAAGCACCCACAACTACTATGTCACCTATTCATCTAATCCAGGTTTTTGTGGTTGTTTTTAAGTAGCGTCTTGCTATTATGTGGCCCACATTTGCCTCCATCCCTGCCTGGTCTTCAGAGTGCTGAGACTATATCATCCCTGGCTCCTTCACTGCTTTAGAAATGCCTGTGTGTTTTAATAGCTTGTTGTTGTTATTAAGTAAAGGCCTCACACATCATTTATTATACTTACTGCAAGTATCTTATACCTTCTCTAGCCATTTGCAGAAAACATGTTAAATCTCTTACATGTTCTACTTGACTATCGTGGGTCTACAGAAACATCACTTATTTTCACTACTTCAACCGTAGCAATTTTTCCATGTTTTCATGGTTACATTAATAGTCTCTGGGTTTTCTATATAGTTAAACAGATCATAAGACTCAAGTTTGTCTTTCTTTGCATTCCTCGTATTGTACATACGTACTTTTTGCCTAATTTATGTTTCTGAAAAATTGGGGTGCAATGAGAGTGAGCATCTTATTTTGCTCCTTAGAAGCTGTACTTCTAACAGTTTTACCTGTAACATGAAGGCAGTGCTTGGGCACTTACTGTTTTCAGATTAAGGACAAGCCTGGTTATTCCTAGTACATCACAAGCCATGCCTACAAAGAATGAGAAGTAAACACATTGCTTAGAATGTGACATGCAGAAAATTGCACTGAGCTTAGTGTGGTGATGAATATCTGTAATAACAACACTCGGGAAGTGGAGGCAGAAGAATCAAGAGTTCAAACCGTGATGGCTTATACTGGTTGTCAACAGATTTGCAATCACCTAGGGGACAAGTCTCTAGCACATTTGTGAGGGATTACCTAGGTTAGATTAGCCACAGTGGAAGACCCACTTTCCTTGGGAGGCACCATGCCATAGACAATGGTCTAGGAAAAAGTAAACAGAGAAAGTGAGCTAGGCACCAGAATTCATCTCTCTCTGCTTCCTGACGGTGGAGACAACGTGAAGATCTGCCTCATGCATCTCCATTGTAACTTCCCTGCCACGCAGTACTGTATGTATCCTTGAGCTATGAGTCAAAATAAGCCCTTCTGACCTTAAAGTTGCCTTTATCAGGTATTTTGTCACAGCAAGACAAGCAGCTAACATAAAGGATCACCTCTAACCACAGAGGAAGTCTGAGATCAAAATAGGTTAGGTTACATAAGACCTGGTCTCAGCCGGGCAGTGATGGTAATACACACATTTAACCCCAGCACTTGGGAGGCAGAGGCAGGTGAGTCTAAGTTCAAGGCCAGCCTGGTCTACAGAGTGAGTTCCAGGACTGCCAGGGAGACACAGAGAAACCCTCATAAGACTCCCTCTGCCCCCAGCAAGACCTTGTCTCAAACAAACAAAACTCCACAAATAAACAACACAAAGCACTCCCAAACAGCATGTCTCATTCTACATACTCTCTGCTAGAGGTGTCGCAGTGATTAAAGCACGTGCTGCATAATCAGAAGGACTGAAGTCCAGGTCCTAGCAACCAAGTTGGGCACCCAACTAACATAACGTAACCCCATCTCTGAAGGGAATGAAGACAGAAGTATTGCTGGGGTTTTCTGGCTTCCAGAATAGCTGAGAAAATGAGAGCCCTTAAAAGAACAGGAGAAGAGGGATAAAACACACCTCCTGGGGCCCACTGGTGATTTGCATTCTTTTACAGATTCTGGGACCACAGTGCTATTCTGGTCATTACAGAAATTCTGATCCGTTTCTGATGGGCCTGGAAGGAAGTCGGGTCGCTGTTTTCCCAAATTGGCCTCTGCTAGCTTATAGGTCAGTATTTCCAAAGTCCTAGAACACAAAGGGATTGCACAAATGTATACTCCATCACTGTGGGCTGGCAAAGAATCCCACCATAAATCAAGAATTTTAGGAGTAAAATCTCACTTTCTGTGAAAAGCAAACACTGCCTAAAAACTAAGCAAGCACTCAGCACACCACAGGCTCCAGAGGGTATCACCTGTAAGATCCACCTCCCTCTGACTGGGTGGGGCCCCTGCACACACACCTAGCATCAGGACATCTTGGTCTTACTCTCTAGAGTATCAGAAGGACTGGAAAATGCTTTTTGTGAAGGGTTCTGTTGCTGGGATGAAAAGGGCTATAAATATGAGGTCAAAGCAATATTAAACAAAAAAAATTCTAAAGCTGCAAGCACCTCTTTCTTTTGAAATGGAGAGCCACAGAAGATCAAAGGAGCAGCACTGCTTGCTCACTGCTGCTCTGGGAGCCTCCTCCCACACCTGGCAGAGTCCCAGAGGTTGTACAGCATGATCTTAAACTTACTTAACTAACAAAATCTCAAGACAAGCTGCACAGCCTCCCGTGGAGGTTTCCACCAATAACCCCAGCACTCAAGAGGCAGAAGCAAGAAATTAGAGGCCAGCCAAGGCTACAGAATGTCACAATTTTAAATAGAAACAAAAGAGCATGCTGTACAGTGGTTTCCTGGAATACCTGAGCAGAAGCAAGAGAGGAAACCTACACAGCTTCCACACAGCTCTATCACCTCCTGCACAAGGCAGCACAAGGCAGCCAGAGAGGAAAACATCACGTTGTGGAGACATGCTTCTTGCTCCTTCTGCCTGGCACAGGGAGTCCACTAGGCATCAGCAACTTGCACAACACCATGCTTAACCTTGGCTCAATCAGCCTCCTCAGCCATAAGGAGCAGGGGGGCCAGGGGGAGCGGGGTTAAACTTACTGGAAACAAACTTAATCAAAGCTGAGCAGTAACAAAGGGCACCAGAAACATTTCTACTGTATCACATCCCACATGCTGGCCAAGAGCCCGGAATTTTCATTACAGTTTTTCAAAGGGAGGGAGAAAAGGAAGAAAATATATTTCACAAAAGCATTATCAAGGCCCCAACCGAGGATGCCCTGCCGCACAACCAAAAGTCTGTAAGAGGTTAGCTTTCCGGGGAGTGGAAACCCAGCGTGTGGAACCTGGCAGGCCTTTCATATGGTGGGAGGGGTCCTTAAAACCACTACTGTTCTGCACTGAAGTCTCTAAGCTTTACAGATCATTAAAGGTTTCTGAACCACAGAGAAAGGAGGGCAGAGTTAAGGAAATAAATCAAAAGTTCCTCTGGGATGCACAAATGCCTACTTGGAGCAGGCTTTCAGCACGGATACCCACCACATTAAACAGGGAGGACTTTTCAAAATAAAAGCAAAGAAGAGGTTCACTCTTGTTAGAAGCAATATACTTTTGGTTTAAAGGTTATGTGTGCTATAAAAATGATTCCTGTTGCGAGTGTGGAATGGGGCAAGGAGGCTGGGCTGGAGTAGAGAGCAGTGCAAGAAAGCCAGTGAACAAAAAGCCAGAAGAATTCTGTTCTGGAGACCTCCAAAAAGTTAGCCCTGTGCTGATCAGGAGTAGGAGGTAAGGCAAGAGAACCAGGGCATCCTTCCCTTGCCATCCTTGCCCTAACATCATCTCCTACTAGCCAGAAAGAAGTCTGTCTTTCTTGTGAAACACAAGCAGGTGAGGATGTGGACAGGAAAATCCTGTTGTTTTGAAGCAAGGAGCCCCCCCCCCCCGCCCCATTTCTTAGGTTAGTCTGAGCAAGTTCAAAAGCAACAGAGGGAGCAATCAGAACACAGGAGGTGGCAGGGAGACCTAAGACTCCTGGGCTCCCTCGAGTCTGGGTTGTCTCTCAGGCAGACAGACTGTTGATTTAAGACCAGCAAACAGACCTGCTCCAATGCACCTCACGAGCACATTTCCAGAACAGACCATATTCTCATCTTGAGAGGCATGAGCCACCAGTACGCAACTCAGGCAAATAGGCCTGTTTGTCTTAGGCAGTCACCAATTCTTAACCTTGCAATCCAAACCTTGCACGTGGAGACAGAGACAACAGAAAAGGCAGAAACAGATAACTAAAGCGTCCCTGAAGAAAGTCTTCATTTAAATATTGTTCAGAACAACTTCAGTGGTTTTCCACTCACACAGCAAAAACAGAGGATAAAAAAATTCCAGAGACTGTTTTCAAGATAATAAAATAGCATGTGATGGTGACTCACCAACATGAAGAGAAGCAAACCATCACAGAAGGAAGCAGAGAATCCCACACTTCCATGTGCACAGTTCCATACCTCTCTCCATTACACGAGTGTGCACGTGCACTTGCTCACATACCTGAAAGGCTAGCAGAAATTGGCTACTGGCTTATTCTATAGCTAAAAACAATATTTTATTCTTGATTGTCCCAATAAACCTATTGAGAAAAATAAGCCATGATTTTCAATCCTACAATATAAAACACAGAGCCTCTGTGCACACTCTCTAAAACAGGAAGACCCTCTGCAGCACAGTGAGCCTAGGATCTTAGTCTTGCTGTTGTGGATATGTGAGTTAAAGGTACTCTGTCCACTCTACAAAGTGAAAGGTCTTGGGCATTTAGGCTTTCAATGGCCTTAAACCACCAGCTAAACATGCACCTGCACAAGATTACTGACAGACTCTCACATTCTTTCCATATAAATGTGCATTGTGTACAAATGCATATGTGTGTATATAGTGGAAATTCATGTGAGGAAAAAGATTTTTCATTTGTTTGTTCGTTTGTTAAGGCAGGGTCTCTCTGTGTAGCCCTAGCTGGTCTCAAACTCAGAGATCCACCTGCCTCTGCCTCCCTAGTACTGGGATTAAAGGTGTGTGCTACCACTGTCTGGGAAGGAATAAATCTTAAGACTATAGATTTTTGGCCTGGAAAGATGGCTCAGTGGTTAAAGAGCACTCATGGTTCTTCTAGAGGATCTGAGTTCAATTCCCAGCACCCACATGGCAGCTCATAACTGTCTTTAATCCCAGTTCCAGGGGACCTAACACCCATGACAAAACACCAATGAGCCTAAAATAAAAACAAATATATTTTTTAAAAAGGCTATAAATTTTATATAAAAATCTTAATTTAAAATAAAAAATTAAAGGATGCAGCTCTGCTGGACAAATAGGACAGCAGTAGGGAGGATGTGTAAGACCCCATAACCCCGTGGTTCCAGCAAGTCAACAATGTGGGTGTTTTCAAGCACAAGCCCACCTGGCCCTCAGCAGTGAGTTCCATGAAGGCTCACCCTCACCTCCGACTCACATAGCACAGGCCTTGAACTGAACCAAAGCTCCCTGAACCCTAACTTTGCCAGCTGTAATGGTACATAAATCTCAACGTTCAATCCTCAGAAATTATGATCCCACAATTCAGATGGACTCAGGACATGGAGAGAGCAATCACATTCCCAAAGTCACAGAGAAAAAAAAAATCAGGAAAGGACAGAGCAATGCAGCTGTGTCTGGAACTCTAACATCCCAGGGATGAGAGTGCAGTGCGGTGGTTAAGTCTATGCCTGGCACACTGCAAGCCTGGGCAATTCAGCACTGTCAAAATAAAACAGCCACAAACGAAAATTTTTAAAAGAGCTGGGGAGAAGGCTCAGTGAGTAAAGTGATTGTCATGAGTATGAGGAGCTGAGTTTAAAAAATCCCCTGAACCCATCCATGTAGAGCAGTGTGCTGTCCCAGCATATCCTTACTGGAAATGCGATCAAGAGAATCCTGGGAGGTTCACGGCTGCCTAGACTGGTTTACACAGCCATGAGCATATCTTGGGTCAGACACCCCAGTTTCTGACTGCCACAGCATGGTATGGCATGTGTGTACCCTTGTTTGTATGCATACGTGACCCTGCGCGCACCCACCCACCCACACACAAAAGAATAAATCACCCCAGAGGAGAAAGGTTTGTCCTGCCCGTTTTTCCTATTCACACAGCACAGGTTTTCAGATGGCATGAGACAGATGCTGTTCTACTCTGGGGTTGGGTATGGCTTTCCCACTGGTGAACAGCTGGGACTTAGTCTAGTATCTTATCCTTACTTCTCTCAATAAGGCAGTTTACTGTTATTCGAATTTCCTAAATGTCACTAATGGGTGTAACTTAGAATAAGATTAAAATGAACCAATTATTCAAGGATTATAATTTTAAATATAGTCTATAACTTTAAAAATATACTTTATAATAAAGAACCTCAGACAAAATATTTTTCAAACATCAGCAGCTAAATTTTAGTTTCCTTAAAAAAAAAAAAGGTAAAAAGTTTGGAAAGATGACTCAGGGGTTAAGGGGACTGACTGGTTGCTCTTTCAGAGGAACCAGGTTCAATTCCCAGTACCTGCAGGGCAGTTCACAACTGTCTATAACTCTTGTTCCAGCAAATCTGCCATTCTCACACAGACACGTACAGGCAAAACACCAGTGCATATTTAAAAAAAAAAAAAAAGACAAGGCATCCCACTTGGGCCTTGTCCTCAACTGCTGGATTAGTTGGGCACTATCCTGTCCAGTAAGATGCAGCTCCAGGGCTCATGCATGCTAGGCAAACACCCTTCGAACTGAGTCACACCTCTAGCCCTGCAAGCTGGGTGTTCAAATCAGAATGGATAAAATTTTTATCAAGGATAAGACATGAGCCTATGATACAAAATATAAGTTCTAAGTGAATGATCCCACTGCCCATCACTATAGTTATTAAAGTTTGTCTTTTATAATTCTAGGGCATACCTTCTATTTGCTTTACCTAATAAAACTGTAGGGCTTATAAATCTTGCAGGTAAGCAAGGTCAAGGGGAATCTTAACAAGTGTCAGTAGGGAACAACAGATCCTTCAAATGCTGGAGGCAGTATCTGAACCCTTAGCACTCTGTAAATTCAAAGCAGGGCCAGCAAATTGGCTCAGTGGATAAAGCACTTACTGCCAAGGCTGGCGATCTGATCTTAATTCCCAGAACCCACAGGGTGGAAGAAAAAAACCCACTACAAAAAGTCCTCAGCCAGAAAACCTGGAAACAACCTAAATGCCCCTCGACCAAAGAATGGATAAAGAAAATGGGGTACATTTACACACTGGAGTACTACACAGCAGAAAAAAAATAACTACATCTTGAATTTTGCAGGAAAATGGATGGAGCTAGAAAACATTATTTTGAGTGAGGTAACCCAGACCCAGAAAGACAATTATCACATGTACTCACTCACAGGTGGTTTTTATTTTTTTAAATATTTATTTATTTATTATTATGTATACAATATTCTGTCTGTGTGTATGCCTGCAGGCCAGAAGAGAGCACCAGACCCCATTACAGATGGTTGTGAGCCACCATGTGGTTGCTGGGAATTGAACTCAGGACCTTTGGAAGAGCAAGCAATGCTCTTAACCTCTGAGCCATCTCTCCAGCCCACAGGTGGTTTTTAGACATAAAGCAAAGAAAACCAGCCTACAAACCATAATCCCAGAGAATTTAGACAACAATGAGGACACTAAGAGAGACTTACATAGATCTAATCTACATGGGAAGTAGAAAGTAGAAAAAGACAAGAACTCCTGAGTAAATTGGGAGCATGGGGGCCTTGCGGGGAGGATTGAAGGGAGGAGAGGAGGGTCAGGGAGGGGAGCAGAGAAAAATGTAGAGCTCAATAAATGTCAATAAAAAAAAAAAGTCAGCCAGGCTTTTTAAACCCCTGAGCTATCTCTCCAAAAGCAGTCCTCTGAACGCCACACACAACGTAGCATGTGCTCAATCTCACACACACAAATACACGTTTTTACCTGGCGGATGGTGGCGCACGCCTTTAATCCCAGCACTCAAGAGGTGGAGGCAGAGGCAGGTGGATCTCTGTGAGTTTGAGGCCATCCTGGTTTATAGAATGAGTTCCAGGACAGCCAGGGCTACACAGAGAAACCCTCTCTTGAAAAACCAAAAAGAATAAGAATAAGCCACCTGAAGAGGGTGCTTGGGAAGTGAACTCTGGTCCTCTGCAAGAGCAGCAATATAACCTCTGATTCATCTTTCCAGGCTCTCCCAACAGCCTCTTCCCCTCCTTTTAAGGCTGAGAGAATGTGTCTCATGCAAAGAAACACCATTTAAAAACAGTAACTTACCAGTAACTCCTTAAGACCTAATCTGAACTTCCCACAGCACCAGGCTAAGGCAGGAAACAACTCAGGGAAGATCAGGTGCTACAGTTACTAGCAAGGCCAGTAATAGAACACAGGTCTGCTGACCTGCTCCAAAGCCCAGTCAGTTACATTTCTTTTAGATGCTAATGCCCTTCTGATGTTTCAAGTCTTCTAAGAACAGCAAAGAAACAAGTTAATAATCCAGTAGAAGAAAATGCGGGGAAGTTTCTGGATTACAAGAATTTTCTATAAAAAGGTTCCTGACACAAAATTTTTATCAAGGAAATTCTGGAACAGTGGCACCTTCAAAATTCCTAATCTTCTGCAGCAGAAATGAAAGATGACCTTTGCCCTCCCCTCTCAGTGGGCTGTAATGATTAGCCCAGCTAGGATGACAGCTAAGGAAAATATAAGACAAGCCTCGTCCAGCTGATTAGAACACTGAACAGATTGACTCCATGACCAAACCCATCCCGTGCACTCAGAAGAAAGTGGGACCCAGGGATGCTTGCAGAGGTCCTCCAAGGCTGCAGACCACTCTGTCTGCTGTCCTCTAGCGGTGGTGTCCACATGAAATGACTGGAAACCAGGAGGGAACAGGGTTAAAGAAGGCACAGCCACAGCAGAGGAGGAAAAAAAAACGTCTTCACCTCACCTGACTGGCCCACCAGAGCAGCCTGAGGGGGAAGAGGCATCAGTTCACTGAATCAGCCAATGTGATAAGGGCAACCAAGAAAAGAACAGATAAGATTAGGAGAACCTGACTTTCTAATTAGGAAAACTAGTGAGCAACACAGCACGAGGTTAAAGGTCAGTCAGGTCTGTTTCAGTTAAGGAGATAAAAACTGAATAAAATTGTCATGGGTCTCCAATTCTGCCTAGCAAGCACAAGACCCAGCACCCCAACTCCTACCCCTAAGTAAAGTTTTGATTTAATCCTCAATTGCGCTACTGGTTTTTTTCCCCCCAAGCATCAAAATAAAATGTTTGTGAAGATTTCTTTGATCAGATCTTTAGCATTACAACTTTCGGCAGATAAAGGGACAGATAAAAGGTAAGAACAGGAAGGCTGAAGGCTCAACCCCAGCACCTGTAACCAAAGACTTAAGCTGACAGAGTAAGAGTGGGCTATCTTCAGGGCACATCTACTCCCTGACTTTTTCCAATCAGCCCAAAACAAAACTGCTACATTTGAGCCAAGCTACTTTAATTTTTTAATGTAATAAATTTAGGAAAAAAATGAAATTCCCAGAAAACTCAAGGAGAATTTCTACATCATCTCCATTAATAAAATCTCTTCCGAACCTGTGAGAAATGCAGATCTTTCCACAAGGTATTTTAACATCTATCCACAATTAGGGTTTTCTTTTTTTTTCTTTTTTTTTTTTAAATATTTATTTATTTATTAAGTATACAATGTTCTTTCTGTGTGTATGCCCGCAGGCCAGAAGAGGGCACCAGATCCCCTTACAGATGGTTGTGAGTCACCATGTGGTTGCTGGGAATTGAACTCAGGACCTTGGGAAGAGCAGGCAATGCTCTTAACCTCTGAGCCATCTCTCCAGCCCCCCACAATTTGGGTTTTCAAAGGCATTCTGGCAGCCCATCTCAGCACATTCAGATGCACGGTAGTGACTCAGTTTTTATTTAGTTGTCACTGACTGGAGCCATCAGTTTACTAGGATGTACTTGGAATCTCAGACTCTTTCTCCCTATTACCAGTTACCAGAATCCTAAACGTACTATATTAAGTGTCAAAAAAAGCTCCATTATTTTTTAAAGAGGAAATCAATAAGCACCAACAGAAAACAAAATATCAAACTAACAAAACCCTACCTTCCACGTTTCTAAAGGACATTGTTCATTCACCCCTCTTCCTAAAAGCTGAGTGTGGCCAGATTAATATCAATCACAACTCTTCCCCCTCCCAGGTTGGAGGTACTTCCGGTACTGGCTCAAGCCTGAAGGCATCAATTGGGTGAGGTTGGTGGTCCACTCCCACCTTCCAGGAGGCAGGAATTACAGGTACTGAGCCTGGACTCTTCTTCAGTACACCCTTCCAGGCAGGGCAAGTTCATCAGGACCATCTGACCCTCAGCTTTTGAAACAGCAAAGACATTTTTTAAAGCTCCCATTAAGCAGCTAATAAAAACCGTTTTTCACTAATAAAGTGTAAGCATTTAAAGCTGGGATAGCAAAGACTTAAAAGTATTTTCCTGAAGCACAGCAACATTAAATAAGGGGGAAGCACGACCCCCAGTAAAATTCCATAAACCTTTCAATTTTATCCTTTGACTTGGTCAAATGACTTTTGATAATTACCAAATCCAAACTAGCGATAAAATGCCATTTCCTATTCCAGCCACTGGATTTAAAATTAGATGTTAACTCTCCAGCGGTCCCTTCCCCCAGCTAACTCTGTTCTCCCAGTTACAATGCGTTCTTCAGGAGAATAAGCACAATATGTCACTCTGCTATCTGAAAACTACCAGCTGAAGGAGTCAAGAAAGCAGAGCACACCGAATCTGAGGCCAGCCTGAGTCAGGCACAGCACGGGGTTAAAGGAACCATTTCCTAAGCTCAGGGGCGGAGAAGCTGCACGAGAAGAGCAAAGAGGAAAAAGCCAAGTTACATAAAGTCCGATTGTACTCACGGTTTCCTTATTGGGAAGCAGTTCCTTTCTGATTCTGAAGAAGTTCTTGCCGTATTGCCGGAGCCCCTTAACGAAGCGTTTCTGCGATAAAAAAGAAACAAGTGAAACGTAAAAACCAAAACCAAAACAGGATGTCAGCAAAGCAAAGATCTGCAATCAGCAGAATAGCAACCGCAGAAAAGTCTGAGCTCGGGAATATCAGCTAGGCTGGAGGCTTTCGGCAGCACAGCTGGGACGTGCTGGCAGGGTAGGGCAGCCCCCCGGCCTGCGGGGAACCACAAGCAGCGTCGGGCATTTATGGCAAGCAGAGCTAAGGCGGCCTCCTGACACCACGGGCTGCACGAAGGTGCAAACAACAAACAGCCCGCGTTGCAATAAACCAGCATAGCTGCTTTCCATCCGCGGAAGCAGCTGCCTTCGCAGAAGTGTCTGGTGCCGCTCCGGCCCTCGTCCCCTTCCATGACCACGAAAGCTCACCCGAAGCCCGCAGCCCCAGAGCCGGGAACCGCTGGGGTCGAGCCCCCGGACTTTCACTTCGGCCGGGTCCACGAGCCGCCCCCACCTCCGATCCGAGAGCAACCCGCAGCTACAGGTAAGGAGGCCGCGCCCGTCCCCGGGTTCCACAAAGCGCAGGGCCAAGCGGCCTCGGGCTGCTCAGCGTGTGACCGCGGCGGGGCCGCGCGGAGCGCGGGGCGCGGGGCGCGGGGAGCGGAGGGCGCCGGGGGAGGAGGCTGGAGCGCAGCGAGCCCGGCGGCGGGCAGCTGCAAAAAGCGGCCTGGATCGTCGCCGCGGCCCGCTCGACTCCGCCCCGCCCGGCCCCCGTAGGCGGCCGGGTCCCCGCCGCGGCCTTCTCAGGGTCCTCCCTGCGGGCGGGGCACCACAGTAGCGAAACTTGCTCCCCACGCAGGCCAGGTCACACGCCCACTGAGAGGCAGCGAAACCCGCGCCGGTCCCCACCCCCATGGCTGCTCCGGCCCGCGGCTGGGGTGTTCGCTCCCGCCAGGCCCGGGTATCAGCCAGCACTTCACAAGTGATCACTACGGAAGGGCCCCTGCCAATAAATCACCTGCCCAAGAGGGGCCTCCCACTCCGGGTGTTAGAGACCAGCGGGACAAACGTCGAGAATGGCCAGCCCTGGCCTGTAAGACCCATCTGCAACCTCGTACTCTAGTCCTTCAAGCTCTGCGAGTTCCGATTTCTCCCTTTGCTAGGATATGACTCATCACTGTCAATTTTCAATATAATTGATATAGTTCAGAGGGAACAATCTGTGAGAAACAAGAAGGAAGCACACACTCCTCTGGTACTTGACGTCGACATCAGGCATACAATCAACAGGCATCCTAAGCTGCACACATCATCTCTATCAGAACTAGAAGAAGAAAGAGCTCTGCCCTCAAAGACTTCCCATTCAGCCCAGAGAAGGGAATAGGTACAGATGACTGTTGGGCCTCTAAGGAAAGCAGTAGAGAAACAAAGGGTGGTGGGTGGAGCTAGGAGGAGGAAGCTTGCACTGCCTGACTTAGGGGAAGTAACCAGGAAGAGCATTAGCCTGCCAGGTGGGTTCCAGCTGGATTTCAAGCTGACCAGGAAGGACACAGGAACATTCTGGAAGCTGCAAGGACAAGGTATGCAGAAAAAGTGACTGCCTGCAGAAGAGACTGAGACCAGACTGCACAGAGTTCTGAGGGCCCATGGCAGACCAGGAACAGAGCAGAGGCTGGCACACTACACTGGTAGGTGATTAGGCCATTAACTCACTGTAATAATTTACCAAACCCCTAGCACTGGGAGGGACTCTGAAAACTCTTGCCAGGACGTGTATTAAACCGTGACTGGCTTTCAGTAGGTAAGGCAAGTGGATGTGGGATCACTCCAGAGCACTGAGGTACTACTTGACCAAGCACAAAGAAGCAAGGGCATCTCCCTGTGCACCAAGGAAGCCCAGAAGACAGATGGACGACTGTGACCTTTGGCAGCACAGAGCGTCTTCACACCAAGGCAGGAGGGCATGGGACAGGTTACCAAGGAAAGTGGCAGCACTGTAGGCTTGGAGGGGGCTCTGAGAAGAGGAATGGGCTGTGAGAGACAGTTTGGGGGTAGAATACCAGATTGTGGGATCAGATGTAGGGTTAGTGCCCAGTGACACACATGTTCAGCAGAAGAGAGGAAAGGGGCTAGTTCTGGGCCATCTGGGTCATATGAGAGAAGAACGTGAGAAACAGCATGCAAACCAGTGGTGGCTATTAAGTACCTGTCACATCACCCCCAATCTAAGAAAGTGCAGTTCTTACTCCATTTTACAGAGATGGGAGCTAAGCCATAGATAGTTAAAGAAACTGATCAAGGTTACCCAGCCTCACAGATCCTCTGTTTCCTGACATTTCCTATGAAATTCATTCTATGTTAGTGGCTATCCTGAAACAACACGTGCCAGTTCACTTAACACCAGCATGCCAGTTCTTCAGTTCTGCTCAGTCCTTCCTTCCCACCTACCCAGTGCAGGTCCAGGCCCCACCTCCAGCCCTACCTCCAGGAACTTAGCTCACCATACAGTCTGTTACAAGCCTCTGCCAAGGAATTTTTCAAAACTACAGATTTTAAGCACATACTTGTAATTCTAGTGCAAGAGGATCAGAAGTTTAAGGTTATACTCAAGCTACACAGCAGATTTGAAAATAGCACAGGCTACATGAGACAACAAAAACAAAAACTACATCTTGGTCAGGGGGTGGTGGCTTCATGCCTTTAATCCCAGCACTCGAGAGTCAGAGACAGGTGGATCTCTGTAAGTTTGAGGCCAGGTTGGTCTACAAAGCGAATTCCAGGACAGTCAGGGCTGTTACACTGAGAAACCCTGTCTCGGAAAAATAAAGAACAAAATCCAAAAACAAACAAACAAACAAACAAAAGCACTGCATCTTTCCCCAGCCCCTGTCTAAGAACATCATCTGTGGACAGTGACTGTCCACCTGAGCCAACTTCTAAGGCCTCCCTCCCTTCCTCCCATGCAGATGTCTAATGACCCAGTCTGTCTCCAAGGTTCATTTCAGATGCAGACTCAAATCCTTTCTGTTCCAAAAGTAAAGCCCTGTGACCAGCCCCTCCCATTTACTCAGTCTGTAAACCCTACAAGACAGGAATTCTGTCACATGCCATTTTCCCTCCCTAGGGTGCAGGGCACTGGGTATTCACTAAGTTTTTGAAACAAGTGA
This sequence comes from Myodes glareolus, assembly GCF_982192425.1. Lineage (NCBI taxonomy): Eukaryota > Metazoa > Chordata > Mammalia > Rodentia > Cricetidae > Myodes > Myodes glareolus. Next base: position 6,230,074 of record NC_142031.1, read on the forward strand.
AGTCAACTGTGAGACAAGGTGGGGCTGAACTGGGGTGTTCATCATAGAACTAGACTAAGAAATGGAGAAGGGTCCATAGCCAGGCGAAGTTGGCCTAACTAAAATTCTAACACTTGAGAGATGGAGGCAGGAGGATGACGTCATTCCTCTGTGCACAAACTCTGAGGTTGGTCTTGCTACATCAGACCCTGCATTAAAAGGTAAACCAAAGAAAAACAAAACAAACAAACAAAAAACATTAAAAAAACAAACAAACAAACAAACAAACAAACAACAAAAAAAAACATCACCAACACCCGACAGCAAACAAACAAGCCCCACCACAGAGATATCCAGGCTAACCTCTGAAAGCAGACCTGACCTCCACTTCATGACAAACGGTCCTTTTGGTTTTCCTGTACCACCTGGCCTCTAAATGTGTTTCCAGAGTTTTGGACTTTCTTCTCACCCAAACTCCCAAGACAACCTGCTGCATGCTGCCTTGGCTGTCACTATTTCCTAAGGCTGCATCTATGATCCAGTGCTACTGGGAACACTCAGTTGACTGTCTTATAGACATCTCAAACTACTACACTTCCAGAAATATGAATTTGACATCTGATGATGAACATACTCTATCACTGCTGTCCATGCATGAAAAGTACAAACTGCCCTTCTTGCCTTGGCCCCACTTAATAAAAAAAAAAAGAAAGAAAGAAAGAAAGAAAGAAAGAAAAAAAGAAAGAAAGAAAGAAAAAGAGGAAGTAAAAGCTTCATGTGGCCTGTGCTGTTATTTCTCTATGGAAAGCCACAGGCCTCAAGACCAGCCAAACATCTGCCTCTCAGGACAACTTCACCTGTGGTTTACCAGAAATGTAGAGTGGCTTCTAAAATCGAAAGAGAGCCAAGCCCTCAGAGCATGTTAGTTGGCCGCCAGTGTGTAAGACTGGCTTCTAAGGTCATGAGCCCATTCCCTCTGTGCACCTCTTTCCCGGTGAAGACCTGGATGTTTTCAATGGTAATTTAATAATTAGCATATTGACTTCTTCACAGAGGAGTGCTAAGCCACTAAATATCATGGCCACGACCTGTTCTTTTCAAGGCCTTGTATGTTACTTCTCTGTCGCTGACAGTGTAGACATTAGGATGCCAGGCTGCCAAGGGTGACGGAGGAAGAGGATATGTACATTTAAACTGTGTGAACTGTGGGTCACAGGCTAGTGCTAAGGAGGCTGCTTTCTGCTCCAGCGCTTGCCATCACCCCCACTCGCATATGGGCCTTAGGAAGCTGGTACTTGTTTCTTTGGTACTTTTCATCTCCAAGCAACCTGATTGTGCACCTTGGGAGCAAAACCACATTGTTTTCTATTTCTGCATCCTCACAGCCAGATGAAACCCAAACAGAAACCTGTACTTATCTATGGCAAAGAGAATATTCTTTGATGTTCCAACTCAGTTCATGAGTTTGCTATCGGTTTGTCCACCGAAGTTCCTAGCTGGGAAAATTTAACTCTTGGATTTAGAAAATGTGAAGAGGGTCTGGAGAGTTGACCCAGTGGTTAAGAGCACTTGTTGCTTTTGCAGAGGGTTTGATTCCTAGCACCCACATGAAGGCTCACAACTATCTGTAACTCCAGTTCCAGGGGAACTAACACACTCTTCTGATCTCTCAGGGTACCAGGCACACACACAGTGGACTTACATACATATAACACTCAGTCCCATGAAACTTTTTTAAAAGTATTCAGAACATTAAAGTTGGGGCTCTGCTCCCCTGGCCCCGTGTGTGTATAAAGCATACAGTACATGAGGCACTTAAGTTAAAACTCAATGAGACAAATCTGGCCACCAGTAAAAGGTTTCTGAACATACTACAGCCAGAAATTAATGAGAGCCTCACACACAGTGGGGTTTCTGTCAGCACTCACCATGTTGCACTGTGCATGCCATCACACCATGCAGTGCGAATGGATGCTGCATCAAACACCCTCGGATGTAAGATGAAGGGCAGTGTTGTTACTGTGCTCATGAAGTTTTCTGCTCTTATAGAAACAATGGTTTAATTATGAAAAACAAAGACTTTTTAATATTTTCTTAATTGTTTAAGTATCAAATTAGTTTATCCTTGTGGTATTAAGGATAAGGTGGATTATGTGGTATTAAGAAAGCTTTTTTTTTAAAAAAATTATTGTTTTGCTCTTCCTGTAAGCAGCCAGAGGTGATCGGTGAAGATGGTTCGCTACTCTCTTAACCCAGAAAACCCTACAAAATCATGCAAATTGAGAGGATCAAACCTTTAGGTTCACTTTAAGAACATCCGTGAAACAGCCCAGGCCATCAAGGGTATGCATATCCGAAAAGCCACCAAGTATCTGAAAGATGTCACTTTGAAGAAGCAGTGTGTGCCATTCCGACGGTACAATGATAGAGGTAGTAGGTGCGCCCAGGCCAAAAAGTGGGGCTGGACACAGGGTCGGTGGCCAAAAAGAGAGCTGAATTTTTGCTGCACATGTTTAAAAACACAGAGAGTGATGCTGAACTGAAGGGTTTAGATGTAGATTCTCTAATCACTGAACACATCCAAGTAACAAAGCACCTAAAATGTGCCGAAGAACTTACAGAGCTCATGGCCCGATTAATCTGTACATGAGCTCCCCCTGCCACATGGAGATGATTCTCACTGAAAAGGAACAGATTGTTCCAAAGCCAGAAGAGGAGGTTGCACAGAAGAAAAAAATATCCCAGAAGAAACTGAAGAAACAAAAACTTACAGGCACAGGAATAAATTCAGCATAAAATAAATGCAAATAAAAGTAAAAAACAAACAATTATTGTTTTAAGGTTAAGAGCTTTTGTTCTTCCAGACGACCCAAGTTCGGTTCCTAGCAGCTACACCCAGCAGCTCACAGCTACCTGTAACTCAGCTCCAGGGGATCTGGCACGGTCTGCTGGCCTCCACAGGTATCTATGAGGCATTCCCTCACAGACACGTGCAAACGTGCACACTCACAAATAAAAATAAGACCAATCTCTAAATTTTGACATTTTGAGAGCTGGAAAAGTGGCTTAGCATGTTGGGGGGCTTACAGTTAAGCATGACAACCTGAGTTCCATCCCTAAGATCCTCATGGTGGCAAGGAGAAAACTTCTACAAGCTGTCCTCTGGTCTCCAAATGAAGTCTACGGCATGCATATGCCCCGACACAGACATAAACAATGTGTAAGAAGAACATTTTAAATGAAGACTGCCTTTGAGTTTCATAAAAATTGTCAAGTCCTGGCTTGGGATTAGGACAGAATTTCCAGCTACTTCTGAAAATGCCTAAATAATACTTCAGCCATTTTGTGCTATGTTTTTATGTGAAGCTGTGTTCTCAATATTGATATTATAAAAAAATCTAAATATTGAATAATTCTGAAAAACCCCAAAGATGCTCAACTCCTGCATTATTATTCAACCAAGATTTCTTTTATGTCAAACAAGCATACCCACATCACTAATATGCAAATGTATTTTCATTGCTAATAAATAGTAAATTTGATACATATCAAATCACTTTCAAATGAATTTCTTTATGATTATCAGTACATGTCTGATTTAGACATCTATTTATACATATACTAGGGCTATCAAAAACTTCTCAGATTGAAAGGGGTTGAAAGGAGAGTGTACTCAATAGCCCTAATAGTCTTCTCCTGTGTGTCACAGAGAACTGACATGGCTGTTTAGTCCATTCCTGAAATGGAGATACTTACAGAAATAAAAAGAACAAGGCTGATATGCAGTAACATTAACCTCCCCCTACAGGCTAATGTGTTCAGAAGTTCCTCTTGTGCTTGGGCAAATCTGCATGAGCTATGACTACATAAACGGCCTATAAGCCAGCCATGTGTTCTCCTGTCCTGTCCACCTTGAGAGATGGCTGGCTGGGCCCAGACAAGAAGCTTCACCATTAGTTCTACTGATCAACAATATATCTGGGCTGGGCAGTGGTGGCGCATGCCTTTAATCCTAGCACTTGGGAGGCAGAGGCAGGTAGATCTCTGTGAGTTCAAGGCCAACCTGGTCTACAAAGCCAGTTCTAGTACAGCTAGGGCTGTTACACAGAAAAACCCTGTCTCAAAAAACAAAAAAGAAACAAAACACACACATACAAACACCCCAGCACAACAACAACAACAACAACAACCTATCTGCAGTTTTATGTGTTTGTTGGCATGGGGATGGTGGTGACATAGCCTGACATAGCAATAAAAGCAGCTGCATGCTACCTTGCATAGGCACTGCCGCAGGCTCTATTGGCAGGACCTTTCTCAATCATTCTAATAGTCCCATTTTAGATAAGAGGAAATTATATGGTATCCAATGGTGCCAAATCCTTGATCATGGTGGGAGGGTCAAAGGTGATATACATAAACAAGAAGCCTCAAGACTGTGATGGGGTACAGATATTAAAAGCAAAGTACAGATCAGAGATGGTTGCTGCCCCTTTCAGTCATCAAAATTATCTATAAACAGGCAAGTAAAGGGTATCCTCACTGTTAGTTTATTCTTGTTTCAGTCACTTTCAACCTTGTCTTTTACATAAAATTCTTACCCCCTGCAACTATAATAATGATAATAATGATAATGATAATAATAATAAAGTACTGTGAATATCCAATTAGACAGCAGTCCTAAGAGTAAAAGAACAGAGATAAGTCCTGCAGAGGGTCAGGTGTGCCTAAACCTCTAGATCACGTGCACACATGGCTTTCTCCAAACCATATACATGCTGAATCTGACTCCAGTCGGCAGCAGGAAGAGAGCAGACGAAAGAGCGGCTAGGCTGCATACCAGTCTAAGAGACCTCTGCATTAGCCACTAGCTGAGAGCTTTCAAAATTAACTCCCTCTGGTGAATTTTAACTGGTGGATCACAGTCAGAAACTCGCCAGGACTTCTCCACTTGGTCCTCTTACACAACAGTTTAGAAAACACTGTAGGATTAAAATGAGTCCCACTGTGAAAATGGCTTTTTGCTCTATCCTGTTTGCTGCACAAAACTTCATGTTAATAATGTATTAGTTCTCAGGGGACTGACAAGCAGGCAGATCTGCAAGTAAGCAGTCTACAGTCACCCTCCCAACCCAACCCCAGAGTCAGACACAAAGTGTCAGCCAGACAGTAAGAAAACTCTATCCACTATTCCTGAAAGGAAGGCAGGAGAAAAGTGTCCTGAATGCAGTGAAGGAGTGAGAGCTGAGACCTTTCCAAATAGTGTGCTGCATAACCCTGGTACCTAAGCTACAGCTGCTGTCTGACAGCCCACAGGGTGACAGCCTACGCCAGTGCAGCATGCAGTCCTGGTAATCAGTTAACATCACCTAGCCCATATCTAAAACACAGCCACTGAGAGTCACTGCTGTACTGCTGTGAGATGTGTCTTTTGTTTTTGGTTTGAAGCACTTAAACACTAATGAAAGGTGTCCTGGTGAGGCACCATTTTGGCAAAACATAGCACCACAATGTGCCTAAGGGGAGACCACTGCTCATGGTCTCAGTTTCCAGTTTAAATGCACTCCATTACAGCTAGTGTTAATCCAATCCAGTTGAAAGTTTAATTAACTTACAGTTTCAGCTTAGCAAACTGGATAGCAATGTAAATACTACTCTTTTGTGCCAAGCATGGTGGTGGCACACAACTTTAACTCAGTATTTGGAAGGCAGAAGCAGGCAGGTTTCCATGATTCTGAGGCCAGCCTGGTCTAAAGAGTGAGTTTCAGGCCAGCCACAGTGAGACCCTATTTCAAAAACCCCAAATAAATACCATTCTTTTACTGGTTATTATTAAATCTCTTAATTTATTTTATTTTTTAGATTTACACCCTATTGCAAGATGGTAAAGCTCCAGAAACACTGAGGAACTGTGAAGGAGCATGCAGTGGTCCCTCTTAGTTATTGAAATATAAAAATGTTTTCTATTAATTCTACATCAAAGAATACATGCAAATGGCTATTTTTCAGAAAGATTAAACCCACCCTCAAACGTCCCTAACTAATAACACATTTTGGGTTTTGTGGGTTACTTTATTTTCTGTGTATGGCTGTTTTGTCTGCATGTGCCAGAATTCAGAAGAGGGCATTGGATGTCCTGAAACTGGAGTTCCAGACGGTTATGAGCCATCATGGGGTTCCTGGGGACAGCCACCAGACTTCTGCAAAGCCATCTCCCAGGCTCCTCTCTCCAAAGTTGATATATTCCCAAGTCAGACTTGAATGCACACTTTTCAGAGAAGTATTGTTTAGTCTCATGTCCTGACACGAGGCTATGGGCTAAGGACATGACAATGTCTGTGTGGATCCTGGACTGCTCAAAGCTCAAAGCAGTCTAGTCTTGAGCCTAGAGAACTGACTAGAATGTCTCTGTGCCTTTCAAGTTCCCTGAGTCTGTATGATTCCTTCAGGTCCCAGTGTAAAGCATGAGGGTGGTGGTAGCAACACAGGTAGCCATGACATACCCACCCAGATGGGTGTCCCTGGGACCACTGTACAGTAAGGAACTGGACATGGCAGGAGTGCTTGCCTAAGTGCTCCGTGTTCACCCATCCTAGAAGCCCACTCCACTCCTGCTGCAGGCCGTCTTTTGCGATCAGCATGCTCCCTGGGTTGCAGTCACCACAGACTCATCAAATTTCTCTGGCTTACTTCCTGCATGGTGCTCAAGAGCCTCTGCACAGCCATCACCCCTGTATCTCCAAAGCTGCACCTCAGTTGTTGAATCTGTATGTAGGACACACTGCTGGGAATGCAATCAGGTAGGGACTAAAACATTTCATAAACACACAACCTACCACACAGCCTTAAAAGCCCACGGCTATCTCAGGACTCCAGACTGTCCTGGTCTACCTACTGATCCTGCCCTCACTACGTCCCAGTCAGAACCTGGCACATGATTAGTTTTTCTTGTTTTGGGGGCGGGGGGTTGTTTTTGTTTTCCAAAACAGGGTTTCTCAGTGTAGCTTTGGAGCCTGTCATAGAACTTGCTCTGTAGACCAGGCTGGCGTCAAACTCACAGAGATCCTCCTGTCTCTGCCTTTAGAGTACAGGATTAGTTCTATGTGCATGGAGACCTCACATACAGCTTGTCTGCTGACCCTCAGCAAACTAGTGTGGGCATGGAGATCCCACCTACAGCTTGTCCACTAGCCCTTAGCAAACTAGTGTGGAGCTCTTAGTTCTCTGAGCCCCTACTGCTGTTAATTGTAGCTGACTTACAAATAGCTGAAAATGCCTTAAATAAATACATTTTATTTATTTGTTGAAACAGGGTTTCTCCATGTAGTTCTGGCTGTCCTGGAATTTGCTCTGTAAGACCAGGCTGGCCTCAAACTCAGGGATCCACCTGTCTCTGCCTTCAGTGCTGGGACTAAAGGTGTGCACCACCACAGTGGGCTCTAAATAAATAAAGGTAATGGCAATGATAGTGTTTTGAATGAGAACTATTCCCCATTCTAGTATTTGCACACTTGTTCCCTGCTTGGTGCTGTTGGGAAGGTCAAGGAACCTTTAGGGATGGAGCCTTATCTCATCTCCAGTTCTTACTGCTTCCTGGCCGCAGCTAAAATGTGACTTCCCAGCTTCCTGCTTTAGCTGTTGTGCTTCCTCTGATATCCTGTGATCTCTTCTCTGAGCTGTTGGGTCATGGTACTCTATCATAGCAACAGAACAGTAACTAATGCCAACAACAGCAATCCCAGTTCAGCCGCTGTGAGCTGAACAGTGATGGTTCTTGCCATTAATCCCTGCATTGGTTACCAGGACAGTCAGGGCTACACAGAGAAACCCTGACTTGAACCTCGCCTCCAAAAAAAAGTTCAGCCACTCTGGAAGCATCAGGCAGGACAGACAAATTCATCTCAGCAGCTCCAGCTGTCATTTCCCAATCTGGAAGTGAAGGGGCCTTGAAGGGTTCCAAAACCACAGACCATCTGCCTGCGCCCCATGGTAGAATTACTCCTGAACTCTTTCTCCACAGAAACTATGAGGGAAAATAAACTTCTAATGCTGTTTTCAGAGTGTTTTTATTTGTTGTTGTTAGAAGTGATTTGATTTCTTGTATGGATCACTAAAAACCTTAACGCCAGCCAGACCTGGCAATATACACCTTTAATCCTAGCACTTTGGAGGTAGAGGCAGAAGTTTAAAGCTAGCTTCAGCTACAAGATGAGTTTGAGACCAGCTGGTGCTATAAGAGATCCTATCTCAAGACAAAAACAAAACAAAACAATTCCTTTGCTCGCAATGTCAGTCAAGTGTTTATTTAAATAAGAAGCAAACTGCTCCTTCTTTGGACACTGTGCACGCTCTGCTCTAACACCCAGTTCTAGACATCATGTGATCTGAGACTTGCTATATGAGCTGCTGCTGAATTAAGAGGGAAGGGCCTGTTTCAGGTGTTAGGGCCCCAGCATCTGATGACAAGGAGCAGTGGTCCTCAATCACCACCTTACTGATTACATGAGTTATCGGGAGGTGGTTCGCAGACCTTTCAAACGACTGGCTTTACTCCATTCCTGATAGGCCTCCACTGCTGTTTCTAAATACAACTAACAGAAACAAGGGGCACCTTCTCTTCTCTAATCAAACCTACAAGCACACTAGAGGAGCCAAGCCATACCCACCCTACAAAATACCCACTCAAGATGCAGAAAGTAAACAATTTCCTATTTTAATATCTCTGTGTGTCACCCCCTTCCCAGGCTGACTTTGTTAGCAAATGAAAATTACTATTATTTCCACTCACACACCCAGTGGTGGATGGCTAAAGTAACAACTGAACCCTCCTAGCTACCTTTGACTATGACTCTCTGAGTCAGATGACTGTGCTGAGTGTACCAAAGTCCTTTCATTACTTCAGGTCAAACAGAAAGTACTGCCACCGTGTGAAACCCGGTAGGTATGCTTCAGTGCACTTGCCCAGTCAAGTGAGAGGCTAGGTAAACAGAAGATCAACAGGTGCAGAAATTCAGCTGGCTAAATGCATCTTGCCAATTATTGGCTACACAGCTACACTCAAATTAAAAATAGTTCTGGCACTAATAACAGAACCCAAACAGCCATTCTCTCCCTGCGATATCATCTAAGAGGCTCCATATAAATGCTCCAGAAAGTGGTTCAGAAACATGCTGTTAAATGTTCAGCTTTCATTAAAAAAGTTGATTTCAGCACAGAGCAAAGGAGGATAAAATTAAAAAATGTGGATTTTCTGTTAAAATGCAAAGAAAAAAAGGCATTTTCAGTGAGGAAGCCTTTGTAAAACTTGTAAATAAAACACATGGGCTGTAGATGAAGCCCTGGGTTCACAGCCCACTAGGGGCAGCAACACATGCCACTGCTGGGGCAGGAAAGGCTACAGGGTCAGAGGTTGATGAATATCCACAGTTACATAGCAAATTCAAGAACAGCTTGGCCTACATCTAGGAGGTTATGTTTCAAAAAATATGTATCTATAAATATTTACATTATAAAGTTATGTATTTATATAAGTAAATTATAAATGCATTTGTATTGCATATAAATATGTACTATTTATTATTCTGTTTACCTATGTTTTATATATACATCTATATCTACCAGTGAATGGCAAATAACAAGACATCCACAGCACCAAATGGTCACCTTTATAGAGGTAAATAACTACACCGACTCTCCTATGGACAATGACAACCTATACAGACCTGTGATTTCAAATTAAATGAACCATATCTGTAAGTTGGTATGACTATTCTCAACTTCACGAATCAGGAAAAAGCACCAAAGGCTCATTTTAGTTCCTGATAAGGAAGAGGTTTGGGGACTTTGTTTTCCCATCATGTGATATGTGCCTGGGCACTACACTGAACATAGTTCAGCTAAGATGTCACCTCCCAAAGGGAAGAAAATCAGCTGGGCATGGTAGGTCACACCATTAGCCTCAGAACATGAGAGGCGGAAGCAGGCTGACCTCTGTTGAGTTTGAGGCCAGTCTGTACATTCCAGACCAGCCAGGACTACATGGTGAGACCCTGACTCAAAAAAGAAAAGGAGAAGAAAAAAATAATAATAACTCACAGAACAAAGCAAAAAAGAAGAGCGCAAAGGGAAGGAAGTCTTTTTAGACCAGCAGCTGCTGTCTCCTGTGCACCATGAATGATGCCTGTCTGTCAGGCAAGCTCCTAAACAGAGGATCCTGGACAGGAAGCTGCCATGAACCAATCACAAGGTTGCTTTGCTGGCTTTTGTTTAGAACAACAGTACTCCAGTTGACACCTCACTTTTGCTGAAAATATTGGTACTGAGGGAGCATGAATACAGCTGTGTGTGAATTATATACACAGATTAGCTCTATTTATAAGGGATACAAACACACTAAGAAAGCATTTGAATACAAAACTAGACACACTAGGCTGCAAGCTAAGAACCTTCTGCCCCCAACCCAAGCTTCCTATCTGATGCAGAATGTGCCCAGGAATAATGTGTTTCCACCTGTGTGTGTGACGTGGGAGACGTCTGAGATCACGAAGGAAACACTGTGACAAGGGCTGGAAGTTTCATTTTTGCAGAAAAAAAAATCAATCTTGCTAGAGTAATGTTTAGTTAGAAGGCTGTGGTTAAGTCAGGAGTAGGGATGCACCATTACTCCTAGCATCTTTGAAGTGAAAACAGGATAATACAGAGTTCAAGGCTAGCCTGAGCTACACTGAGAGACCATCTCAAAAACAAAAAAGTGGAATGTAATGGAAGTTTACATGGGGAGGGAGGAGAAGGCAGCATAGGGAGAAGCAGAAAGTGGCAAGAATGGGAGTGTTCAGAATTAACAAGTAGAAGCTCTGTCTTTTCTAACAGGCATAGATATAAACATGCATATACATGAAAGAGACCCACCATGACACTTGTAAACAAAGCCAGAATCTTGGTCTCTTGAAACATGTTTTACGAAACTATTTTATGGGGAGTAGTTTTAGCTTCCTAGCAGAAATCAGGAAGCAAGTACAGATATCTCCCACAAATCCAATTAAGACTTTTTAAAAGCTTGTTTAAAAAATAGTGAGAACAATCAACATTGTATGCTGGGTTAAGTCAAGAGCATACAGTTCTGTTTTGTTTTTCTTTTGGTTATAAAGGCTAGGCCCCTGGTTCTAGGCTTGAGTCTGCCAAGGTCCCACAGCTGACACCTAGCAAGCCACTAACATTCCCTGGCCTGGCCTGAGTTTCTCATCAAGTATGGTGTCTTGAGTGGCCTCATTTACCACAGAAAAGTACTAGCTTAAAATTTTTGAGTGTTTCTGGCAAGGCATGGTGACAAAGCCATCAATCCCAGCTATCGGGAGACAGGGGCAAGCAGATCTTTCAGAGTTCTAGGTTAGCTTGGTCTACATAGTGAGTGAAAGGCCAGCTAGGACTACATAGTGAGACCCTGTCTCCGAAAAAGAACGTTTGGGTAACACAGTCAAAGAAAAGAATGTGGATGCAACATAACAAGGCCCTAATTTTATTCCATGTGTTTGTGTGTGTGTGTGTGATAAAATCCTCCAATTATCTTCTTTCTTAAAGAGAGAGAGAGAGAGAGAGAGAGAGAGAGAGAGAGAGAGAGAGAGAGAAATAAAGGCAGTGGTGGTGGGGATTCATTTCTAAGGCTTGGTTTACGGTGCTTGCAGTTCCACCAATAAATCATCTCCCAATCTGGGCTTGGAAAAGCACTGGCCACGGTTTGATTGCTCCAGCCCCAGGTTGCCAGGCAACCAGCACAAGGGGGAAGTCTGAGAAGAGCTGACAGATAGCCAAGTGGCGGAAACAACAGACTTCTCTCTGTCAAAAATGTGTTTCAGAGCACCACTCGCCCACCTCTGCTCTCTGCTAAACACGACATGACTGTAAAATCAAAATCAAAAGGCCACTGTAATAAAAACACACTTCCTGCCCAATTACCAATTGTTAAAATGCTGTGGGGAGGCCCGGCTCACACAGTGTACGGCAACAGTAATGTGATACTGTAAATGAGATAAAGTCAGCAGCATGTGAGAAACCTGATCTAAATGCAGCTTTGTCATTTCAAGTCAGAGAATACCAGCTGCCTAAGAAAGCACCAGAAAGAAAATAATGACTGTTAGGATATTAAAGAAACAAACCAAACAACAATGTTGCAGGCACAAATGCTTCATAAAAAACAAACGTCTCAACTGTTAACTGGACAATGAGTTTCCTCTCTCCAGTGAGTGGACTTCCTCAGAGAAGATCAAGGACCTCCTAGAAGCCATACATGGTGGTGGGTCTGAGTGGATTTCCAAATGCTTGACTGTGAACTAGATTATCAGAGCTACTGGTATTCTTAGGCTAATGCTTGTTACGACCAGTCTGAGATATGAGAGTCTGTGGAAACATTGGGAACACCTAGAGCCCATGTCCTAAGTCAGTATGCTGTGCCAGCAGCTATGACAAGTACTACTTCTATCCAGTGTCCTGTCATGAAGCCACTGCACTGAATCTGACATCTTGGTTGTTCTGGAAACTATCTGTGGTATCTGGAAGAGGGGTGATTCTTAATCTGTTTTATGCCATAGACACTTTGGCATTCTGGCTAAGCCTTACTCTTCTAAAAACAGTTTGTGGCTGCCTAAAATATATGGGACTTCAAAGGGAGCCAGTGACAATGAAACTCCATCACTAAAACATGGTTAAAACTTACTATTTTTATGTATCTAAATGTTTGCCCGCATGTATGTGTGTGCACTGCATGTGTATAGTCCCTGAGAAGGCCAGAAGAAAGTGTCATATACCCTAGATTTGGAGTTATAGGCTATTGTCAGCAGCAATGTGGGTACTGGAAGTTGAAGTCAAGTACTTTGTGAGAGCAGCCGGTACTTACCCCTGAGCTATCTCTCCAGCCCAACCTAAACATTTTAAATGGACTGCTGGAGTGATGTCTGTGCTATATTAACACTGAACAGCAGAACTAGCTGAGGGAAGAGATCTGTGGGGAAGAGGAGTGGTTGTGGATTTTCTCCTGTAGTGAGAGCTCGCAGCATGGGCCTCCGAGAACAAGGGTAGGAAGTGTTTCATCATCCCATGATCCTTTAGTCATGTGAGCCAGTTCATGCTTGGGACTGCCATGATAGTCCTCACTATTTCACCAGGCCACATCTTCCCAGGCCCCCAGGACTAGTCTGGTGCCCAGAATTGGCGATTCAAATAGTTCTAAGGTAATTCATTTTCAAACTCTGAATGTTCCTAGGATTCATGCAACAGAGAAGGGCAGTCTTTTCCTCCTTTTATTTAATTTTTATTATGTATAGCCCTGGATGGCTTCAAACTCCAAATCCACCTACCTCTGTCTCCTGAGTGCTGGAATCAAAGGTGTGCACCACCAACAACTAGCAAAGTTCTGTCATATATACCGCCCCCCCCCCCACATTTTAAGGCTTATTTATTATGTATACAGTGTTCTGTCTGCATGTATCCCTGTAGGCCAGAAGAGGGCACCAGATCTCATTACAGATGGTTGTGAGCCACCATGTGGGTGCTGGGAATTTAACTCAGGCCCTCTGGAACAGCAGCCAGTGCTCTTATCCTGAGTCATCTCTCCAGCTTCTCTGTCCTATATTTTTAAAACAATGATAATGGGTCTAAATTAGCAAAGAATTTAAAGTTCAAAGGATATAGTTAAAAGACAGGAGAAATTTATTTTTAAGACTTAAAAACAAGTTTAAATAGTGTTTAGATTGCATGTATGTGTGCCATGTGCCTAGTACCTGTGGAAGCCAGAAGAAAGTGTTAGAATTCCTGAAACTGGAGTTACAGGTGGTTGTGAGCCACCATGTGTGTGGCTGGAAAGCAAGTCTAGATCCTTTGCAAGAACAGCAAATGCTCTTAACCACTGAGTCATCTTTCCAGACCTCCATTTTATTTTAAATGTCAACATCTGTATATCTGAAATTATATCTCCAAGATGAAACACCAACAAAAACTATATGCAGAGTGGCTAGTGATGTGGCTCAGAGAGCGCAGTGAAGTGTTGCTGTCTAGCACACAGGAGTACTGGGTAAACTGAGGAGGCAGAGGCAGGACGAACAGAGGTTTAAAAGTTCCTTGGCTACATAGCATGGTCAAGGTCAGCCTGGGCTGCAGGAGAGACTAAGACAGCTGTCAATTTAAACTTGAGAGGAGGTGTGTGGTCTTAGGCAACATTCTTTTTAGATCCCTCATGAAGGCAACTTCTGTGTTGCCTTTCTGGTCTCTCACTCTGCAGCCTGTGCTGGCCTGAGCCCCAGAATCACCTGACTCGGGTTTCCTATAAGCTGACATTACAGGAGTGTCACCATACCTGACAGGAGGAGGAATATTTTTGTTTTGTTTTGTTTTGTTTTTTGAGACAAGGTTTCTCTGTAGCTTTGGTGCCTGTCCTGGAACTAGCTCTTGTAGATCAGGCTGGCCGCGAACTCACAGAGATCCGCCTGCTTCTGCCTCCCGGGATTAAAGTGCTGGGATTAAAGGCGTGCACCATCACTGCCTGGCTTAGGAGGAGGAAATTTTTGTTTTGTTTTACTTTGAATCAATTGAAGGCAGACACAAATTTTCTGGAGTACCAGGCACTGTCCACATCACCTAGATTCATCAGACTCTGGCTTTAACCTTACAGAATCAGTGAGGGCTACTGAGCTTGTCCCAGCATCACATCTTCCTCTGTACTGGCCTCCGTGGCAGTATCACCGCCTTCTGATAAGGCTGTTGTGTCTGGCAGAACCCTTTGTACTAACAGCCATTTAAATGTCTCTTCAATGACATTTCCTGTTAACCATCCTGGACACCAGGAAGGGGCCTAATTGTTGAATTAAGTAACTGTTGAATTAATATGCTTCTTTCTTGGAGGGAGGGTCAACACTCATCTGAAGTAAGTAGTCCAAGGCACTGATTCCACCAGAAGTCAAGTCTACTTCACTTCTGCTTTGTGCCCATGCAGAGAAAACACTCTGTAAGAAGCCACAGCCTGTAGAGGGTGTTCCAGTGAGACAGAGGGCTGCATGATGTAAACAGAGGAAAGGAGAAAGGGCAAACGCGGGTGGGAGACAACTTTCTTACTCTGACCAAATCACAACTGAAGAGTAACAGGACATGAATGAGG
The DNA here is from genome assembly GCF_982192425.1 of Myodes glareolus. NCBI lineage: Eukaryota > Metazoa > Chordata > Mammalia > Rodentia > Cricetidae > Myodes > Myodes glareolus. The sequence continues at coordinate 6,245,192 of NC_142031.1, forward strand.
GCTCAGAGACCTCCCTGCTGCAGCTCCTCAAGCCCTTGGTTAATGTGCGCTACTCTGAGACTGGAGGCGCCCACCCCGCCCTGCTCCACTCCAATTCATGGGTTCTTCTGGGCAGCTTAGAGGGCAGACAGGTGGACACTGGTGGGGCTCATGCAATTTGATCTAACCTGCTAACAGCAAAAAACAAAGAAACAAAACCCACCGATTTTAGACCCTCCAGGCTTAAGAAAGGATGAAAGAAATGCTCCTTTCAAAGAGGAAATGAATCATCCACACATTAAGCTCCTCCATGTCTTTTTTTGTTTGTCTTAGGCCTTTCAAAACAAACTGTGCTAAGGAAATTTCAAAGAAAATGAACCCATGGTGACAAGGGAGCCTACCAACTAGAGTCCCACGCTTTTCTCAAGCCTTTCTCCTATGCACAGGGAATCATTACCCACAGCTACTGTAAGATTACAAGTCACAGGAAAAAAGCTGACCAGTTATTTCTGTGCCTACTACTAAGACAATGCCTAGCACATAGCAGAGACCTACCTTCTACTAGGTGGCTAAGCAAACAAACAAGAGGATGGTACCCTGGAATCTTAATTATTAGGCGTGTGCCCATCCATTTCCCCAAATCCTGCCTCCTCACAGCATTCCTGCACCTTCAACCCCACATGTTCAGTGTTTAGTTCATCTCAGTTAGGAAGGCCTATAGCAAACTGGTCACCCAGCAAACTGTATGCTATCTCATAAACAATAGCACTGGCTGTGTCCCTGTCCGGGGACCTAAGTTGATGACAAACTGCACATATTTCCCTCCTTCCAACCTTGGCTCTCCCAACACAATTCAGACCACTCCTATTTCCAGTCAGGGATATCACAATAGCAATTCCAAATGGCTACTTGCATCACCACAACTTTGGCCCATACTGTCCTCTACAAATGCCCCAATGTCTCCTGCTTCCAACCTCCTCTTCCTCCCATTAAAATCCATACAGCATTCCTCTCAGTGCCTCTAATCACAGGACTGCAATTCTACTTTACCCCCCTAGGCAGCTTACCCACTGGCCTTGCCACCTTCAGTAGGTGGTCAGCGGTTGTGCACCTGTCTCTGTCAGTACCACTGTTAACACGTGAACATCTTGCCCACAGAACTTCCGAGGCTCTGTCTGTGTCCTGTTTCTGATGTTCTTTATTCTAGCCAAACCGACTAGTGGGGAATGATACTAAACACAAAAACTAAAGATCTTTCCCATTTACCCCCTCCCCAGCCTAATGCTAATCCCACAAAATACCTTCCTGATGGTGGCATCGGCCATCTACTTCTTTACCACCTCTATCTTCATCTCCAAGTCACCCGTGCAGCTGGGGTCTCTGGATAGCTATGATCTTGGACAGTGTAACAGGGAGGGGGATGGTATAGCATGACAATGACAATGACACGACAGACAGACAGACTTCTACAGGAAGGTGAGAGTAGTCTGACCTTGGCAGGAAAGACAACTCCTTACAGGAGTTCTGATAATTTAGCTTCTAGCTCAATCTTCATATGCACATTTCCTGACAGCTGTTTCATCTTTTCTAACACAGGAAAGGCAAGGAAAGCAAGAGTTTTTCTCTCCTCAGTCTTGGCCAACACTGTAAATAAACCCACCCACAGTCTTGTACCACTTTCCGCCTCAGTTCTGCAGCAGAGGCTGCAGACAGTAGTAAGTCTGGGCTCTGGTAACACCCATGGGGATTCTCTGCCAGGCCTTCCTACTGAGTCATGCCAAAGACAGCACTGTCCTTAAAAAGAAACACTCCGTGTGGGCATGACCATGCCTATAATGGGAGGTGGAGGTAGGAGGATCAGAAGTTCAAGATCACACCTTGTTACAGTGGCCAGCCTGGGCTGGGTGAGCCCTAAACTTAAATATATATATATATTTAATGAAATATATATATATATTTCATTTTCCAACAAAATGTTTAATACGTTAAACAATATGGAACCAAACCATCCCCCTACCTTCTGCTATCTCTCTGTCACTATCATGATGTCCATCCTCTGTCTCTCTTAGGTCATCTCACAGGACGCCTTTTTAAATTGTACTGCTATTCTGCAACATATCCATACTCTGCAACTTAACCTCTTCACGGTGAGTTCCCTCCACTGAGCTTCCTCTGGAAACCAACAAGCCCTCCCTGTCAACAAGCTTCATTCATTCATAACTGCTAATCCCATTTCCATGTTCCACAATTCCTTTAAATGCACATGAACTTTTCTGCTTTGTCTCCTGTGCACCTGTGTGGGATTCCCCTCTACAGGCTGTGAATATGTTTTATTACCACTGGTTAATAAAGAAGTTGCCTCGGTCTATAGCAGGGCAGAAAATAGCCAGGCTGGAAGAGATATCTAGGGAGAGTAGGCAGAGTCAGGAAGACGACACGTGGCTGCCAAAGCAGATAGACACCAGTTCCTTACCAGTAAGCCACAGCCTTGTGGTGATACACAGAAATGACTTTATTAACTAACTCTTACATCTTAAATTAAAAGTCTAAGCTAATAGTCCGAACAGTGTTGTAATTAACATAATTTCTGTGTGATTATTTGGGTCGGATAGGTTGGAAAACAAAAGAGCAGTCTCTTACACTGTCATCTCTCCTTTTCTTATGGCTTGGACTTTTCAGAGAGGCCAGGGGAGGGGTTTTGGAATACGGTGGCGAGCAAACACTACCAGTCATGTGTTCTGTAGCCAGGAAAGGACAATGTGTGTCTGTGACTACTTCTCCACTTGTAAATGCCATGCCAAATGCTCAGAACCCCCACCTGGTACTAAAGGCCTCATGATTACTCCGCTAGCTTCCTCCAGGGTAGTTCTTCTCTGCAGGGGCTGTATATTAGTGCACATATCCTCAGAATCTCCAGGGTAAGCTCTTGTAGGGAGGTGCTGTAGGAAAATGCTCCTGTACATTGTAAAGATTTGTCACTTATATTGGTTTAATAAAACACCGATTGAGCAGTAGTCAGGCAGGAAGTATAGACGGGGTGATCAGAATAGGAGAATTCTGGAAAGAGAAAAGGCAGAGAGTCAGCCACCAGCCAGATGCAGAGGAAGCAAAATGAGAATGCCTTACTGAGAAAAGGTACCAAGCCATGTGGCTAAATATAGGCAAGAATTGCGGGTGAATTTAAGTCATAAGAGGTAGTTAGTAATAAGCCTAAGCATCAGGCCAAACACTTATAATTAATATAAGCCTCTGTGTGTTTATTTGAGACTGAATGGCTGTGGGACTGGGTGGGACAGAGAGGTCCTCCAGTGACTCCAGATGGCAACCCATGCTGAGTCAAAAGTGTGATTTTTCAACACCTTTTCCACAGTCCAGTGGTTTCCAAGATCACAGCAGCACTGGACAGGACCGTGTCAGATTCTGATCTAGCTAGTCTTCAGTGTGGTTGAGGTACTGGGATCACTTAAAGTTCCATCAGCAAATGTGCTGTGTTGGGCTTTAGAACCCTCCCCTCTTGAACTCCAATGCTGTGAACCAGGTTGATCCTCAGAGGCAGTTCCAACTCTGTCACCCTGATACTCAAAGGCAGATATAGACTTCTCAGGACTGCAAGGCAGAACTGGTCATCTTTGCTGTTCCCAACCCATGAGCCTATTACCAACCTGCCCTACTCTTCATGACTCACTGTTCTTCCATTAGCTGAGTATCCATGCTGCCTGATGAAATCTTACCTGTTCCACAAGGTCTCCCTCACATTTCTCTCCACCTATTGCTGTGAACTCCTCAGCCCCAGGACTCAGAACAGTGTCAGGAACCACAGAGGCACACATAAAAGCTTACACTATGTTGCTGCCATTCATTATATTCATTGCCAAATCTGTCAAAGATTCCAGAGAAAGATGGAGGCACTGCTATACTGTCAAACAATTACAAGTTTAGTAGTGACGTTGGCTGAAGCCTTAACAGTGTATTTGCTTAAAATTAGTGCTCCTCCCAGAGCTTTTCAAGACAGAATGTCTCTCTGTAGCCCCTGGCTGTCTTGACACTCACTCTGTGAACCAGGCTGGTACTAAAGAGATTGCAGGAATTAAAGGCATGTACCACCCAGCTTGTTCCCTCTGTTTTAAATAAAGGTGTCAACGATGATGTTCTTTAAACCTTTTTTATTTTTGGTCTTTTTAAAAGACAAGGTCTCTCTTATTATGCAGCTCTAGCTGTTCTGGAAGTCTCTATGTAGTTCATAGTGACCAGGCTGGTTTCAAACTCACAGAGATTTTCCTGACTCTGTCACATTTAGGAGGGTTAAAAAAAAAGAACAACTTAAGTCAATTAAAAAAAATCCGGGGAAACAGCACTAGCAGTGACAAAATCAAAAGGTCCAATGAGGAAGAGCCATGACGGTGACTGTGGGTGGAATGATTCAAGAGCACCTGGCAAAGCTCATACAGCGCAGGTGTGCCAACAGAGTGGGCTGCAGTTCACGGCAAGGTGGAGAAGAGCAACCTTTCATGCCCAATGCTTAAAGCAAACCTAAAGTTAGTTATCCAGAAACAGACAAAAATGTCTCCGCTCCAAGTTCCACCGTCTCTTCTGCCAAGATATTCAAGTGCTGAAGTGAGGCCCCTTGCACAGGCACAGCCAACTTAGCCTGGAGTGCACCAGTGCCCACTGAGCATGTGCACTGTAGAGGTACGGGGTTAATGTTTGGTTTTCTTGAGATGTGGGAGCAACACACTCCACAGTGCAATCAGGAGGCAGAATAAATTCATGTGGATCCCTGGAATGTCTGACAGGAATATAAAAGTGGAGGGAAAGATTATCCTGCTGCTGAAAACAAAGTTCTACAAGCCCAAGACTCACCAAGGTCAGGATGTTCTAGGGTCATAAAGTTCCAGGGAAGCTTAGAGCTGAGAAAGAAATTGGGCTGCCTCACAGGGGGGTTCTGAAAACAACCTTAAATTGTGTGCTGCTAAAGGACTGCAGAATTCCATCCCCATAGTCTAGATTGAGAAGGAGGAGCCTAATGTTTAGAGTCTACTGCCATCTTTCTGTGGCATGTGAGTAGCTTTGCCTAACCATACCCAGAGTTCAATTCTTCTCCTTGGCATAGCGACAGTTGGCACAGATACTGGTGCCTTCCACATATAGTCCATCTATTTTAGATTGTCAGATGCATTAGAAGTTTAGGTTACCTAGCTTCTCAAGCCTATGCTTATGACAATCTTGCTAAATTTATTATCTAAATTCCTCTTTGAAAAGAGAATAGTCAAGCCCACCTAAAAGTTAAGGCCCTAGATGGCACATTTAGGCTGACCATACCTGTTTGGCGAGCAGCTAGCCAGCAAATGCTTGACATCTGCACAGGTTTTCATGTTAATGCCTGCTACCCAGAAGACAGCTCGGAGCTGCATGGGGAGAACACAGAATGGAACTAATCCACAGCATGCCTTCCTCCCATCCTCCGCAGCTCACAGGATATCAAACACAGATTAGGAAACTTAGAAACCTTTGCTTGTATTTGTGTATTTTCTTTTCATTTTTAAACTTTTCTTTAAAATTTATTTGGTATATCCCCCCTGTCACCCTCTGCCCCCCCCCCCCCAAGACACGGTTTCTCTGTGTGATAGCCCTGGCTGTCCTGGAACTCATGGAGATCCACCTGCTTCTGCCTCCCGAGTGCTGGAATTAAAGGTGTGCACCACCACTGCTAGGCCGGACTAATTTTTTTAATTCGCAGAGATCCACCTGCTTCTGCCTCCCAAGTGCTGAGATTAATGGCATGCACCACCAAGCCCCGCTGGACTTACTCCTTTTCTATGTCTGTCTGTCTATCTGTATGAGTTTCTGTGTACTGTGGGTGTAGCTGCCTGCTATGGATGCTGGAAACTGAACCCAGACCCTCTGCAAGGTCAGTAAGTATTCTCAGCTGTTGAGCCATCTTCTTGGCCCCTCACTTTCTTTAATATCAATAACTTCATTAATTTAGGATACATTCTCAGGGTGGAATGACATCGGATCCAGATTTCCTGTCAGGCACACCTGCCAACAAGTGCAAAGTTGCCCCAGCCTCCCACTGCCCAGGCCACCCTTCCTTCTTTTTCAAGTGCTGGAATTACTGATGTGTTTGTCACTATACCCTGCTTCTCCAATTCATTATTTAGAGGAAAAAATGTTTATTTTTATTTATTATGTGTACAGTATTCTCAGTATTCTGTCTGTGTGTATGTCTGCAGGCCAGAAGAGGGCACCAGATCTCATTACAGATGGTTGTGAGTCACCATATGATTGCTAGGAATTGAACTCAGGACCTTTGGAAGAGCAGATAGTGCTCTTAACCGCTGAGCCATCTCTCCAGCCACGAAAAAAAAAAGTTTTTAATTTATTTATTAGTGTGGGGGGTGGGATGCAGGCCACAGGACATGTAGAGATTAGACAAAATGTGGAGTTGGTTCTCTCCATCAAATTTATGTAGGTTTCGGGGGTTGAACTCAGGTTGTCAGGTGTGTATGACAGGTGCCTTTACTTGCTGAGCCATCCTGCTGGCCCCTACTTGTTATTTTGAGACAAGGTTGCACTAGGTTGCTTAAACTGGCTTTGAACTAACCAGGTAGCCTAGACCATGCTTGAATTTGATTCCCTTGCCTCAATTTCCCCAGTGGCTGGGATTACAGACATTAGCCACCAGGTCTAGCTAGGCTTATGCCTCCTCCACAGACTACCAGTCTTTTACTTCTACCTGACCTCAATACTGAGGCATCTAGATGAGAGAGGAAAGAGTAAAACTCACCCATCTGTCTTCTCCACAAGTTAAATTGACCTTGGATTAACAGAGTGGGACCTATGACCTCAGAGAGATGGCCTAGGTACACTGAGTAGTGGCCACAGGTTGTAACACTAAGACATTCTGTTCTTAGCATCCTGGAAGCATCATTTCTGAACATTTGATAAAATGATCCGGGATATTAGCATGTGCACACTTTAAATATTAAATATAGTATAGCATCAGGAGGTCTTAGGCTCAGGCAGAATGGTGCACACTTCAATCATTTTGCTTCATCTTCTTACTTTCCTTTAAATGTGTGACTTTCCCTGTCCCTCTGCCAAGGTAACTCTACTACAACCCTTTGCACGGGTTGCAAGGTAAGCCACTACTCTGATACTGATAGAAGAAGGGAGGCACACCAGAGGTTTGTGCACAGCAGGCAGGCTTGAGAGTCAGATGAACAGACTATGCTTTGGAAAGAGTGCTGAACTGTACAGAACAGCCTGTCAGGCAGTGAGACCAGGCTAACCTGGGCTACTGCTGCTGCCAAGCTCCTTCCTGCTCCCTGCTAATACCTTACTAAATCTGGATGACACTGGCAAAGGGTAAGACTTGGTGTGTGTGTGCAGTGCTGGGAACTGAACTTAGGGAGAGCCATGTACAAGGCAAGTTCTGTACCAATGACATATTTCTGGCACCACCACTCCACATTTAGGAACTGCAATCAAGTAAGTAAAATCAGACAACTGGCGGTGGCGGGGGAGAGGGGGAGGAGAGGTGTCAAACAAAAATACAAGGGGACAGGGACCAGCAAATAAACAGTCAATTCTGAAGTTCAGAGTGTGCAGTGGCTGGCAGTCAGATGGTAACAGCAGAGCGGTACTGCCTGACAGATCACTCCATGGAAGTAACCTGAAGTTCTGAGGGAGCGTCTCTTCTATCTAAGCCGGCTCAATATTTTCTGATTATCTACCATCTTTGATCCATGTGCCAGCTAGGTTCTGGGAATATAAATCGTTAAAGCACAGCACTCAGTCCTCATAGTTGAGCATGGAGACAATTGAAATGACATGTCACTCTGGCCCAGTGGGCAGACTTGATACACTGACAGGAGTCAAGGACTGGATAACTTCCAGGCACTCACTTCTCAGTGTTGGGGAGAAAAGAACAGAGTACTGCTAGGAAATTAACCCTGGCCAGTAACCACCGTCATCACTGCAAGTAGCACAAGTCCTCTCGTCAGTGGACAGAGCAGACATAGTGGTGCAAACTTTTAAATTCAGGAATTCTGGAGGCAGAGGCAGGGAGAAAGAGAATCTCTGAGTTTGAGGCTAGCCTGGTCCACATAGTGAGCTCTAGGCCAGCCAGGGTTACATAGTGAGACCCCTGCAAACAAACACAACAACAACACAAGTCAGTGGAGACAGAAACTAGCAGACTTGGTCAGATGGTATTACCGAGAGCCTTTTCCAGAGCAGACTCTCAAAGCCGGCATTGGGCCCAACAGAGAACAGTTTTGTTTTGGTTTGGTTTGGATTGGTTTGGTTTGGTTTTCGAGACAGGGTTTCTCCTGGCTATCTTGGAACTCGCTCTGTAGATCAGGCTGACCTCAAACTCACTGAGATCCACCTGTCCTCTGCCTCCTGAGTGCTAGGATTAAAGATGTGTGCCACCACCGTCAGGCTGGAGAACAGTTTTTTAAAATCCTTTCTCCTCCCCAGGGGATAGAATTCAGAGTATTAGACTGATAGTCCCAAATGGTTCCAATTCTTTACTTCCTGGGTTAAAATTTGTTAGGAAATGTCTATATTTCTTATGCCTGAATACTCAAGAAAAACAGCTCTTTGCACAAATGTGGACTCAGAGTAAACACAGGTAGTAAAGACAGTCCACTCTGGTTATAAAATCAAAATGCTTCAGATGCCACCCTCTGAGCTGGTAGTGTCTGAAGAGGCTGACTCAGAATCCTATACAACTGAAACCACAGAGACAGCAGGGAGGGACTGAAGCACGAGGAAGCAGAACAGTTCACAGGACAGCCCATTCGCTTAATACAAGGAATGGAATTCCAGGAGCAGGCATGAGCTTCAAGATGCACACGGCCTACTTACTTCATCTCTTCCTGACTCTTCCAGTACATCTGCCTACAAGGTGCGCTTTCACCTACAGGCCAAGGATCCCACTCAGACTTCCCCATCAAGTGCACAGGCACCCAGATGATCACGTCACAGGGCAATGAGCATGGCTTACACAGTATAGGGAAAGCTTAGGTAGACAGCCTCCAGCTCAGCTACCGTAGAACACTCCACATTGGATGGGATCTCTCACAAGAATGAGGGGATCATTGCATAGATCTTTGGTCTAGAATGTTCTTCTATTATTTTCAAGGCTGGCTCTCAAAGGTTGTTTAGGTCTTTACTCAAAAGTGACATTTCAGGGCTACCTTAAATAGAGTTCACTGTGCTGCCCTGGACTGTGTATTGCTGTCTCATTAGCACTGAGTTAACATCCAACACTTGCCACTCAGTGTTAATTAACTTGCTCAGTACAATGCCAACCCCATGAGGGCAGGCATATTTGCCTATTTTGCTCTGCTATAGCCTCAGCATATAAAACCATGGCTGCCTGGCTGGGTTTCAACCAGTAAGTCCAAATCAGAACAGCCTTAGGCAATCATGTGGCTACCATGACTATTATGACCTCTATATGAGAGACTTTAGATGTTGGAGGGATGTAGGAAACAGAAGCTGGTGCCGAGCAAGTTCCTGCCTCTCAGGTTTTCTGCCTCCTTTCTTTCTCCCAACACCAAATCCCAGACAGCAGTCTAGGATGTCACACCCATGGAAGAATAAGGCTCTGATGTTGATGTACACAGAATGTTCCAAGCACACACATTAAAAGTGACTCTGATCTGTTGCTAAGAAACTGAAGAAGAAAAGGGTTTCATCCTCTTCACTTATAAAATTCCACTTTGTCTATGGGAGAACTACATGCAATTTCTCAAGCCCCCTTGTGTCTTGTTCTCATTTTTTAAGCGAACAGAGACAGATGACTGAGTGGTGAGAAGTGTATGCTATCTCCATTATTTTACACGTCCTTGAAAATGAGATGGAAAATATGGTTTCAACAGCCCACTGCCCTAGTATTTATGAATCTTTCAAGTTGAAGACATCTGAAGAGGGACATTGTCCCTCACAAGCAAAAATGAAAAATGTTCCATAAAAAAATCTTTGATTTAAAATGATTATCCAGAGCTGCAATAAATAATAAAGGCTCACGCTCATCGTGGGGTTACTCTTCCCCCACCTCAGCGCTGCTCTGCTCTAAGGTGCAAATACAAAACACAAACATGTAAGCACACACAGGAGTCCTGGATGATGACACTATGTATTGCCGACTTTAAAAATCAGGTAAAAACATGGCTAGGAGATAACAAGTTTTAGAAAACATTAGTAACAGAAAATGAGAATGACTTTTGCTTTACAAATGAATAGGGAGAAAACATGCAGGGAAAAAAAGTGCATTTCTTTGATCACACAAGGAAGCAGCTGTCTGTGAAATGCAAGGTATCAGGTGAGTCTTAGATTTAACCCAGAGGCAACTTCAACTGACATACAAACTGAAATACAATCTAAAAAGGCCTCTTTCTAATAATTGCCCTCTTTCATTGACAAAAGGATTTAAAAAATATTTCTCCATATCCTTTGCTAAACAGTAGACTCTTTCTGCAAACTGACAGAACTGACTGTTCTCCACCATCTTTCTGCACACATAATTGATTTTTAATTTACTCTCTCATTTCCGAAAGGACTTGACAATAAACTCTACTTTATCCACATTATCGACTTCTTTAAACAAGAGTTTGGTTCAAAGGCTGATGGGAGTTATCACAGGAAACAATCCAATTTTACTGATACTTGAAATACTAGGTCATTCTTATCTGCAACTACATTTTTCTTGGCCAATAAGGCCTGAATCTGACCTTAAATCACACTGATAACACACACTGTACTGAGTGGCCAATGCTGTTTGCATCAGGAAGAAAAGGTCAACGCCTGCCTCTGTTTCCTACTCTTACATTTAAGAACTGAGATGTGGCCAGGGGGTGCATGCCTTTAATCCCAGCACTTGGGAGGCAGAGGAAGGGGAATCTCTGGGAGTTTGAGGCCAGCCTGGTCCACAAGGACAGGCTCCAAAGCTACAGAGAAGCCCTGTCTCTAAAAACAAAACAAAACAAAACAAACAAAAAAGAACTGAGATGCGCTTTAGAAACAGTCAATGAAAAGAGAGCTGGGCGTGGTAATTCCACCTGCAATACCACATAGGACTTGAACGTCTGAAGCAAAAGGACTGCCCTTTCTTTTCTTTTCTTTTTAAAGATTTTATTTATTTTATGTGCTTTGGTGTTTTTCCTGCATGCATGTCTATGTGAGGGTGTCAGATATCCAGAATTACAGACAGCTGTGAGTTGCCAGGTGGGAACTGAAACCAGGTCCTCTGGAAGAGCAGCCTTAACCCCTGAGCCATCTATCCAGCCACTGAGGACTGCCATTTCTAGATCAGTCTGAGACAGTGTAACCACGTCCAAAAACAAACAAAACAAAATGGAAAAATTAGAAAGGGATGAAAGAAACAGTGCCAATTTAGTTTACAATTGGAGGCAGGGTAGCTAACACAGACAGACTCCTACATGGTTCAGTCTACCATTCCTTAAACAGCTGCCATGTGATGTACTGCACACAATACACCTAAGGTTAGATCACTGCAGAACTGCCCTGTGAAGGAAAATATTTTTTGAGCTTTAAAAATTTTGGTCAGGATGGATGGCTCAGCAGTTAAGAGCACTTCCTGTTCTTGCAGAGGACCAGGTTTCAGTTTCCAGCACCCACAAGGTAGCTAACAACTGGCAGTAACTTCAGCTCCAGGGATCAGATACCTCTGGTCTCTTCTGACACCTGTTCTCATGTGCACATACCCATACCCAACTGTATAAAAATCAGCTGGACACAGTCGTGTCTGCTTGCTTTATTCTCAGTACTTAAGAGATAGAGAGAGGGGCATCTCTGTGAATTACAGGCCAGCCAGGGATACCTAGTAAAACCCTGTCTCAAAAACAACAACAACAAAGCACCAAAATCCAACGGGCATCAGTGGCACACACCTTTAATCCCTGCACTCGAAGCAGAGGCAAGCAGATCTCTGTGAGTTCGAGTTTCCCTGTATTAGAAAACCAATCTCCCCGCCCCTCCCCCAAAACCAGCCTGTAGTCAGAATTTCAAGTCAGGCTTGGTCATGCATGTCTGAAACCCCACATTTAGAAGGCTGAGGCAAGAAGACTGCTGAGGTCAGAACTGGTGGGAGTTACACTGCAGGACTCAATCTCGAACAACAAAACTGTGGATTCCAATACCATACAGTTCATTTACATGCACACAACTCTAAGCACATAAAATCAAACTACAATGCTATAAAACATGTATTCACATAAATGAAGATCAACAGGCAGGTTTTAATAAAGTTCTAACCACAGGGGAATGACATATATTTAAAAATAAAATTAAGAGATTTATCTTAAATAATATACAGGATCCCCATCACCAATGTCATTCAGATCACTATGTAAAATATCAACAATTTACAAAATTGTACCTTCTCAAAAATAAATGCCATACACTAAGCCATATCCTACATTGTGGATTAAGATTTTGCCATTGAACACTAGGACTTGTGGTGTAAAATCAGTCCAGGCTAGCTCTGGGCGGTGAGAACTTCTTCCTCTGCAGCACTGTCCCCTCCTTGCCTTCACCTCCACAACCCTCAGCTGCTCTTGGACTTTAACTTTGATTCTGCTGTAAATTCCATTTTCCTCTGCTGCCTCACAAACAGTAAAAATAAAATGCATTGTACTTTTGCCCCACACAGCAGCTCTGTCTTGCAGCACATCCAGAGAACAATGGAAACAGTGTTTCTCAAGCAGATACCACATCTGAAGACACGGTTGGGGAGACCCCATTGTGTTTGCATTCTGTAACTAGGTTAAGTCCTTGGCCAGCTGCACTGCTACCTGGACTACAAATACTTAGAGAATAATTTGCTGTATCATGTCAACTTTTAAAGGAAGCATCTATGATAAACTGAGTTTTAAATGGAAAGAAGGGTTAGATGTTTTCAAGTTTATGAACCCGTGAATGAATCACACACATGACCCATAAGGTTTGTTATCACTGTGGATTAGCTGTCTTTGGTTAAAAATATCAGAGCTCATTTTTATCTAGGTTGTTCACCTCAATGGATTACAACAGAACTGTTATAAAATATTTAATGGAAAACATATTTCACAATAAAAGCTACAGTTACTCGAGAAGAGATGGAAGCACCCTGCTGTAATATTGTAAACAACAAAACCTTTACCTTGAGTGACACCTTTTGCTGAAAGACAACTTAACATGGAAACAAAACAAAACACAATTGCAGCCAACAGGACAGGAAGCAGAGGGTGAGTGCACAACTCCATGGAGCACCCAATCTCATAACCTTGCAAGTCAGGCAAACTCCATGAGGGAACTACAGGCCCAGAATTTTAACAAGAATTCAATTAAGCATCCCAGTATTTCCATAATCAACAGCTGAATGCTAATTAGAAGCACAGCAGCAAGTAGCAATGGGATCCCAGCACAATAAGCAACAGCAGAGCCACGCAGAGGGCCACCAGTGGCTTGCATGCACAAACAGACAGAATTAAAAAGTACCAAAGCATGGAAGGGTGACTTCATCTTCTTCGATTCGGTGCAGTTCAGCCTGGGGCCTTTGTATTATATTTAAATGTGCTTATCATGTATAATTAAAAACCCGATAACCTAAGATTTGTGTATTGTAACATACTGATTTGTTTTTATTTCCTTCCTTTTCTCTTCATAATCCTACCAGTTTGGATGACATAAAAAGAAATGATACTTTTAGCATAATGTATGTGAAATTGGTTAATCATTAATTTAACCCTCATGGATAGCATTCATCCATTTACTGTGGCCCATTTTGTAGTACATGGAAAGAGTCATGAATTTCCTAAGCACTCTTTCCAAAAATGCTTCTCTGATATGACTTAGTCCATCTAACATGAGCTATGCCATTAGGTGAGCTACCACTGTGATTCTTGTAATTGCTCTATGCAGGCAGAATTTGTTGCAGTATCAAGTTCAGGTATTGACAAAAACTAGCTGTGCTGACTAGTTTTACTTTTTCAATGTTTATTTTTTGGATTTTTAAGACAGGAACTCTCAGTGTAGCCCTAGCTGTCCACGAACTCCCTCTGTAGACCAGTTTAGCTTCAAACTCATAGAGATCGGCCTGCCTCTGCCTCCTGAGTGCTGGAATGAAGTGCGGGGATTAAAGATATGCATCATTAAACCTGGCTCCAAAAGTTAAAAATTTCAGGTCAGCTGTGGGAAGTATGTAAAAGTGCTTATAAAAGGCTAAGAACATTTGCTGCTCTTGTAGAAGACCACGTCCCAACAGTACCATGCACATCAAAACTACTTGCAATTCCAGTTTCAGGCCAATCTGAGGTGTGTAGCCTCCAAAGAGCACTTACTTGTGTTTAATTTTATTTAAAAATAAATCTAAAAAAAAAAACCAACAACAACAAAAAACTTTTAAAAAGAAGAAAACAGACTGGGCAGTGACACAGGCCTGACATCCTAGCACCCAAAAAGTGGGGGTGGAAGGATCAGGAGTTCAAGGTCATCCTTATCCTAGGCTACACAAGGCCCTTTTCAAAACAAAAACAAACAAACAAAAAAGAGAATATAGAAGATGGAGATCAAAAGAGGGATCAATGGTTCCAAAAGCAGGCAGAGGACTGAGCTCAGCTTCAAGGTACAGTTAGGGTCTAATCTACAATTATAGCGGTTGTCAACTTTCCTAACGCTGAGACCCTTTAATACAGTTGTGGTGACTCCAACCATAAAATAATTTTGTTGCTATTTCATAACTGTAATTTTACTACCGTTATGAACCATAATGTGAGTATCTCATATGCAGGATATCTGATATGCAACCCCCAAAAGGGTTGTGACCCACAAGTTGAGAACCACTGGTCTACACTAAGAAGGACAGACGCTGGATTCTCCAGGGAGCAGTGGCTTGCCAAAGTGAGGAAGTGCAGGTCACCTTTCTAGCCCAGCTAGGAAACTCCCACCTCAACACTCAGAACCATTTTGTGGAGGTCACTTAGGAACACCTGATACTATTAGGTCAAATTAACATTCTATAGACAAAAAAGTAAAAATAACCAGAATATTTAAATTATATGAAATACCATGAGGGAAAAAATTAAAGGGGGGGCTTATACATCTATTTCAGTGTGGACACACTGGTGTGGCTTATTTCTTGATTCCCACAATGAGAAGAAAATGTTGTGAATTCAGCATAAGAGGTCCATTAGCACAGTCAAAGGCAGGCTAAGGTGAAGAGGGCCTTCCCCGACTTGTTGCCACTTTTCAGCTATTTTGCATAGGAAGCTTCCTTTATCCTATCATTCTTCCAATCCCTCCCTCTCATTCACTGTCCAGGTTTGAGGTTTCAGAAAACAAGGCTTAGCTTTTGCAAACAAGGGAACCATTCGATCTCTCAGCTCTGCAAGGGTTGGGTGACTGCCAAAACATTTCTCAAATAGAAGCAAACATGATAAAAATGAGCCCAAACTAACTTGCACTTCGACATTATCCCACACTTGAAATGGTCACCACTTTGGAACCCTGTTTTGTTTTTCAAAATGAAGCTGGATTCTTTCTGATGCCCAAGACTCCTCATCCCCCACCCTTCTGGCTCAAGATCCTGGAACAGCGGCAGAGCCAGCACGAGAAGTGCTGCAGGAAAAGGAAACTGGCTTTCTTTTAGACAGAAGAGAGAACTCTGTTATGTATTCTAGAAATTCCAGAAGGAATGAAAGGTCATGGGAGCCAGGCGAGGAGAGTCAGTGCTGGATTGGAGGTGGGTGGAGCAGTGGGGGAGAGAGGCGAACAGCAGGGCGATAGCAAGAACTGGAGGAGGTAGAAGGTGAGGGAATCCCCAGAAGATAAGGTGACAGAAGGGAAGACAGGGTGTCAGAGGAGAGGAGAGAAGCTCATTCAAGACAGCAGGAATGGATGGAGGCAGTCATTAGTATACTTGCACTGGCAGGATGCCCTTGACAGGCCAAAATGGAGGGACACCTCCAGGAGCTCAGTTGGCTCCATCCTTTCCTCCCTCTATTGTCCTCTACAAAGGCTTTGGGAGAATGTAAAATCTTACCAGTCAGAACTCTATCTCCTTCCTATAGAAAATGGGCTTATGGTGAAAGAGGGTCAGCATGACTTTTCAAAAAAACTCAATTTCATGTTTTTTGCCTTAGCTATCACCTGAACATGTAACTCCTCAGGTTCTAGCCTTCCTTGTGCATGGACCTCACCCTGAAGCCCCCTGACATAGAAAATGTACTTGCAGAGCAAATGATTATCATCTAAACCACAGTTCAATAGGCCACACCTGCTCTGCCCTTGGGGACCACCTCCTCTCTCTCCTTTTGTCTTCTCCTTGGTCCCAGCCACAACCCGTTTAACTTCTTGCATAATTCACTCATATTTTTATCAAAGAATTCTCTTTTCCCTATAGTCCTTAAGAAAGGCTCCCTTTCTCTCTCCACAAAGGTCTTCCTGTCCCAGTTATGCAAGGCAGTGCTGTGCCCAGCTGTTCCCATCCTTCTCACCTAACAGTTAATACTTGACACACACCGAGTTAAGATGGTTAGCTGCTATAGAGATGCATTGGTATGTATATTGCTTTACTGGTACAAATTTAAAGTCAATTTTGTTATATGTAAATTTCTGCTCTTCAGGTATTGTGTTTGTGCAGCTCATTTAGAAATGTATATGGGGGCTGGAGAGATGGCTGAGAGGGTAAGAGCACTGGCTGCTCTTCCAGAGTTGCCAAGTTCAATTCTCAGCAACCACATGGTGGCTCACAATCATCTGCAATGAGACCTGGTGCATTCCTTGCCAGCAGTACATTGTATGTTTAATAAATAAATAAATCTTTTTTTTTTAAAAAAGAAATGTATATAGATAATCATCTATAATAGTCAAGCTTGTAGTCATGTTAGTTAGGTTTTCTGAATATATTGAAATATATTTCAGTTAGATAGGTATTCTTCAAACCTTTCAAAGACTACAGAATATGGCATTTAAAATGTTTAAGAGCTTAAGACTTTTCATGACAATGACACATCTGCTCCTGGCAGCACCAATAACTTCCAAGAGGAAGATGGGCATCGAAGAGGCTCCTCATGGAGTTGGTCAGCCATTTGAGCAAGAAACTGTTCTTACTGGACTGCTTGACAGTATGTTGAGTGATCTGGACATGCAGGACCTGCAGAGAAATGACTGAACTTGTCTAAAGGTGAGATGGTCCTTCAGGGATCCTGCTTCATGAAAGAGTCTGCTAGACATTCCACATGACAAAGAAGAAAGTGACTGACAAACTGCCAATATAGGCAGAACTGTCTTTGAAATTTCCTGCTTCATGGAAAAGTTGGCTGGATACTATGGGCCTGTAGGATGAAGATGGATGCTCCAATGGTATAGAAGAACTTTGGTGACTGTCCAAGCAGTCTGTCAATTTTAGAGTTTTAGAAGTTATTTACAATGCACTTCCTGTTTGCTTGGGTAATATTATATCCTTCTGGAGTCTTTGGTGGAGTTGAAGAATTGACAGTTATAGTTTTCCTTAGTTATGATAAAAGATAAAGAAGATATAAATATTGTAACTGTAATTCTTACTTGATGCCTGTGGTTTTTTTTTTAAGATTTATTTATTTATTTATTTTGTTTACAGTGTTCTGTCTGCCTGTAGGCCAGAAGAGGGCACCAGATTTCATTACAGATGGTTGTGAGCCACCATGTGGTTGCTGGGAATTGAACTCAGGACCTCTGGAAGAACAATCAGTGTACTTAGCCTCTGAGCCATCTCTCCAGCCCGATACCTGTTTTGCTATATGTAATTTTACTATGTTGAAGATAAAGCCTTCCTTTTCATTTAAACAGAAAAGGGGAAGTGATGTGGGATTCCCCTCTGTATGCTGTGAATATCATTGGTTAATAAAGGAACTGCTTTGGGCCTATAGCAGAGCTATAGTGAAACAGAGCTAGGTGGGGAAAACTAAGCTGAATGCTGGGAAAAAGGAGGCGGAGATAGCACAAAGGTGCTGAAACTTTGATGGTAGGCCACAACCTCATGGTGATACACAGATTACTAGAAATGAGTTAAATTAAGATATAAGAGATGGTCAATAAGAAGCTAAAACTAATGGGCCAAGCAGTCATTTAAATAATATAGTTTCTGTGTGATTATTTCACAGCTGAGCAGCTGGGAACCAACAAGCAGGCCTCCTTACAACAGTTACCTGCTTAGGAATCTAAAAATATGTTCTCTCTCTCTCTTTTTGGTTTTTCGAGACAGGGTTTCTTTGTAGCTTTGGAACCTGTCCTGGCACTAGCTCTGTAGACCAGGTTGGCCAAGAACTCATGGAAATTTGCCTGCCTCTGCCTCTCAAGTACCAGGATTAAAAGTGTGCACCACCACCACCCAGTTTACAGAAATACGTTGTAAAAATCACTAGCCAGGGGGCTGGAGAGATGGCTCAGAGGTTAAGAGCATTGCCTGCTCTTCCAAAGGTCCTGAGTTCAATTCCCAGCAACCACATGGTGGCTCACAACCATCTGTAATGGGGTCTGGTGCCCTCTTCTGGCCTGCAGGCATACACACGGACAGAATATTGTATACATAATAAATAAATAAATAAATAGTCACTAGCCAGGGATGTAGCTTAATCAGATCCATGGGATAGGAATCACAGGGTTGTGCATCTGTGTTTATGGGCACCCTCCTCTTCCACTCTCCTTTGGTGTTGAATGAAGCCTTTCCTTCCCACTTTAGAGCAACTGCTTTCAGTAGCTTGAGGTACTATGAGCTCTCAAAAAAAAATAACTCCAGGTTCTGGTTTAGAAAAGGGAAGTCTCACACACTGCCTTGCACTAGCCTTGTTTAGGAGGATAACCAAACTCAGATAGAGCTTTCCTGCTGCCCATGGATCCCAGTGCTACTTAATCAAATCAAGTAGTTTTGATGGCTCATCATTGTATGAGCGATACATGACAGGTACCTCTTGCAGATAGCAGAACAATGCAGGAAGGCCTGCTCAACTTTACTTCCTTGAGATAGGGTCTCTCACTGAACTTAGAGGAAGGCTGCAGGCAGCAAGCGCAGCAACCTTCCTGTTACTGCTTCCACAACTCTATAAAGTCATGAGTGCACATGCAGTCACACTCAGCTTTAAACAAATAAACAAGAAGGTGCGAGGGAGCTGAACTGAGTACTCGTGTAGCAAGGGCTTTTCCCAGAACAGTTCTTTGCTTTAGTGGATGGATACCATGGGCAATCCGTCTTCTGAATGAGCCCCTTCCCCTGGGGAGCAGAGAGGATGCACACAAGAAGAACCACCCCAAAGGCCCAGAACACAAAGCACACACAGGTCCATGCTCACCACTTCATCCTCTGTCCAGCACTTCTCGATCAGCTTGGGCACAGGCTTCTTTACCAGGCGCTGCAGGGCTTTGCCAGCATCATAACTGCTTTCATGTAGCTGAGACGACAATGACCTTAGTTAATTAACTGTACCACACAGACACGGAGGTAAATCAATAACAGCAAGTCCTATACTTTATTATATTATATTATGTGTGTGTGTGTGTGTGTGTGTGTGTGTGTGTGTGTGTGTCTGTCTAGCTATCTACTTCTAGAGGAACCTGGAAAGGCACTATCTTATTGTTATGTACTGTCATGGGCCCACTGCCCTCCCCTCCTAACCCCCATCCTTCTATGGAACAGGTGATAAAGGCTTGGCTCCCAGCATGATGTTACCGGGAGAACCTATAGGGACACAACACTGCTTTTGTTTCCCAGCCACTATAATGTGAGTGGCTTCCTCCTTCACATATCCTCTACTACTAACACATTGTCTGAAGTACAAGAAAAGCAACAACTGGCCAAGAAACCCCACACTGAAACCTCTGCAGCTGTGGGCAAAATAAGCAAACCTTTTCTTCTCCTAAGATCACTTAGCTTGGGTATTTGTTACAGTAATAGAAAGCTGATCTGCACAGGGAAGGAGTCAAATAAAGCAGAGAACATCCTGGAAACAAGGGAACTGTCAAGGTGATGCACGCCATTAATCCCAGCACAGAGGCAGGTGGATCTGAGTTCAAGGCCAGCCTGGTCTATGGAGAAGAGTTCCAGGACAGCCAGAACCCTGATTCTAAAAACCAAAACCAACCAACCAAACAGAAAAACAAAAACGCCACAAAACACCAAAGCCAACATCTGTAGAACATGCCTGGTATGGTGCTCAGCACAGTTTGGCATTCACTGCATTAACTAATCCTATGAGAAAGATAGAACCAGTATTTAATCTCATGAGATAAGAACTATTGCTATACCATTTACCAGGTGAGAAAACCATGGATCTGAAAGATGAATAAAGATGTTCACCATGAGGTAGAAGCCAAGATTAAAACCCAGCTAGCAAGCCTCAGGATCTTGTTCCACTCCTTTTTGCTTTTTGTCGATTTTTTGGTTTTTTGAGACAGTTTCTTTGTGTAGCCTTGGCTGTCCTGGAACTCATTATGTAGACCAGTCTGGCCTCGAACTCAGAGATCCGCCTGCCTCTGCATTCCTAGTGCTAGGATTAAAGGTGTGCACCACTATGCCCAGTTTTTGTTTCGCTGTTTTGTTTTCAGAACAAAGGTCTTGTTCTGTAGCCCAGGTTGGTTCAGCCTTCCAGTGCTCTATTATAGTTGTAAGGTACTAGGACCAGTTATTCTGTTTACATCCACGTTGGGCGCCATATGTAACATGAAGGCCGACTTCTTGGGGTATCTGTCCTGCCTGGTACCCCAGCAAGCCAGCAAGCCCCAGAGAAAATCAATCACACAGAGATCTCCATAAGTTATAAAGCTGATTGGCCCATTAGGTCAGGCTTATTAGTCCTTGTAACTAATATTAATCCATTATTGTTATCTATGTTAGCCACACGGCTCAGTACCTTTCTCAGTGTGGCAACTCACATATTGCCTCTTCGGTGGTATGGGCAGGAATGGCGGAGGGAGCTTCCTCCTCCCTAGCCTTCTCCTATTCTCATTGCCCCGCCTCTACTTCCTGCCTGGCTAAAATACATGATAGACAGAATACAGACAATTCTCCCGCACCACATCCTTTCCAAAGAAGCCCAAAGATAGAACAGATTCTCTTTTCTAGTCTTTTTAATGAAATAATTTACTAAAAAAATCATTAAAAGGATTCAAAATACAAACTTCCAAAAGATGTACTTCTGTAGTGGCAGCTGAGACTGAAGCAGCTGGACCCTTAGAGCAAACTCCTTTCCTATCAAATCTCACAACCCACACCTTCCCTGGCTGAAATCTGCCTGTCTTTCCATTGCAGGCCCTCCCCCACATGTGCTACTATGTGAGCCCGGTGTCTCACATAGTCTGTTGCCAAGATGACCCTCCAGACATGCTTGCTAAACTAAATGAAAGAATAAAAGCCTTCAATTACTGTCCCACAGCAGACTCCACTCATGTCGAAACCTCAGTTTACCCAAACTTAGTAAGTTATTATCATCCAGGCTCTGGGGCTTGCCTTCTTCCTGATACACAAAAATAATAAAATAAAGTCAGGTGTTCATACACTACCTGATACCTAAAGCAAGTGGGCACTTGCCATGTTCTCTAATATAATGAGAATGTTTAATAGCACAAAATGAAACTGAAGTGAAGGGAAATTGACATGCCTATTTAATTTGAAAAGCACGTATTTTAGTGATAATTTAAAATCAAATCAAATGATCAAATTGAAACTTCTAGTAAAAAACTCTGGTCAAAAATTAGTAACATTTTTATAAACAGTGAATCTAGTATATAGGCTAACAAAACAACAAGAAAAAGTATGGACCATGGAGCTGCTCTGCTGAGATTCAAATCTCAGCACCACCATTTAGGAGCAAATAATTCACCAGAGTGAGTCTTGCTGGGCTGGTTCAGTGAGCATCTATCTCAAAATTTACAATGAAGAGAGGTTAAGAGTGCATATTGCTCTTGCAGAGGCCTCACAACTCACTCACAACTGCCCAACTCTAGCTCCAGGTTATCCAATATTTCTGATCTTTATGGGCACCTGTAATAGACATATACACATGACTAAAAGTAAAAACTTAATCATGAAGAGAGAGAGAAAGCACTTTCAGGTCAGTTTTGTTTTGTTTCATTTCTTTAGACAGAATCTCATTATGTTGACCAAGTTGGCCTCAAATTCACAGAGATCCACCTTCCTCCCTTTCTAAGTGCTAGGACTAAAGGCATACAGCACCAGGCTTGGCTCAACTCATTTTTTTTTCTTAAATCATTTTCTAGACTGATAATAGATTATAAGCAAAGCCACATAATACTGCAACTTGAAATTTGCTGTGGGATAATGTTCTTGTATACTGTAAAGATTTATCACTCATATTGGTTTATTAAAACACTGATTGGCCAGTAGCCAGGCAGGAAGTGTAGGTGGGCCAACCAGACTAGGGGAATTCTGGGAAGAGGAAAGGCAGAGATGCAATCACTATGAAGACACATGTAGAGGAAACAAGATAAGAATGCCTCATTGAGAAAAGGTACCAAGCCACATTGCTAAACACAGATAAGAATTATGGGTTAATTTAAGTTGTAAGAGCTAGTTAATAATAAATCTGAGCTAACAAGCCAAACAATTTACAATTAATATAAGTCTCTGTGTGTTTCTTTGAGACTGAACAGCTGCAGGACCAGGAGGGATAGAAATTCTCACCAAATTTCTATAGATGGAACTCTAGTATAGTACACAGAAAAATTTCTGAACACTAAATTTTATGTGTCTGGAACTAGGAAATTACTCCTAAAAACATACAGACTGGTCTAGGTGAGAACTAAAATCAAATGTCATTAATCCCTATGACATTCCTACCTGCCTCAGGGTAAAATAGGCAGAGCTTTAAGCTATAGTTGAAAAAATGAGTGGCTATTGGACATACAGCTGCCGATTTGCCAGAGAATATGCTGCTGTCTACGCAAAAGGCCCTCAACTGACTTTCTGGTGGGTTGTTGAATAGAGGGAGAGGTACCCCCCCCACCCCTACATACATGCCTCCATCTGGACATGCTTCAGGTCACACTGTTCCCTGATACAACCATGATAGTGGCCTGATCCTCCTTGGTTCTTGGTTTCTGTCTTCTCAATGGGCAACTGACCTGCCGTCAGCCTAGTCTCTTAATATACCCCAGTTCCTGGGCTCTCCCACTCTAAGCTCAATCAATACTTGAGAACTAACACTTATCCTTTCCTGAAACAAACAAATCTGGAAAGTAACAAGTGTGAGGTCATTTGCCAGAACAGTGACCATTTCTAAAATGAATCAGGCTGTAGTATGTCACCATGCTGCATTTGAATGGGGCAGAAGTTGTTATAAAAGGTAGAATAAATGGTTGTTTTGCAAGCCCTCTTATGAAGAAACCACAGAAAATCTTGCTAGAAGGGACACCACCTTTTTTGTTTGTTTTTGTTTTTCCAGATGGGGTTTCTCTGTAGCTTTGGAGAGCCTGTCCTGGAACTCGCTCTTGTAGACTAGGCTGGCCTCCAACTCACAGAGATCTACCGCCTCTGCCTCCTGAGTGCTGGGACTAAAGGCATGTACCACCAATGCCTTTAAAAATAAATAATAAAAAAGAAATCATTCATTTCAAATACATGTATGTGTATCTCTGTATGTGTGTCTCTGTGTGTCATGCACACAAGTGCAGATACCCATGGAAACCAGAGCTCTTGTAGCTAGAGTTACAAGTGGTTGAAATATGTCTGAAACAGCCACTGGAAATCAGACTTGAGCTTTCTGCAGGAACGGTACAGGACATTAACTGCTGAGTCATCTCTGCAACCACTGAGGAATACCATCTTTTTGTATTGTTTTTTTGAGACATGGTTTCCCCGTGTTACAGCCCTGGCTGTCCTAGAACGCTTTATAGCCCAGGTTGGTGTTGAACTAAAAGAGACTTGTCTGCCTCTGCCTCCTGGGTGCTGGGACTGAAGGTGTGTGCCGGAGGAGGGATGCCATCCTAATGTAGCAATCGTTCATATCCACTTGCCAGGACTCCTGTCTGAGAAAGCTTGGGCAGGATAGATGAACCACTGTTCCCTCACCTGTGAGAGGAAGTTTACAAGACTCTTAACAAGACACCTGAAATGGAGGGTGGTAATGTGTATTAGACACCATAAGAGTGCTGAGAACTGAACCCCATCCTCTGCAAGACAGTGTTCTTAGCCCCATGTGATACAGTTGTAAACAGAAGAGGGAAAACTTTAGGTTATAGACAACTTCATGTTCTGGTGCTCAGCAGAGCTCAACCTTCACAGTCAGTGCCTATAAAGCTAAAAAGAGAACTTTGGACAGCTAGGGCTACACAGAGAAACCCTGTCTCAAAAACAAAAGTGCAAGCTTGGTAGTGCACATTTTTAATCCCAGCATTCAAGAGGCAAAGGCAGGCAGATCTCTGTGAGTTGAAAGTCAGTCTGGTCTACAGAGCAAGCTCTTGGACAACTAGGGCTACAGAGTGAGACCTGTCTAGAACAGGGTACCAGGCAGCTTCCAGCCAAAGAAATCTGGAAACTCCACACCCTCCTGTTTGATGTTACCCATCACCCTTCAGAGTGATGGAACCAGAGTACTATCATGCCCAAAACACTTCTAGTTTTTGACTGTAGTTACCTCAAACAGTAGAAAGAAAAATTGAAAAAACAAACAAACAAAACAGGCATAGCGGGGGCTGGAGGGAGAACATGCAACTGTAATTGTATTTCACTGAGGATACATTTTTTAATATTCCATGAGTGATTATGGCCTATGCAGCTCCATAACAAGTTAGACTGTCTCTAGAGCGCACTGGGGAGGCCTGGAGAGCAGGACCCCCTCATCCCTTCAACGAGGACCCATTTTGTACTCACCTGTGCCAAGCTCTCTTTTAGGTTCTAGGACAGACACAGTTATGAACAACAAATAGGCATGGGGAAGGTGTGGCTACACACAGCTTAAGGAGAAGCAGCGTCATAGGAAACACAGGTTTGCACAGCCACACAGTCACCAGGATATGAGCAGCTGGATTTCACATGCTCTGCTTGACCCACCATGAACAAGTAAGCCAAGTGGAGGAGGAGCTAAAATGGACATTTCCATACATTCCTCATGTCAGTCAAGAGTTGGGAAATTTAACCAAAACATTAGTTATTTTAACTTAATCTCTAAAATTTGCCATTAAAAATATTCTCCTTTATTAAATTGAAAGGTTTAAATAATTTGATTTTGTAAAAGACATGAATTTAAATTTTTATTGTTTTATTTTTAAATTAAAAATTGTTTGTTTTTCGAAACAGGGTTTCTCTGTATAGTTCTGGCTATCCTGGAACGCGTTTTGTAGATCAGGTTATTCTCAAACTCACAGAGAACCTCCTGCCTCTCCCTCTCCAATGTTGGGATTAAAGGTGTGCGCTACCACCGTCCAGCTTATTTTTAATTTTTAACATCTACTCGTGTATGGTAAGGGAGAGAGGGAGGAAGGACTGGGGATGGACAGAAAGAGGACAAGTGCTATAGAGGGCACGTAGAGGTCAGAGGACAGCTTGCAGGAGTTTATTCACTCTACCCTGTGGTTTGAGCTCAGGTGGTCATACTTGAGAACAAGACCCTTTACCTAAAGGTCTCACTGCCTAGGTTTCAACTGTTTAAAAGGAAACATAGATACTGCTACTTTTTAATTATGATTATTTTATTGATTTGTGTGTGTGTGTGTGTGTGTGTGTGTCTGTTTGTGCAAGAAGGTTCTTGCAAAGGCCTAGTGAGGGAATCAGATCCCTTGATGTTGGAGTGAGAGGTGGTTTTGAGCCACGTGATACACATGCTAGGAATAATATTCTGGTCCTAGGTAAAAGCAGCAACTGTTTTCCCTCCCTCGGTCCCTCCATCACTTGAGACAGGCTTTCTCTGTGTAGCTCTTGCTGTCCTGGAGCTTGCTCTACAGTCCAGGCTGGCCTCAAACTCACAAGCAACTACTTTTAACTGCTAAGTCACATCTCCTCCTCTCAGGTTTCCAATTTTAAACACCTGAGTTGGACCACTGGGCTACAGCTGTTCAGTGAGGACATTCATGGCAGGCCCAAAACTGATACTACAGTAAAACAGTCCTAGAGAAAGCTAGGAAAAGAAACAGGAATGAGACGGTGGGAAACCCTCAATTATCCTACAGCTTCACTCTGTAGTCATGGAAAGGCAATCAAAGTAGGATAATTAAACATTTCTGGCCATTTTGTAACCAAGCTAGGTAGATAAGGTCTGGGATTAAATGCAATATTCATGGAAAGCACAGAGAACTGTGTAGTTTGGAACTACTGGCGGGGGTGGGGGTGGGGAACCTCCGCAAAAGACAGGGACCACAAACTAGCACCAAAGCTCCATTTTCAACCTTTGAAAGCAAGTGAGGGTAGAGGTACCTGCCACCCACCCCACTAAAGCAGGATGTCATTTAGGAGAAACTACGTCCAAATTCATCACAATGAAGGGGGTGCCATGATTGCTTTTGGTTGTTGTTTTGCTTTAGTATTGTTTGTTTTCAGAAAATGACCTAGGATTTAAGGATGGGGAACTGGTAACAAAGTAGGGATCCTACCAGCTTTCAAATGGCTCCATCATAATTTGTTCTTTCTAGTCAAGTGTCCTGTAGGCCCTGGATTACACACAAGCTTGGCCAAGAGGTGTCCTTTCCTTCAATTTTGGCACACTCTTATCAAAGAGCACACATAAACTCTTCCTATGTGGCCTAGGCACTCAGCAACTCTTCATGCTAGCCACCGAGATGTGCGGTCAAAGAAAGGCCTGCACAAGGATGTGGCAGAAGACTTTGCTGCTTAAAAACAACATCAGTTTCTGGCAACACTTGGTTTGTTTCCACTCTAACAAAATAACTGTTCTGTTGAAGCACAGAGCCAGGGACTGTGTGCATAAACAGCACCTTCCCGTGGCGGAACAGGAACCTGCAAAGGACTCCCTCCAAGGCTTCTATAGTTTGCAAAAAAGTCACAGAATCCAAAGCAGGGCCAAACTTTATTTCAGAAAAAACAGCAAACGTATATGTATGATTGTTTTGTCCATGGAGACCAGAAGAGGGCATTGGATCCATTGGAACTAGAGTTACAGGTGGTTGTGAGCTGACATGTGGGTGCTGGGAAAGGAACCTAGGTCCTCTGCGAAGAGCAGTTAAGTGTTCTTAACTTCTGAGCCATCTTTGCAGCCCCTTAGGGTCATACTCTCATTAACCAGGTCTATCCTGAACTGTGGAATGGCATTTTCACTTGTCAAATGAGTAAAATACCAGCTCTCAGTTTGTCATGAAACAATGGAAAGTTTTACATGAGACACAAAGCATCAGAATCCCTTGAGATTTAAAATAGCAGTTCTTCAAGTTCCTTCCCCTGGCTGCAGAAAATCAACTCGCTGCAGTCAACACTTGGGCTCTTAAGGGTTAAAAGTCAGCTGGGCGGTGGTGGCACTCGCCTTTAATTCCAGCACTCGCGAGGCAGAGGCAGGTGGATCTCTGTGAGTTCGAGGCCAGCCTAGTCTACAAGAGCTAGTTCCAAGACAGGCTCCAAAGCTACAGAGAAACCCTGTCTTGAATAAAACCAAAAAATAAAGTAAAATAAAATACTTCTAAACCCTATGGTGGTTTCTCAACAGGCAGTGACATTTTAGATGCACGGCTCATACTGTTCAGGGACTTGCTATAGCCCCTGACCCTTCCTGATTAGCAGTGAGGAAGATCATGCCACAAGAAGAAAAACACATTTCTGTGGTAATTGCCTAAGTTAAATGTGCTTCTCTTATGCTGCCTGACAAATCATCCCTTGCTTATTACCTTCTATAATTTAATATATATAAGTGCTTTACTGGCAAGCCTCTCAAAAGAATAAATAATACTTAATGACTGCCTACAGTTTAATTAACTCATGATTGAACTTCTTGTGGACTGCCATAAACATTAAATTATACCCTTCCTCAAAGCTACCATGCATAGAAATCTTGTCTTGAGCCTTAACTCTCTTGCCTCAACAATTCTCAAATTTCAGCACCTCTGTATGTTGGACACAGAGGTGAGAAAACCAGCCTTAAAGCCTGGTTATAAAGTATGTTATTTTACAGAGCAAGGATGAGGTCTTAATTTAAATAAGACTGAAAATGTGCACGATGTCAGAGCACCTCATTTACAATATAGCAGTCATTAAACATCTCCCAGGCTCTGGCTGCTTCATTAGCATAAACTCAAGTATCACCACAAGGTTTCCAGTTTCTGCTCTGGCTTCTCTTAGGAGCTGCCATTTCTGTCTGCATGGTGTTGCACGTAAATTTCCCTTTGGCATGGCTCAGCTGTCAGGCACCTCTGCTCTATAATGAACCCATGAATTACATCTTCCCTGCTCTGACATCTCTGGTCTCACACATCAAAATATTGTTCTTCAATTGTAATTTATAACTTAATTTAAATGTCCCTTTTCCCGTGACCTTTTTAGATCAAATGGCAGTGCAGCTGGCAGTTTCTACTAGACCAGAGCACCTTTCACAATTACAGCATTAGAGTAGCCGTAGAGAAGCCGCTTCAAGGCATACTGCTTTCATGCAGAATGTTTAATAAGTGTGCTCTACTAGGAAGAGTGTTAGATTAGAGTCTTCTGTCATCCGAAACATGCTGCATATACAGCAAGCAACTGCCAAGAGTCTCAGGAAGGAGAATCAGGGAGGGGCATTCGCATACTTTTTTAAAATTATAAAAACTTCCTTTGGAGGTCAGAGGGCAACTTGCAGTGGTTGGTGATCTGCTTCTACCAGGGGGGGTCCCAGGGAGCAAACTCAGACTGGAAGGTTTGGCAGTCAGTTTCCCTGCGAGCTATCTCACCCGTCTGCCTCATGTGCTTTACTACTAACATGAAAAGACCTTGTCAAAATCTGTCAAAGACATTTTAAAAAAACTTCTCCCTCTTCCAAACCATGATTAACAGATTTCATTCATAGCTCCAACATCAGTAACTGAGTACTGAGTACAAAATATGATACATATATAATATATAAAATGCATACATTTTATATATTATATATTATATTATATATGTCAAAAAGCTACAGTTAAAATAAAAGCACCTGAAGCCAGGTGGTGGTGGCGTAAGCCTTTAATTCCAGCACTCAGGAGGCATAGGCAGGCGGATCTCTGTGAGTTCGAGGCCAGTCTGATCTAATTCCAGGACAGGCACCAAAACTACAGAGAAACCTTTTCTCGAAAGACCAATATATATATATATATATATATTGGTATTTATATATGCACCTGACTTGTCAGGTATGGTTGTGCACAACTATGACCCAAGCACTCAGGAGGCAGAGGCAGGTGGATATCTGTGAGTTTGAGGCCAGCCTGGCCTACAAAGAGTTCCAGAACAGCTATGGTTACACAGAGAAACCCTGTCTCGGAAACAGCAACAAACCAAAACCAAACCCCCCGAAAATACAAGTACAAGTTCAGAATTCATTTGTCCATCAAATGCTATTGAGGTACCATTGCAGCTAAATTTGTCTAAATACACTAATGGGAGCAAAGAAACAAAGGCCAAAACACAGAATTTAGCTGTTTAGAAAAAGCCTGAGAGAAAGGTATTGTTAATATTTTTTTTTTACAAGAAAATAGAGTACTTGGACATCCCTCCTACTGCCATGTTTTGGAGTAAACTCAATAATGCCCTGTGCACACTGGGCTAGTGCTCTGTAACTGCTACACAGGTGTCCCCTAAATCACCTTCTAAATAATGACAAGGCTTCAGAGTTACGTTAGCCCTTACAGTTACATAGAAGAGTGGCAGGGCAGTGCATATCATGAAAGTATTACTTTTAGTCGCCACTGGCTTGCTGTGCCATTCTGATCGGAAGCAACAGTGCAAGGGTTAAACATAAACCTACACTCCAGGAAGAAGTCTGTGCCACAGTCCAGCCTACATTGCTCAGTTTAGAGCCGCTGCGGATAATCTGGTGGCCATGATGAACACTGAAAGCACATCTAGGTCTTGGAGCTAAGGGTGGGTAAAGGGAAGCAGGCAATCAGCAGAGAAGAGAAAAGATCCACCAAAACCAGGTAATAAAATAAGAACTAGCATAAGAACGTTGAGTGACTCCAGATTAGGCTTTGAAAATCTAGTCAGTGCAGCACAGTCAACCCTGCCTGTCCTTACTGAACAGAGCACACATTCTTGGCAGGAGGTGAGCACAAGTAGCAATACATACAGGCAACATCTCCAGGCTTATTGCTGAGTCACAGCTCCTTTCTAAAGACTACTGTGTCTGGAAGCAGGCTAGTCACCATCTCTTACTAAGGGGTCTCTGAGGACTCTAAGAGTCACAGGAAGAAGAGCTGAAGTCAGTAAGAAGAGTACCAGAGCAAGCTTTAAAACCATATTCCAACAAAGGATAGGCAAGCCACTTTGAAAAGTCCTGGTGAATGACCTCTACAAGTCTTGACTGAGGTGAACCATTTGCCTCTTTGGAGCTCTGTCTGCAGTCTCCATACAAACACAACACCAAGAGAGAGAGAGAGAGAGAGAGAGAGAGAGAGAGAGAGAGAGAGAGCGCCCGAGGCCAAGACACTGGTGAGGAGTTGTGTGGAAAACAACTCAGCACCAAACTAGTGCCTGGCTGTGGCTTGACTTGAGTCCCCCACCCCCACCCCCTCCCCTGACTCTGACACAGTGCCACCATCTCAATTAAATCTCCCATTTTCTCGCTGCAGAAAGGGAAGTGAGAACTTAATTTGGAAGACTGTTTAGAATAGTTATCTCTCATTATTCCTGACACTAAAAAATATTCAATTAAGGACTGCTGACTGGAAGGGAGGGGGTTAGATGGAAGGTGTAGGACATGTCAAAGGAAGCTCACAGGAATAGAAGAACTTAGGACACAGACTTTCACTTAAGGCTCTACTGGTCACTTGTTGGCTCCAGGAAGTGCCCCCGCTGTTAACTGAGCACACAGGTCAGACTTCAAGAGCTCAGGGAAGTGAAAAGCTAAAACCTCAGGAAACAAGCAGAAAACTGAGAGAAGAGAAACAGAGAGCCCTGAAATCTGGTGGGAGCCCCGAGAATCTGAGCCCTGTATTTTTCTAGCCACAACACGAGGTGTTCAAGGTCACTTTTAGAACTTGCCAAATTTTCACATTTCATCACTTCGTAAGATTTTGCCAAAAGACAGAATCAGACGATCTCCTGAAATGCACGGCAACAACATTATTAACACATGAATTCAGACCTAGGCTAAATTCTTGAAACAAATCACTTGAAGCAGTCACTGCACTTACTGCTTCAGTCAGCACTGGAGAAGGCTGCTCCAGTCTCTTGGAAGCTGGATGTGCACAGCACAGATTTTCACATGAAATTCAGAGTAGGTTATCATTTACACACTTATGTGTATGTATGTGGAGGTTCACAAATGTGTATCTTGACTAAAGGTCAGAGAGCTGGAACTTACTTCTGTTCCTTCATGGTTATTGTCTGTTTTGACCCCAAATAAAGGTCCCACCTACATTTAGAAAAGAGAGTTCTGATCTCACTAAGGATTCATCTAAGTTCCTACTCCTTTAGGGAGATAAAACTGGATTCCAGGGAGTGGTTTGCCTACAGAACGGTTTGGTCTAGGTGTGAGCATTATTTGTCTTATTCTAGCAACAGAAAGTTTAATTAAGAATGCAGTCCACAATCTTCAACTGGTCTGTTTATTTCCTTGTATCATGTTTATGCAGTTTTTTACCTTACTCCTATCTTTTAGGGTCAGGGTATTTTAAGCAAATGGAAATTAAACACAGGCGACTTCAGTATTCACGGGAACCCCCTTCAGGAACTATCCTATGTGTTATGGTTTTCGTTTCTTTAAGAGGCAAGCCATGCCCACTCCTGGTGACCCCTGCCCTCCTCCCGCAATCTTAGATTCTCTCTGTCCCCTCTTGGCAGGCATGCATGTCTCTCTCAGGCCCTTCTCTGTCTCTCTCCTTTCTCTTCTCCTTCTTCCCCCCCACACTCTCTCTCCTTTAAGTAATAAATATCCAATTCTATTCTGTACGATGTGTCTGCCCAAGTGCCTTCCTTCTACCTGCCGCCTGCTCACACCCACCCGCATGGCAGGACCAGCCTGCCCAGTTGCTCCGGGGATCTTGCAGGGACCCGCAGCCATCTCTGTCTGGGACTGGCTGCTCCCAGAGCCTGCCTACTGCCGCCGGGGACCTCCCAGCACTTTTAAAACATCATAAAACTATGCCTCTGTTTGTTATTTTCACTCACTCTTCCTTCTCTTTACTTTTTCTAATCCCCATGCCCCTATCCTGGTAAG